>NC_083429.1:49052393-49361393 GCF_020745735.1 Hemiscyllium ocellatum | reverse complement strand
TATGATTTACACCTCCATTAAAATAGAGAATAATAAGATTATGCACAAATGCATTAAGCATTTCATGCTAAGATTTCCACAGCAGTGTTTGAAGGAGTTCCAAGAATGCAGATCTGATTTGTCGGAATTTAAAGAACTGTTAGATGACTCCTGCTGGTAGTAAATCCTGTTCTTTCAGAGATTAGCACTGCATTATAGATACTGTGAGCTTTAATTTGTACTGTAACTTGTTTGCAGGATTGAGTCTTTGCATTACTTAGCTCTCACAATATATGTTGGAAAATTAGATTTGTGTAAAACTCATCTGGACTGTTAATGTCAGTTTCGGCCCTTTCTCCTTTCAACCCTGTACACTGAAGCAATTCTTTCATCTTTGATGTTATTGTAAAAATCAAAATTAATTTCTTTGTGCATTTGAAGTCCTTTGTGTATAGTGCAATACATTATGAATTAATTAATTATTTTCTCGTGTATTTTACAGTGAAAAAAAGCAATAAAATTCGGCAAAAAGCTTTCCCACTGTTGCCAATATCCAGCACCATTTTGAATAGTTTGAAGAGTAAGAGAAAAAAATAGAAAGATATAGTTTAAAGAAAGTCTATCAGTCCTGAGCCAGTTCTTCATCAATGATGCTTGGGCTAATGTTAAGATTCTTGGTAGTGTGGATGGGCGGAGAGATCTCGGTGTCCATGTGCATAGATCCCTGAAAGTTGCCACCCAAGTTGACATGGTTGTCAAGTAGGCATACGGAGCCATGAGGTCATGTTGCAGCTGTATAAAACTCTGGTCCGGCCACACTTAGCGTATTGCGTCCAGTTCTGGGTTGCTGCATTATGGGATGTGGAAGCATTGGAAAGGGTGCAGAGGACATTTACCAGGATGTTAGAATGTATAGAATCCCTACAGTGTGGAAACAAGCCCTTCAGCCCAATAAGTCCACACTGACCCTCCAAAGAGCAACCCACCCAGACCCATTCCCCTGCCTTATTATCTTATATTTACCCCTGACTAATGCACCTACCCTAAACATCCCTGAACACTATGGGAAGTGTTGTGGTTCTGTTTGCCGAGCTGGGAATTTGTGTTGCAGACGTTTCGTCCCCTGTCTAGGTGGCATCCTCAGTGCTTGGGGGCCTCCTGTGAAGTGCTTCTGTGAATTTTCCTCCAGCATTTATAGTGGTTTGTCTCTGCCGCTTCCGGTTATCAGTTCCAGCTGTCCGCTGCAGTGGCCAGTATATTGGTCCAGGTCAATGTGTTTGTTGATAGAATCTGTAGATGAGTGCCATGCCTCTAGGAATTCCCTGGCTGTTCTCTGTTTGACTTGTCCTATAATAGTAGTGTTGTCCCAGTCGAACTCATGTTGCTGGTCATCAGCGTGTGTGGCTTCTTAGGATAGCTGGTCGTGTCGTTTCGTGGCTAGTTGGTGTTCATGGGTACGGATCGTTAGCTGTCTTCCTGTTTGTCCTATGTAGTGTTTTGTGCAGTCCTTGCATGGGATTTTGTACACTACGTTGGTTTTGCTGTTGCTGGATATCGGGTCCTTCGTTCTGGTGAGTTGTTGTCTGAGAGTGGCTGTTGGTTTGTGTGCTGTTATGAGTCCTAGTGGTTGTAGTAGTCTGGCTGTCAGTTCAGAAATGTTCTTGATGTATGGTAACATCAAGCAACAACGAGCACCCGAGCTACAAATCTTTTCACAAACTTTGGACTATGGGCAATTTAGCATGGCCAATTCACCTAACCTGCACATCTTTGGATCATGGGAGGAAACTGGACCACATGGAGGAAACCCATGCAGACACTGGAAGAATGTGCAAACTCCACAGAGAAGTTGCCTGAGGCTGGAATTGAACCCAGGTCCCTGCCTTGTCAGGTAGCAGTGCTAACCGCTGAGCCATCGTGGCCTGGTATGCAGAGAATGTCTTATGAGGAAAGGCTGAGGGCCTTGGGGCTGTTTTCGTCAGAGAGAAGATGATTAAAAGGTGACGATCAGAGGATTAGATAGTCTGAACATTGAGAGCCTTTTTCCTCGGATGGTGATGGCTAGCATGTGGGGTCATAGCTATACATTGAGGGATGATTGATATAGGACAGATGTCAGAGGTAGATTCTTTACTCAGAGAGTAATAAGGGTGTGGAATGCTCCGCCTGCAACAGCAGTAGACTCACCAACTTTAAGGGCACTTAAATGGTCATTGGATAAATATATGGATGATAGTGGAATAGTGGAGGTTAGATGGGCTCCACGTTGGATTCACAGGTTGACGCAACATCAAGTGCCGAAGGGCATGTACTGCGCTGTAATGTTCTATGTTCTATCCCTCCCTCATCACCTCGCCGCCATCAATACTGGACACAACCAATATTGAATTCACCACTCTTTCAGGTGCCATCTTTTGCTGCTGGGCCCATTTCACTCTGCCATTGCCTTGCCACCAGCTACACTGGCCGCACCAAAGTCAGAGTGTCATCTGTCGTTGCTGGGTCCACCTCATTGATGACATCATGATCCCCTTCCACTTTGCTGACCCAACCAACAATGAAGACACCAAGTCTTAGCGTTTCATGACATTCTGTTCGAAGAGCAGAATCTAAAAATAAAGCTGTTTGTATTCAATTCAGGGTGTAACAAAAACCATAATGTCTCATAGCCATGATAACTTTTCAGAAAGGTTGTCACTCTTCGGTAGGCAAACATGCCAGCCAATTTGTCTACAAGCACAATCACAAAAAGCATATAAAGGGAGATATAGTGAGGGAGAATTGTGATTAGGACAACAGAAAAATTCCTTTTTCAGTTAGTGCTATGGAATCTTTTGCGTTCTCCTGAACAGGCAGACAAGGTGTTGCTCTGACATTAGATATAAAAGGCAGTACCTCATCAATTGATGCTCCTCTAACCATTCACCATCTCTAATCCTTGATGCATAACTGGAATCTGCCTGTTATGCTCTGAATGGTTAATTGGGCAGGTCATTTAACCATCTGAGTTTGTCAGATATGCTAGGGTTGAAAAAAAAGCACTATGTGAAGACACAAAAACAGAGAGGTTTCAATTTCAAAGATTGGGCTGCCAATGATTACTAGCAATCTGCCAATTTAGATAAGCAAATTTGGCAATTGTAGCAATGAGGGGCCAAGTGTTCTACTGCTCCTAATTTGTATGAATGCCACTGTTGAGTGCAAATTCAGTGCCGATTGCTATAATCACTACACCAATTTATCTTCACTAAAGGCTAAAGACTTTGAATATTCAATTATAGAATGACATGTTCCTGACTGATTTCTCACTGCATAAGAAAACTCTGCAAATTCAAAGAACCCTCTGAAGTCATAATTTGGGATGAAAGAAGCTCATTTTGAGAAGCTATTGCAAATTAATGAAAATTTCCAATGATGAGTGGCCAAAGAAAATTTGGGTACATTTCAATAAGCAACATAAAAAACAGAAAAAGTTGAAATTTAACCCAAAAGTGATTTACTTATTTGCTTCAAGCAAGTTAAGAGAGTTGAAAGGATGACTAGCCAGGTATATTTATATTACCTGGAAAAGCGCAGCAGGCCAGGCAGCATCCGAGGAGCAGGAGAATCGACGTTTCGGGCATAAGCCCTTCTTATGCCCGAAACATCGATTCTCCTGCTCCTCGGATGCTGCCTGGCCTGCTACGCTTTTCCAGCACCACACTTTTCAACTCTGGTCTCCAGAATCTGCAGTCATCACTTTCTCCATATTTATATTACCTGTTGACTTTCACTAGTTAAGCTGTGTTAAATGTTGCTCATTGGATAACATTCTGAACTCAGAATTTGTATGTTCATATCCCATTCCAGAGACCGGAACATGAATTCCAGGCCAACCCTTTAGTGCAGGAAATGCAGGCAAGTGGGAAATCTGGTCTGTGACTTGCAAGTGCTGCAGGAATAAAGACATTGCTTGTTAGCTTGATGCAAAGGATCCTATGACACTACTTTGACCAGTTGTGTCCTGGCCAATGTTTGTCTTGCACTAAATAGATTATCTCGTCATTATCACATTGTTGTCCAACTGATCTTGCTATGTGTAAATTGGCTGCCTTGTTTCCTTCTTTATGGCAGTATCTGCATTTTAAAAGTACTTTGTTGCTGGCAGGATAGTTTGGGATATCCTGATTTTAGGATGTGAAATGCACCATACAAATGTAAGTCTTCCTTAGAAAGAACCCCTTACAAAGGAGTGGCATTGTGGCTCAGTGGTTAGCACTGCTGCCTCATGGCACCAGGGACCCAGGTTTGATCCCTGCCTTGGGTGACTGTCTGTGTGGAATATGCACATTCTCCCCGTGTCTGTGTGGATTTCCACTAGGTGCTTCGGTTTCCTCCCACAGTGCAAAGATGTGCAGGTCAGGTAAATGCCCATAATGTCAGTTGCCCTAGTCGGGGGTAAATATAGGGAAATGTGTCTGGATGTGGACTTGTTGGGCTGAAGGGCCTGTTTCCAGACTGTAGGGAATCTAATCTAATCTAACCATAAGTGCAATATTTCTGAGGGGTGCGATCACGGGCTGTACAAACACTTGATTAGACTAGACGGGATAAATTCAGGAAAGATGTTCCTGATGATTGGGGAGTACAGAAGTAGGAAGTCACAGCCTAAGGATATGGGGTAGACATTCAAAGCTGTGAAGAGATATTTCTTCACCCAGAATTTGATGAACTGAGAGTTCTCTGCCGTGGAGGCAGTTGAGGCCAAAATATTGAATATAATTCTTCAGGATAAAGGGATCAAAGGGAATGGGGAGAAAGCAGGAACAGGGTTCCAAGTTGGGTGATCAGCCATGAATGGTGGGGCAGGCTCAAAAAGCTGAATGGCAAAAGTGAGACTCTCCTGCTCCTCGTCTGCTGCCTGACCTGCTGTGCCTTTCCAGCGCCACACTCTCAACTCAAATAACTCAAAACTACTTCTGTTCCTATTATTCTATGTTCATATTTTTCAGCTTTCCTGGTCATTCAGTCAGAGAAAACCAAGATGAAATATTGAAATAATTTGGCCATGAATCTTTATTACGCCAGCTTGGGGAATGATGTGGAGGTGCCGGTGTCGGACTGGGGTGTACAAAGTTAAAAATCACACAACACCAGGTTATAGTCCAGCAGGTTTAATTGGAAGCACACTAGCTTTCGGAGCGACGCTCCTTCATCAGGTGGTAGTGCAGGGCTCAATCCTAACACACCGAATTTATAGCCAAAATTTACACTGTGATGTAACTGAAATTATAATTTGAAAAATTGATTGTCTGTTAAACCTTTCATCTGTTTGAATACCATGATAGTTTCACTTCTTTCAAGTGTAAATCACAAAACCTTTTTTTTTAAAGTTGCATTCTCAGGCTAGCTGTTAACAATGGTGATAGCTAGACAATATGTTGAAGGTGTTAGCCCCCTGTGTCCAAATCATTTCTGACTGTGCACTGCCTTTTTCAGCTACAATGAGAGTGCCTCCAGAAGTGTAGGTAGTATCCTGTAAAGATTCCGGAAGTAACCATGGTTCAATCCGATCTGTATCAGCAAACTTCTTGAAGAATGCTTCATTTTTTGACAGTGCCAGTTTAAAGAGAAAACCAAAACCAAAACTTTAATAAAGATGGTCTTCTGAGCCAATTAACATCAGGTCATTTGTCACCAGAGGTGGGGTTCACTCAGCTCCAGAATGAAACCCAATTCAGAAACCTTTTTATGTCCTCGGCCTTTTAAGGCAAATAAAGCCAAAGAGGTAACACTTACAGGCTGGATGCTTTACAATGCAGAGTAACACTAACAACATGGGTTCAATTTCTTCAGTGACTGAGGTTGCAATAAATTTCTCCCCTTGCCTGAGATGTAGTGATTCTCAGATAAAACCACCACCAGTCATCAGTCTCTAATGACAGAGTAGCTCTATGGTCCACTGGAAATGTTGTGACCTCATTGCTAGAAACGCTACAAAATATAATTCCAAGCACAGACTTCTCCGTGTCTAATCATTCCTTACTCTCATCTGTCACTTATGAATTAGGAAATAATAGCCAATTAGTTTCACAACAGTTGCTACAGTAAATTATTTTTGCAATAGTATTGCACCAAAGGAAGGAGTTCTAGGATCTCCAGCAGTGTAAGAATCCACCTGAAACACCTTCAGCCCACAGAATGACCCTCTGGAAGCTAGAAAGGATTTTTCACAGACACCCAGTTCTCCCTCTGCCTTTGACTGATCAAATATCCTGGTACCTGGTGCCTTTAATTGCTTCTCTGTTAGTCAGCACCTATTTCTAGTGCAATAAAAGAATGACTTAAAACACATTGGCCACAGAAGGCATAGGGCTTCCTCTGAAAGTGTATGAAATTTAAAACTTTTAAGCCATCATGGCGACCCTCATTAGCATTAAATTAAGTGACCAAACTTCTGACAGCTTATTTTTCGCACATTATTCAAATGTGCACTTGCAATGCCAAAACAGCAAAGGCTCCTGGCCAAGTGCTGCAAAATGGGATTACAATAGGAACATAGGAAGAGTAACACTTCGACCCCAGGGCATCAATGTGGACTTCAACAGCTTCCTCATTTCCCCTTCCCCCACCTCATCCTAGTTTCAAGCTTCCAGCTCAGCACTGTCCCCATGACTTGTCCGGACTTGTCCGACCTGCCTAGCTCCTTTTCCACCGTCTCCTCCCTGACCTATCACCTTCATCTCCTCCCCCACTCACCCATTGTACTCTATGCTACTCTCTCCCCACCCCCACCCTCCCATAGCTTATCTCTCCATGCTTCCGGCTCACTGCCTTTATTCCTGATGAAGGCCTTTTGCCCGAAACGTCGATTTCGCTGCTCGTTGGATGCTGCCTGAACTGCTGTGCTCTTCCAGCACCACTGATCCAGCATCTGGTTTCCAGCATCTGCAGTCATTGTTTTTACCTGGTCGTCCATTTAGCCCATTGAGCCTGTTCTGACATAAATGAGACTATGGCAGATCTGTGTCTAATTCTAAGGCTGTGTCCACGGATCCTAGTGGACGCTAGGAAGTTGTTTCCATTAGGCGAGGAGACAAGGATCATAGACACAGCCTTAGAATTAGAGGGGGTCAATTCAGAACAGAAATGCGGAGACATTTCTTCAGCCAGAGGGTGGTGGGCCTGTGGAATTCATTGCCACGGAGTGCAGTGGAGGCCGGGACGCTAAATGTCTTCAAGGCAGAAATTGATAGATTCTTGTTGTCTCGAGGAATTAAGGGCTACAGGGAGAACGCTGGTAAGTGGAGTTGAAATGCCCATCAGCCATGATTGAATGGCGGAGTGGACTCGATGGGCCGAATGGCCTTACTTCCACTCCTATGTCTTATGGTCTTATGGTCTTAACTCCATATACATGCCAGTGGCCCATTTTGCCTAATCTTTAATATCTTTGCTTATCCAAAATTTACTAATCTCAGATTTAAAATTAACAACTGATCCAGTATCCATTGCTGTTTGTAGACGAGAATTCCCAATATCCACCATCCTTAATATATAAAAGTGCTTCCTAACATCTCTCCTGAACAGTCTAGGTTAGGTGTTTGGTTTTGGCTAGTGCAGACTTGATGGACTGAAGGACCTTTTTCTGTGCTGTAGACCTTTATGAGTCGCTGACTAAATCAGCTCTGAAGTGAATCCAGAATGAAACACAATTCAGAAACCTTTTTATGTCCTCGGCCTTTTAAGGCAAATAAAGCCAAAGAGCTAACACTTACAGGCAAAGAGAAATTGCACTTTCTCAAGAACTTAACAGCAGAAAGGGATATAGAAATAATAAGAGTCATCCACAAACAATTACTTTCTCAGGGAGGTCAAGAGTAAGTAAAAGGGTTTTCACCAAAAGAAAATGAGGATAAAAGCACATAAGATGATAGATATAAAGCACAAATTCCTTGACTTGTCTGAACACTAAAAAGCGATTTATCAAATGCATAGAGGAATCTATGTTAGTTCTCCATACGGCACTCTATATGATAGAACGTCACAAACTGACAATAGCTTTCAAAAATTCTGAAATCCTGACCGAGCCAGTCCCACAGGACAGCACTCCAATAAATGTAGCATTGTTTCACAATACAGCCAGTTAAACCAACAAAAATCCTGTGCTTTCTTACACACATTTCTCCAAAACCAAACAATGTACCAATGGAACCACCTCCATTCAAAGAACCATGCAAGTTAATCCGAAAGCAAGAGACAAAAGGTGATTTTAATACACAGTCCTTGGTTGACACTTCAGAAATAATGATACACCTTCTTTGTTACATGAGATTTCTCACACTTCATTAATAGTTTAATATTGTATACAAAAGCTCAAGTCTCAAATTCCTGAAGCTCTGCAATACCATTAACCATCAGATTATAGAAGGAAACATCTTGAAGCCAACAAATTATAAATTCATGGGAGCTAGCACTCATGACAAGCAAAAGAGAGTTAATGTTTTGGGTTTATGACCTTTCATACACGGATACGACCTGATCTGCAGAGTATTTCCTGTATTTTATACCTATACTTTATGATGTCGGTGTAGAAGTAAGCCAATTGGCCCACCTTTCAATAAGATCACTGCAGATCTGGTAACCCTCACTTCTGCTTTCCTGTCTTTTCCCTATAATCCTTGATTCCCGTACTGATTAAAAATCTGTCCATCTCAGCCTTGGATTAATGTAACAATCTAGTTTTGACAGATATCTGCAGTTAAAAATCTCACAGCTTCACTCCACGCTTTGAGAAATTCCTCCTCACTTGACTCAAAACATTAGTTCTGTTTTACTTACCCCAAATGTTGCCAGACCCACTGAGTTTCTTCAACACTTTCTGTTTTGGCTTTAGATCTCCACCGTCCACAATCCTATGTTTTATGTTAAGGGGAACCGATGGGCAGATTGTGAGAAAAAGTTCTGCTAATTCGGGAATTAGAACTAGATTGTTCAAGAGGCAAATTGGGTCACACTTTCTCACAGCAAGGGCAGTACATATTTGGAACTCTAGGCTAAAAATGACAATTCTTTGCTAAAGTTAAAAATCACACAACAACAGGTTATAGTCCAACAGGATATTTGGAAACACTAGCTTTTGGAGTGCTGCTCCTTCATCAGGATTGCATAGTTACCTGATGAAGGAGCGTCGCTCTGAAAGCTAGTGCTTCCAAATAATCCTGTTGGACTATAACCTGGTGTTGTGTGAGTTTTAACTTAGTCCACCTCAGTCCAATACCGGCTCCTCCTCATCATGGAATTCATTGCTAGACCAGCAAATTTTCAATCTGAGATTCACATTTTTTAAATTGAGAAGCTACTAAGGGATATGTAGGGAAGGCAGGAATGTAGAATTAGGTCACAGATGAGTCATAATGTTGGATGGACTGAAAGCGCTTCTTCCTGTTCCTGTGTTCCTAAATGAGGAACTACCAATAATAAAAACAGAAAGATCTGGCAGCCTCTGTGGACAGAGAAAAACAGAGTTAATGTGTTGAGTCCAATAAGACTCCTCTTCAGAACTGAAAGGATCTGGAAAGTTTGGGAGAAGATTTGTAGCTTGGTTGCTCGTTGTTGTAGTTCTGTTCACCGAGCTGGGAATTTGTGTTGCAAATGTTTCGTCCCCTGTCTAGGTGACATCCTCAGTGCTTGGGAGCCACCTGTGATGCACAAAACACTACATAGGACAAATAGGAAGACAGCTAATGATCTGCATCCACGAACACCAACTAGCCATGAAACAACATGACCAGCTATCCTTAGTAGCCACACACGCAGATGACAAGCAATATGAATTCGACTGGGACAACACTACTATTATAGGGCAAGCCAAACAGAGAACAGCCAGGGAATTCCTAGAGGCATGGCACTCATCCACAGATTCTATCAATAAGCACATCGACCTGGACCCAATATACTGGCCATTGCAGTGGACAGCTGGAACTGACAACCGGAAGCGGCAGATTCAAACCACTACAAATGGCGGAGGAAAGATCCCAGAAGTGCTTCACAGGAGGCTCCCAAGCACTGAGGATGTCACCTAGACAGGGGACGAAACGTCTGCAACACAATTCCCAGCTCGGCAAACAGAACCACAACAGGATCTGGAAAATTGAGGTCTTTATGCTTGAGTGGAACAGATGATGACGGGGCGCAGAGCAAAAGACAATGTTAGTGATAAAAGGCGATAAAGGTGTAAAGTGGGTGTCAATCCAGATGTGAAAAGGCCAGTGAAGAGGGGAGGGAGTACATGATTGAGCAAGTGTTACGTCTTCTGCAAATGTGCTGGGTTGGTGAGGAAATATTAAGAGTCAGCAAGTCATACAGTCATAGAGCTGTACAGCTTGGAAACACATCCCTTGGTCCCACTGGTACATGCTGACTGGATATCCTAAATTAATCTAGTCCCATTTGGGAGAGGTGCTGGCATAAATGGATGGGCCAAATGGCATGTTGTTGTTCTGTTGGCTCATGATGAGAGACTGGATAAACTGGGTTTATTTTCTTTAGTGCAGGGAAGGTTTAGATGGGAACTGATTGAGGTGCACAAAGTTCTTAAGGACATCGTCAGGGTAGATAAGGAGAAACTTTACCCTGAGCAGATTGGCTAATAACCAGGTTTTAAACTGAGGAGCAGAAGGTTTCAAGAAAACATATCTTCACCCAGAAGGTGGCGAGTGTCTGCCTAAAATGGAGATGGAGGCAGAAATCTTCAAGACATTTAAGAAGCGGCACGGTGGCACAGTAGTTAGCAATGCTGCCTCACAGTGCCAGAGACCCGGGTTCAATTCCCGCCTCAGGCGACTCTCAGTGTGGAGTTTATACATTCTCCCCGTGTCTGTGTGGATTTCCTCCCACAATCTAAAAATGTGCAGGTTAGGTGAATTGGCCATGCTAAATTGCCTGTAGTGTTAGGTGTAGGGGAATGTGTTTGGGTGGGCTGCGCTTTGGAGGGTTGGTGTGGACTTGTTGGGTCGAAGGGCCTGTTTCCACACTGTAAGTAAGTATTTAGATGATTACTTGAAATTACATGGCACATAAGACTACGGGTCAAAGGTGAGAAAATGGGTGTAGAATAGAGATATATCTGATGAAGGTGGTGCAGACACAATGGACTGAAGGACCTCTTTCCAAGAAACAACTTGCAGCTGCTGTACTAGGTTTCCATTTTTGTCTGCTCTGAGGGAGTGGGCTGAGGTCAGTGAAGGAGCACCAACTGAGGGGACCAACTTTGCAGTCATCAGTGGTGGAGGTAAACTCTGTGGTGCCTGATTCCTGATGAAGGGCTTATGCTCGAAACGTCGAATTCTCTATTCCTGAGATGCTGCCTGGCCTGCTGTGCTTTGACAGCAACACATTTGCAGCAGTGATCTCCAGCATCTGCAGACCTCATTTTTTACTCGTAAACTCTGTGGTATCAGCTTTCATTTCCCCCTTCCACAGTCTTGGACCACACCGAACTTCTGGCATAAAGTATGCCCTCAGAACTCCTGGCAGTGCCATTTTTGAGACTGGCTATGGCTTTCTAGGTACATCTGCGGGATTCAGGGAGCCCTTTCGTGCCTGTGGGAACTTTGCACCACCTAGAGGGACCGTTAGCAGCATTCACAACCAATTACAAAACATAACACTTTCAATGTGCTCAAGGTATAGTTGCTGAAAATGATCCTCATAGTTGGGAAGTCTAGAACAACAGGGTCACAATCTCAGGATAACCTATGGTCTTTAAATCAGTAAGGATATCAAGGGAAAGGCAGAAAAGTGGAATTGAGAGTGATCAGATCAGCTATGATCTCAGAGCAGACTTGATGGGCTGTATGGCCTACTTCTGCTCCTATACCTTATGGTCTTATTAAGAGAGTAGCACGTAGGACTGAGATGAAGGGAATTTCTGTCAGCCAAAGGCTTGTGAATCTTTGGGATCCTCTCTGTGTGCTCCATTAACATATAGTTTATTCCAGAAAGATACAATACATTGTGGGATATTAAATAAATTAAGTGTTTTAAGGATAACACAAGAAGCTGGAGTTGAATTAGAATTTCATCAATAATCATAATGGTGAAGCAAACATGAATAGGTGAAGAACCTATTCCAGCTTCTGCTGCTTATGTTCTGAGGAGGAAAGTCCACATTGGTTCAGTTCAGTTATTCCAGTAGAGTCATAGAGATGTACAGCATGGAAACAGACCCTTCGGCCCAACTCATCCATGCTGACCAGAAATCCCAACAGAATCTAATCCCACCTGCCAGCACCTGGCCCATATCCCTCCAAACGCTTCCTAAGCATATACCCATCCAGATACCTTTTAAATGTTGCCTCTACCACTTCCTCTGGAAGCCAGTTCCACACACACACAGACACACATCCTCTGCATGAAAGAGTGCCCCTTAAGTCTCTTTTACATCTTTCCTCTCTCGTCCTAAAACTATGCCCTTTAGTTCTGGGCTCCCCCACCCCAGGGAAAAGACCTTGTTTATTTACCGTATCCATGCCCCTCATGATTTTGTAAACCTCTATAAGGTCATCCCTCAGATTCCAACACTCCAGGAAAACAGCCCCAGCCTATTCAACCTTTCCCTGTAGCTCAAATCCTCCAACCCTGCAAATCTTTTCTGAACTCTTTCAAGTTTCACTACATCTTTCCGATAAGAAGGAGACCAGAATTGCATGCAATATTTCAACAGTGGCCTAACTAATGTCCTGTACAGCCACAACATGACCTCCCAACTCCTGTAGGAGAAAGTGAGATCTGCAGCTGCTGGAGATCAGAGCTGAAAATGTGTTGCTGGAAAAGCGCAGCAGGTCAGGCATCATCCAAAGAACAGGAAATTCGACATTTCGGGCATTCCTGATGAAGGGCTTATGCCGAAACGTCGAATTTCCTGTTCCTTGGATGATGCCTGACCTGCTGCGCTTTTCCAGCAACACATTTTCAGTTCCCAACTCCTGTACTCAGTACTCTGACCAATAAAGGAAAGCATACCAAACGTCTTCTTCACTATCCTATCGACCTGCGACTCCACTTTCAAGGAGCTATGAACCTGCACTCCAAGGTCTCTTTGTTCAGCAACACTCCTGAGGACCTTACCATTAAGTGTATAAGTCCTGCTACTATTTGCTTTCCCAAAATGCAGCACCTTGCATTTATCTGAATTAAACTCCACCTGCCACTCCTAAGCCCATTGGCCCATCTGATCAAGATCCTGTTGTAATCTGAGGTAACCTTCTTAAACAAGTCAGTGCTTTCATTAACAGGAATGCTTCACAACAAGTCTCTTTCCATTGAAGATATTGCACAACTTAGTAATTGCCAATTTTCTGAATTACAACGTACTTGTCTTGAGACAGTGTGGTTTCATTTTACACTTGGTGCACCACCCTGACTCTGAACCAGGAAGTTCAGTTGCCAGTGTTTTCTCCTCTCACAATGGCAGGTGAGCCCATGAGCTCTCTCCTCCAGCAGCCATTTGCCAATGTCAACTATTTCACTGAGGACGACTTTGAGCCTTTCGACAAGATTGCGTCAGGAAGCTTTGCAAATGTCTTCAAAGCAAAACACAAACTATGGAGGGTGAACTTGGTTGTGAAGTGCTCCCATTTGTTCTGTGAGGAATCATCTTCATTTGAGAGGTGGGTGGTAGTCCTTATAGTTAATGGTGAGAATCAACCTCCTGGTGGTACTGTCTTTTCTGTAGATGGTTCAACCAAACCTGTTCAATATGATCAAAGTAAGAGCATGATAAACTAATCATTTAGGAAGATATGAACTGGTAATTAATACTTCATTAAACAGCAACTCAACTTGGTTAGTAATCTTTATACAAAGACAGTGTTTTACAGTAATAATAGCTACTAAACATGCGTGTCGTGAGCTATATGAAGACGATATAAGGAGCCTACGGGGATATTTCATAGAATCCCTACATGGAATCCCTATGTGGAAATAGGCCATTCGGCCCAGGTCCACACTGACTCTTCGAAGAGCATCACACCCAAACTCACCTTACCCTCCCCACCCTATTCCTGCATACCTCCCATAGCTAATACACCTAGTCTACACATTCCCAGACAATTTGGGCAATTTGACATTGCCAATCAACTCTAACTTTGTATCTTTGGACTGTGGGAGGAAATCAGAGGATGTTCCGGAGGAAACCCACACAGACATGGGGAGAATGTGCAAACTCCACACAAATAGTCACCTGAGGGTGGAATTGAACCCGGGTCCCTGGCGCTGTGAGGTCACTGTGCCGTGATATTGATAGGTTATGTGAGTGGGCAAAGATCTGGCAAATGGAGTAGAATGTGTGAAATGGTCCAATTAACAGAGAGGATAAAAAGAAGCATATTGTCCAAATGGTGAGAGGCTGCAGAGCTCTGAAATGCAGAGGGATCTGGGTGTTCTCCTGCCTGAATCACAGGTTAGTCCGCAGGTACAGCAAGTAATCAGGAAAACTAACAGAATGAGGGGAATTGAATATAAGAGTAGGGAGGTTATGTTTCTGTGTTCAGAGTTTTATGAGAGCCACATCTGGAGCTCTGTGTACAGTACTGGTCACTGTACTTATGGAAGGGCATTAATACATTGGAAGCAGTCCAGAGAAGGGTTACTTGCACAATCTCTGGAATGGAGAAAGTGAGGACTGCAGAAGCTGGAAATCAGAGCTGAAAATGTGTTGCTGGAAAAGCGCAGCAGGTCAAGCAGCATCCAAGGAGCAGGAGAATCGATGTTTCAGGCATGAGCCCTTCCTGAAGAAGTGTTCATGCCCAAAATGTCGATTCTCCTGCTCCTTGGATGCTGCCTGACCTGCTGCGCTTTTCCAGCAACACATTTTCAGCTCTAATCTCTGGAATGACTAGATTGCCTTATAAGGAAAGGCTAGACGGGGTGGGCCTGTATCGTCTGGAGTTTAGAAGAGTAAGAGGTGACGTAATTAAAACATGTGAGATCCTGAGGGGACTTGACTGGGTAGATGTGGAAAGGATTTTCCTCTTGTGGGATAATCTAGAACAAGGGGTGATAGTTTAAAAATAAAAGGGTGCCCATTTAAGACAGAGTTGAGGAAAAAAAACAATTCACTCAGAAGGTTGTCAGCGTTTGGAATTCCTTTCCTCAGGGAAAACAGGTGATGCAGAATCTTTAAATATTTTTAAGGCAGCGGTAAATAGATTCTTGATTACCAACAGAATGAACGATTATTGGAATATGCAGCAATTAGAGTTCAGGTTAAAATCAGATCAGCCATGATTCATTAATGGTGGAGCAGGCTTGAATCTTATTCTATGTGCATATGTCATAATGATGTCAGATCGCATGGAGCTAGGACTGAAGGCAGCAGAGTTATAGAGATGTCCTTTCTTATGCTTTATTGTATCTATACCTGGTTAGAGGCTAGGAATTCTGCAGCACGTAACTCACCTCCTGATTCCCAAAGTCTGTTTACCATTTACAAGGCACATGTCAGGGGTATGATGGAATACTGCCACTTACCTGGATAGATGCAGCTTCAACAACATTCAAGATATCACCCCAGACAAAACAGCCTGCTTGATTGGCAACACATCTACAAGCATCCACACCCCCCATACCCTCCACCACTGACGCTTAGTAGCAGCGGTGTGTACAAACTCCAAGATATGCACTGCAGAAATTCACCAAAAATCCTTGGATAACATTTTACAAACCCAAAACCACTTCCATCTCGGAAGGGAAAGACAGCAGATATGTGGGAACACCACCACCTGCTAGTTCCCCTCCAAGCCACTCACCATCCTGACTTGGAAATATATCATGGTTCCTTCAATGTCACTGAGTCAGAATCCTGAAAATCCTATCAATCAACCAGATGGATATCGCGATCCCTTCCCTTTCATGTACCCATCCAGATGTCTTTCAAATGTTGTAATTGTACCAGCCTCCAGAACAGGAAGGCAGATTACTATCTAAATGGAATCAGGTTAGGTAAAGGGGAAGTACAATGAGATCTGGGTGTTCTTGTACATCAGTCAATTGAAGCAAGCATGCAGATACAGCAGGCAGTGAAGAAAACTAATGGCATGCTGGCCTTCATAACAAGAGGAATTGAGTCTAGGAGCAAAGAAGTCCTTCTGCAGCTGTACAGGGCCCTGGTGAGAGCGCATCTGGAGTATTGTGTGCAGTTTTGGTCTCCAAATTTGAGGAAAGACATTCTGGCTGTTGAGGGAGTGCAGCGTAGGTTCATGAGGTCAATTCCCGGAATGGCAGGACTATCATATGTTGAAAGGTTGGAGCCACTGGACTTGTATGCACTTGAGATTAGAAGGATGAGAGGGGATCTGATTGAGACATATAAGATTATTAAAGGATTGGACACTCTGGAGGCAGGAAGCATGTTTCCGCTGATGGGTGAGTCCAGAACCAGAGGACACAGTTTAAAAGTAAGGGGTAGGCCATTTAGAACAGAGTTGAGGAGAAATGTCTTCACCAGAGAGTGGTGGGTGTATGAAATGCCCTGCCCCAGATAGCAGTGGAGGCCAAGTCTCTGGATACTTTCACGAAAGAGATGGATAGAGCTCTTAAAGATAGTGGAATCAAGGGTTATGGGGATAAGGCAGGAACAGGATACTGATTGTGGATGATCACATGATCATAATGAATGGTGGTGCTGGCTCGAAGGGCCAAATGGCCTACTCCCACATCTATTGTCTATTGTCCACTATTGTCCAGCTCATTCCTATACGCACTACCCTCTGTGTGAAAATGTTGTCCCTTAAGTCACTTTTAAATCTTTCCCCTCTCACCTTAAACCTCTTCCCTATTTGGACTCCCCTACCGTGGGAAAAAGACCTTGAAAATTCACCCTATCCATGCCCCTCTTTGAATCGTTAAAAAAAACTTCACAGTCTTTGCCTTAAGTTTTAATTCTAAAATTAAGTTTTTTATGTACGCCATAACGTTATCAAACAACTGGACATCTAGATTGGCTCATACTGGCTTCATATATGGAAGAAAGTTAATTCATTGCTTGTTAGTAACTGTCTCCTGAAGGTCAGCTGGGGATGGGAGATAAATGTTTGTCTTGCCAAATGATGTTCATGCTCCATGAATGAATTCCATACAAATCTGGGTAGAGTTGACATTTCAAGTGGAGTGAAAATTGATTCATAGCAGGATTACTTGAGGAAATGGATAATTATGACTATCTTTTCATGTCCATTTGTTAAAGGAATATGAGCCATCTACTGCAGGAGGCTGCAAGGATTTTGGAAATAAAGTTCAAGTATATCCTACCAATATATGGGATTTGTACAAGACCGGCCGGAATTGTAGTGGAATACATGAACAATGGTGCTCTGGATAAACTGCTTGTCAGGTGCACACTAACCTGGATGATGAAGTCTCGGATTATTCATGAGATAGCAATGGGAATGAACTTCCTGCATAGTATGAAACCACCCCTCCTTCATTTGGATCTGAACCCTGGAAACGTTCTGGTGGATGAGAATCTTCATATCAAGGTTGCCATGTTAAATATTCAAACTTATATCTGAGATTTTAAGTTCGGGGTTATGTCGAGGTCAAGTCTATCCTATCAGGTGGTTCAATGACAGGATTCAAAGGAAAACAGGGAGGTTTCCTGCCTAACATTAATATGATCATCAAAACGATTACCTGATTAGAATCACATTGCTATTTGTGGGCACTTGCTGTATGCAAGCTGACTACTTCATTTCCTACATTATAACTGTGTTTCAAGTCTTAATGAGATACAAATAGTTTTGGTCAACCTGTTCAAACAAAACTGAGGAGTAGGTGGGGTCTGAAATACAGCTCTGTTAACCGACCTGTTTAGACATGTTCTAACACACCTCTGGAACAGATAGGAATTGAACCTACGCCTTCCCAGCTCAGAGTGGCCTTCCCAGACCACAAGAGCACTCCTAACTAGGTCATGATGTGGAGATGCTGGTGTTGCATGGGGGTGTACAAAGTTAAAAATCACACAACACCAGGTTATAGTCCAACAGGTTTAATTGGAAGCACACTAGCTTTCGGAGCGTCACTCCTCCATCAGGTGATAGTGGAGGGCTCATCACACTGTAAATGTTTGCTATAAATTCTGTGTGTTAGGATAGGGCTCTCCACTAAGCTTTTCCATCATTGAGTCAGAAGGCTATGGGTTTAAGTCCTACTTCAGCCACTTGAGCATATAATACAGGCTAACATTCCACAGCAGTAATAAGGGAGTGCTGCACTTTCAGAGATGCTATTTTAAGCAATTTTAAACTTGACTCATCTGTAAGGAAGGCAGGCAGTGTTAGTGACTGATGCAGCAGAAAGACATAGCTGGAGAAATTAATTCACAAAGTGTCACTTTCTGCAATTCAGTAGGAGGGATTTCTTGAGGGGGTGGTGGTGAGCTACTTTCATGATCCTTGACAATCCGACTGAGGCAAGTATCGTAGATCTACTTTAAGGGGGAGCTAGATAAACTCATGAAGGAGAAGGGACTGGAAGGATACGTTGATGGGAATAGATGAAGAGAGTCAAAGAGAGACAGTATTCTGCAATATCAACTGAACGAGAGTGGTGGTATGCTATTGTAAGAGCTAAAAACATTGATGTTTTCCTTTTAATTTAATCTGCTTTGTTATATGGAAAACACACAAATTTTGTTGTAGCTGTTATTTAAGAGAAGTCCAATTTCTGACAAGTGGTGAGAGGCTACTTCTGGGCAATATTTGTGCAATAAGTGTGAATTCACCTGATTAAATATTGGTGAGCAGAGCTGTCTGTAGAGAGTGGGATGGAACCAAAATATTAACTACTTCTTCCTCTGCACTTCTCAACAATGTGAGTAACAGTCCCAGAAGAAAAGAATCATAACAGGCTTTTACCATTACAAAGATATGTGAATGTTAAACAATGTCCATGTTTTAGATTGCCAATTTTGGATTATCAAAATGGGAAGATTACTTGAGTAGCAAGGAACTAATTGAAAGGTCTGTGATAAGAGGAACTATCAGTTATATGCCACCTGAACTATTGAGTGGACCTTCTGGAGTCAAACATGATGTTTACAGGTGAGTGTTTCCAGGTGTTTTAGACTCAATAATGATTTTGAGTTTCCCTTATGAGTTTTGAGCATGTCAGTTCAAAGCGATTGCTGCACTGTTGGAGGTGCCGCCTCTAAGATGAGGTGGACATTGCAGGTCTAATGACACTTTTCAGATGAAAGTAGTGAGTTCTTTCCAGTATTCAGTGTAGCCTCTATCTCCAAATCAGTACTAAAACAGATTATCTACTCAGTATCATGGGGATATTGCTATGCGCAGATTGGCTGCTGTCATCATTAAAACTATGACTATGCTTCAGAAGCACTTCATTGTTGGAAGGTGTTTGGTATGTCGTGAGATCATGATATATGCGATACAACGTATTTCCTTCTGTTTCTCCTTACCTCTTTCTTTGTGTTAGTTTGCTTTACATTGTTTGACCCGATGTTTGTTCCATAAACGGTCAACCATTATTTGTATTTGTTCGAGAGAAATGAAAATCTCAAACCCGCATGCAGTAACTTATATCACCAGCACAAGTTAGACACCAGAGTGGTAATACCATTCACCATTGATGAGTTATAGTGTCTTGGTTAAGTATTACTTCATTTTAAAATGTTCATAATTGTTTTAGTAACACAGGAACGTGACTAGGCCATTCAGCCCTGCCATTCTAGATCAGCTCCTCAATGTTACTTCCCTGCACTATCTCCATATCCCTTAATGTCTTCAGTCTCCAGGAACCTATGAATTTCTGTGTTAAACTTGTTCAACAACGGAGTCTTCACAGCCACCTGGGGTCAGGAATTCCAAAATAAAGTGATTGGAACGAGGGCCAGGAAGATCTAATTAAGTATGAGTTCCCTGATTGGGGCTGTTAGCCTGGGCTAACTAAGGAGCCCTGGCTGACAGATATAAACAGGAAATTCAGAGAGTCTCCTCATTCTAGGGACTGGCTCTAAGCTGACTGGTCAGAGTCCATGTAATGTGTACATAAAAATAAAGGCTGACTTAGTGACAAAGGGATAAAGGGATATTGGCCTCTGCAGATATTTCATAAAGATTGAAGAAATTCCTGCTCAGCTTAATCTTAAATGCCGACTGCTTATTTTGAGATTCAATCTCCTGGTTCTAGTGACAGTAACTGGAGTAACATTCCATCTACTTCCGGTCTGTAATTATTTTTTAATTGTCAATAAGATCACCTCTCATATTTTGGAACTCTAGAGAGTACAGGCCGCTCTTGCACACTCCCCATAAGAAAATCGCACCGTTCAAGGAATACGTCTGGTGAACGTCCATCCTTCTCCCTTTGTAGAAAATATTCCCTTCCTGGGATACGGTGATCAAAACCGGACATAATCCTCTAGATAAGGTCTTATCAAAGGCTCTATACAGCTGCAGCAAGGCATCTTTACGTCTGTATTAAAAGTTCCTGGAAATGAGTCCGAACATTCCATTTGCTATTTTCTCAAATCATTTTCAAATCCCTTCCTGGCTTAACACTTGCCTATCTCTGTAACTTCCTCTAACCAAAAACACTTAGTTCTTTGTATTCCTCCAGTTCTGACCTCTTATGCAATTTGTAATCATGTGCCTTCAGATTTGGAATTCCTCACCTACACCTCTCTGTCTGTATTACTGTCCTTCTCCCATTAAACCTATATTTTTGATTGAGAATTTTGCACCAGCTATACTCCTGATGTGAAATGTATCTATTAATGTACCTGTTAAACACCTTGGAATGTTCCACTGTGTTAAAGTTGCTTTACAAATGCACATGAAAACAGAATTCTGTGGATGCTGGAAATCTGAAATAAAAGCAGAAACTGCTGGAAGAACTCAGCAGATGTTGGTGATGTTTTTTAATGTTTTGAGTCTGATATGAGTCTTCTCAGTGTTGAACTTGAAGAAGAGTCGCATCGAACTTGAAACATGAACTCTCTTTCTCTCTCCACAGATGCTGCCAGACCTGCTGAGTTTCTCCAGAACTTTCTGTTTTATAATATTATATAAATGCAAGTTATTTCCTTTATGTTGCATAAAACAGTTACCTGTTCATTCTGTTTAAGATGCCATTACTTGTTTTTCTGCCTTGAGGGAACTTACTGGAGACTTATCATTCTAGCTTTTCGATTGTTATGTGGGAGGTCCTGACTCAGCAGAAGCCCTATGCAGGTAATACTGTCTCTGATAGCTCATACATTCATTCAGTGTACGTAACAACTATTAGTCCCTTTTTCAGAATAATTGACAATCCTTGTGAGTAGGTTGAATCATTTTAAGAAAAACACATTTTGTTCAAGCTTTTCTTTTCGCACACATCGCAAGAAATATCAAAGTAAATTGAAACAAATATTGATTCTATATGAGAGGAGAATGCTGATTAGAATTTAGGTGGACTCTGACTGATAGAGGAGTTGATACAGACCCTGCACCAGTAGATGATGACTGACAATTAACGGCAAAACTGCGTGGCATATTGGTGCATACTGGAAGCTACAGATATTAATACACAGGGACCTATTCTCCTCAAACATAAAGAAAAAAGATTTACATTGTCCATGTTTCAACTCAACAAAATAGATGACAGCCTTTCTCTGGTTCATTTTTAGGACAATGTCTTGGCCAATCAGAGTCAATTAAAATTCAAAGCAAGCTTGAATGTTGAATAGGATATGATTTTTCAAATGGGATAATCTTGATTTATTCAGAAAAAGACCAACTTTCCTTTTTCTCCACCATGGAAACATGAACCTTTTCATAATTTCCAAAACATTTAATTATATAATAAATTCTCATTTTGATGTATACAGTATTCAGTCCTTACTCAGGATGGGTATGTTTGTAATGGAAAAGAAAATTCACTTGGCCATTCCCTGGAATGAAAGGGTTTCTTATGAAGGTGAGCAGGTTTTATATATATACTCATTGGAATTTGAAACAATTTTGTTTTTATTCATTCATTGGATGTGGGCATTGCTGGGCATTTAATAGTCGCCCTCAATTGCCCAGAGGGCACTTTGAGAGTCAACCACATTGCTGTGGGTCTGGAGTCACATGTAGACCAGACCAGTTAAGAATGGCAGTTTCTGTACCTAAAGGACATTAATGAACCAGATGGGTTTTCCAGACAATCAATAATGGTCATTGTTAGACTCTTGATTCAAGACTTTTATTGAATTCAAATTCCGCCATCTGCCATGGTGAGATTCAAACCTAGATCCCGAGAACATTACCTGGTTTCTGGATTCATAGTCATGAGGTCAGATGTACTGATTCTGGGTCCACTGTTGTTTGTCAATTCTATCAACAATTTGGATGAGAATCTAGGAGGTATGGTTAATAAATTGGCAGATGACACCAAACTTGATGGTATAGTGGACAGCGAAGAAGAATACAATGTGATCTTGAGTAGATGGGCCAATAGGCTGAGAAATGGCAGATAAAGTTTAATTTAGAGAATTTAGTTGTTGCATTTGGTAAGGCAAACCAGGGCGTTACAGTCAATGGTGGGGCCTTGGGCAGTGTTGACAAACAGAGGGATGGAGGGATGAAGCTTCATAGTTCCTTGACAGTGGCATTACAGATAGACAAAGTGGTGAAGAAGATGTTCCAAATGCTTGCCTTCATTAGTCAGAGCACTGAGTATAGGATTTGGGGCATCATGTTGCAGTTGTACAGACATTGCTGAAGCCACTTTTAAAACCTTGCATACAAGTCTGGCCATTCTGCTATAGGAAGGATGTTTTTAAACTAGAGAGTGTACAGAAAACATTTACAAGGATGTTGTTGCGGGGACTGGAAGGAGGGTTTGAGATATAAGGATAGGCTAGGACTTTTTACTCTGAAGCATCAGAGGCTGAGGGGTGATCTTATAAAATCATGAGGGACATAGATAAGGTGAGTAGCCAAGGTCTTTTTTCCAGGGTTAGGAAGTTCAAAACGAGAGGGCATAGGTTTAAGGTGAAAGAGGAAGGATTTAAAAGGAACCTAAGGGGCAACTTTTTCATGCAGAGGCTAGTGCGTGTATGGAATAAGCTGTCAGAAAAAATGGTGGAGGCTGGTACAATTACACCATTTAAAATACACCTGGATAGGTACATGGATAAGAAAGTTTTAGAGGGATATGGACCAAACACAGGCAAATTGAACTAGTTCAGTTGGGGACACCTGGTTGGCATGGACGAGTTGTGCTGAAGTGTCTGTTCCCATGCTCTATGACCCTCTGACCCTATGTAAGTTTGTTTTAGCTTAACAGCGTAGATGCTGAGCCGAGATTTCCTGTAATGGAGTGGTATAGAATTCAGCAGATGACATAGTTTAAAAATGAGAGTCTCCCATTAATGAAGGGGATGAGGGAAAATTTCCTCACAGTTTTGGTTGTATTTGGAATTGAGTTGAACAGAGAGCAGTGGAGGGATGGGTTATTGACTGTATTCATTACTGAGATAGACAGATTTTTGATTGATGAAGGATTGAGTTGTTGGGGGGAGGGTGTGGCGTGGGGGAAAACAGACAGAAAAATGGAGTTGAGACTACACGGAGATCTTAGCGACTGACAGAGCAGGCATGAGGGCTGAAATGGCCATCCCCTTTCTCTCATTTCTTATAGTCTTATGAGTATGTGTTTCTAGTTGTTGAAGACAGCTGAGTTTGAATAACATTCAGTTGTCTGTTTGCTTTAGTGTTTTCTCACAATAGTATATGTATAAAGCCCAAAGCTGTTATGAATCACTGCTCCTCAGCAAAGCATTTGATGGATTATGATTCATTGGCCTCCAAATGGTTTTGTGTGGATTGGCTAATCCCAGTGTGAATGCTATTCTAACATAATCACTCAAATAAATAGGTTAATGGCTGTATTGCAAAAATACATTAATAAATTACACTACCGATATGTTAACCAGCATGCTGCTACATCAATGATATCTCCTTAATGGACAAGTGAGAGCTAAAATAAATTTGTTAATGCGTTCTCAAAGATCCCTGGGTTCTAGCCAAAAACTCAACTGTTTTTCTTTGTCTCTGGTCCTTTAACTCATTCAAGGAGAATGAATGGCTGTATTTCATAATAAGCTGAAATGTGCCAGCAACATTAAATGCTATCCCAACCCAACCTCACTTTCATTGCTATGGTCTCTAGCCCTGCAAAATATAAAACCTCAAGTGCATATATGCAGGTGAGTTTTTAAAATACAATGTATACTCAAGGAGCCAAAGAATCCTTCTATTTTTACAAAGAAAGCGTCAATTTATATAGTCAACACGAGTTATGTATGAGTTTGCATATGGACACATACATGAATAAGTGTGATTTGGAGATGCCGATGTTGGACTGGGGTGTACAAAATTAAAAATCACACAACACCAGGTTATGGTACAACAGGTTTAATTGAAAGCACTAGCTTTTGGAGCGCTGCTCCTTCATCAGGTGGTTGTGGAATATAAGATCGTAGGACACAGAACTTAGAGTCATAGAGATGTACAGCATGGAAACAGACCCTTCGGTCCAACCCGTCCATGCTGCCCATATATCCCAACCCAATCTAGTCCCACCTGCCAGCACCCGGCCCATATCCATCCAAACCCTTCCTATTCATATACCCATCCAAATGCCTCTTAAATGTTGCAATTGTACCAGCCTCCACCACATCCCCTGGCAGCTCATTCCATACACGTACCACCCTCTGCGTGAAAATGTTGCCCCTTAGGTCCCTTTTATATCTTTCCCCTCTCACCCTAAACCTATACCCTCTAGTTCTGGACTCCCCGACCCCAGGGAAAAGACTTTGCCTATTTATCCTATCCATGTCCCTCATAATTTTGTAAACCTCTATAAGGTCACCCCTCAGCCTCCGACGCTCCAGGGAAAACAGCCCCAACCTGTTCAGCCTCTCCCTGTAGCTCAGCTCCTCTAACCCTGGCAAACTTATGGCAAAACTTTACAGTGTGATGTAACTGAAATTATATATTGAAAAAAACCTGGATTGTTTGTTCAGTCTCTCATCTATTAGAATGGGCATGTTGATTTTAGTTCTTTCATATGTAAATTCCAGAACTTTCTTAAAGATACATTCTCAAGTGAACTATTTTTAACAATAGGTGTCATGTTGGCCTAGATCTTTTTCAATATATAATTTCAGTTACATCACCCTGTAAAGTTTTGTTATAAATTCTGTGTGTTCTACGATCTCCACAAACACCTGATGAAGGAGCAGCGCTCCGAAAGCTAGTGCTTCCAAATGAATAAGTGTGTGTCTGTATCTGTGTGTGAGAGTGTGTGTTTGTGTGTGTTTGTCTTTGTGTGTCTGTCTGTATGTGTGTGAGTGTGTCTGTGTGTATGTGGGTGTGTGTCTGTGTATGTCTGTCTGTGTGTGTGTGTCTGTATGTGTGGCTGTGTGTGTGTCTTTGTGTGTGTGTCTGTACGTGTGTGTGTGTGTGTGTGTGTGTGTGTATATGTGTGTGTGTGTCTGTGTGTGTTGTGTGTGTGAGAGTGTGTCTGCATGTGTGTACCATTATTTAGCTGGCATTGTACTTGTTTATCCCATTGTACAACCAGCTATGGTCCTTCCTTGATTTAAGGCAAAACTGATATTGTTGAGACATTATATGAATCTTACTCATTCTTCCCATTCCAGGAACAAACGCCATGGCTGTATTTGTTAAAGTGGTGGCAGGAGAAAGACCGTGCCTAACATTCATTCCAGAAAATTCTCCACACGAGTGTGCACAGATGGCTGACTTGATGAAGAGATGTTGGAATTGGGAGTTGAAAAGGCGGCCTGCATTCTCAGGCATGAGATTCATTTCCTGTGGAACAAGATGTCTTTAAAAGTATTGTGAAACTATAGAATGTTGAACATTGGATATATAGAAAATATAGGTCAGGTATTAAACAAATGTTTGGATTTGACATGCCCAAATAGTACAAGACAGTTCCTAACATATTGTTCTGTGGTGACTCAAACCTTTTTATAATTTGCCAGCACATTCTTGGATTTCAATCAAAGTTTCAACATCTTTTATCAAATAAGTTTCAACTAACTGCACTAAGGAACACTTGAGAACAGTACATGATCCCGGTAACTCTGTGATTGCCTCTTGTTTAATGAGAATCAATTTTTTTAAGGAGCCTTGAATGTGCCATTATGGGTACTTTTACATGTGGTTTAGCATTACCCCAATTTGTGGGCGGCACGGTGGCACAGTAGTTAGCACTGCTGCCTCACAGCGCCAGAGACCCGGGTTCAATTCCCACCTCAGGCGACTGACAATGTGGAGTTTGCACATTCTCCCCCTGTCTGCGTGGGTCTGTGCGGGTCAGGTGAATTGGCCATGCTAAATTGCCCGTAGTGTTAGGTAAAAGGGGTAAATGTAGGGGAATGGGTGGGTTGTGCTTCGGCGGGTCGGTGTGGACTTGTTGGGCCAAAGGGCCTGCTTCCACACTGTAAGTAATCTAATCTATAATCTAATCTATCACCTGTTCTGGCTCCAGTATTGTGTTGTTGGGAGAAACAAAACCAACAACTTGGTTAGTGGCAACCAAGAAAAATGGGGTGGCACGGTGGTTCAGTGGTCAGCACTGCTGCCTCACGGTGCCAGCGACCTGGGTTCGATTCCAGCCTCAGGTGACTGTGTACAGTTTGCACGTTCTCCCCGTGTCTGTGTGCGTTTCCTATGGGTGCTCTGATTTCCTCCCACAATTCAAAGGTGTGCAGGTTAGATGGATTGGCCATGCTAAGTTGCCCCATAGTGTTCAGGGATGTGTAAGTTAGGTGCAGTAGTAAGCGGTACTGTAAAGCAATAGCGGAAGGGAATGGGTCTGGGTGGGTTACTCATCGGAGGTTTGGTGTGGACTTAATTGTTGGGCCAAATGGCCTGTTTCCACATTGTATGGATTCTATGAATAGAACTTTGAGTTTATATTGTAGCATTCTGCTCTCTGTTAGGACTTCTGGCTAAATTCATGTTGTGTTGAGTATTTTGGAAGGTTTTCTGCCCAAGGCCTATTGGGATTTTGAACCATATCTGATCAAACTTGCCTCATTAGCTGCTTACCCCATCCCCACCAGCATCCCTAGTGCCCACGCCGTTGTTAAAAGCTCATTGTATACCTGGGCAGGTACTGTCCGGAGCTGCCCTGCTCGATTCCTGGGATTTACTCTGGGTGCAGCAGGCGTGGGAAATCAGTGTACCGCTGGGAGGACAGGGACCTGGTTGGCAAGCTGGGTTACGTGGTGCAGAGCTTGGACTTACTTCACCACACGCATCCCTATTCGCACTGCCCACCGCCCCCTGGACCGACCTGTGCTAGCACCCTCTGTGACTATAACCAGCAGTGGAGGCCATATCTTCAGACCACGTCAGCCTGTGTGAGGCTGCCAGCCAGTTGAGAGTAATCTTGATCACCTTCTCCACTCCACCAGTGTAACTGCTACTCTCCCGTGGTAAGTCTTCTCACCGTTGTCTCACGCTCCCTCTCCTTGTGCTCCTGGAGCCACCTCCCACCAAGGGTCATGCTCTACCACTCTCACTGTTGGTTGCTGCATCTTCCCTCACTTGCTGTCACCCATGCCAGTCCCCTACAGCTCTGCATGCTGTTTGTGCTGCCTTAGTCATACCTGCGTGACACCCTCCCACCTGCACCACCAGCTGTGCCACCCACTTTCATCTCCTTTAATACCTGCCTCTCGCTCTTTGATTGAGGAGGCCAACAGCCAACAGTGGGGCAGAAAGGGTAAAGGTACATGGTGGGCTGCCTGACAATAAGCCCCTCACTCAGTGTGAGGGGAGCATCCCAACTGAGCATCCCGAGCGACTGGCACATTATTTCAAAGCTCCTGCCTTGGACTGCCCTTGACTTACTGTGTTGGAAACCCTGATCAAAGGCTGTCTCTGTTGACCACCGATTATTTCTGACAATAATCTGTAGCTTTTTGTGTCTGTAGTAAATGGCAAGGCGAGGCAGCAGTCAATGAGCCTTGTAGCTCTGGCTAAGGGGGTCAAAGAGCGACAAGGCAAGGCAGGGGTGGTGTGAGCATCCAGGCACATCTGGTGTGAGTGAGTGCTGAGACAGTCTGGAAATACACTGCTGATACAGTCCAGGAGCTGGGTGTGTGTCCCTGAGCACACAGTATCCTTGCTGCAACATTACAACTGTAGCTACTGGTGCAGCCCAAGGTACAGCATTGAATTCGAATTAGGAATAGAATTAAAATTAAGTTTATTCTCACTTGTACTCATGCAAGTGCAGGGAAAAGTTTACAACATCGCTGTTTACGGGACCATTTAGGAACAAAAGTACCTAGGTACAAGATCTTGGGAATAGATTTCTGATCACCTATCCTACTTTGGGTTGGCTGTTTATGCTCCATTATGGTTCCCTGAAGCACCATGTGATTTTTTACAATCAGCAGAATTCTGGAGGAGTCTGAATAGTTCAGCATTACCGTCCTTCATTCCATCTCAGATACAAGGTACCTAGGTACAAAAGTTGATAAAATGTAGAGCTGGAAAGGCATAGCAGGTCAGTCAGCATCAGAGGAGCAGGAGCTTCAGGTCGGGATTCTTCATCAGGGCCTAAGTACGAAATCTTAAGAACACTCAGAAAAATAAAAAAACACAGAACAGATGGATCTAGTAAATGAATCTGAAATGCCCCATGAGGGTCCTTTGGTCACTAGCACATGTCTAATGCCAGTAAACATTGGCGTAAAAGGAAAACAGCCAACCAAAGGAGACATTAAGATAGGTGACCATAAACCTGGACAAACAGGTATGGCGTGTCTTGAAGGAGGAGAAAGGGATGGCGAGATAGTGAGTGAATTCCAGAACTGATGTCTTAGAGGGCTTAAGATGCAGCTGTCAACAACGGAGTGAAGGAAATGGACAATTCACAAGACTGATGTAGATCGAGCTCAAAATTCTTGGATAGCTGGAGGGGTTTTTTGGAGGTGCGGGGTGAGATTGTGGGTGGAATTGAATCTGAAATTGAGAATTTTAAAATTGAGGCATTGTGGGAGCAAGAGTCAAGATAAGTCAACTGGCACAATTTGAGTTTCATTTATTAGTGGGTGGCACGGTGGCACAGTGGTTAGCACTGCTGCCTCACAGCGCCTGAAGACCCGGGTTCAATTCCCGACTCAGGCGACTGACTGTGTGGAGTTTGCACGTTCTCCCCGTGTCTGCGTGGGTTTCCTCCGGGTGCTCCGGTTTCCTCCCACAGTCCAAAGATGTGCGGGTCAGGTGAATTGGCCATGCTAAATTGCCCGTAGTGTTAGGTAAGGGGTAATGTAGGGGTATGGGTGGGTTTCGCTTCGGCGGGTCGGTGTGGACTTGTTGGGCCGAAGGGCCTGTTTCCACACTGTAAGTCTAATCAAATTGTTGTCACATCGTGTGAGAAACAGTGAAAAACGCTGTTTGGCATGCTTACTTGCAGATTATACCATACAAAGTGCAACAGGATCACAGAACAGAGTGCAGAATACAGTGTTACACCCGCAGAGAAAGTACAGAGAGAGACATCAGAATTAATGTTTGAGAAGTCTGTTCAAATGTCTGATGGTGAGCAAGTGGGACTAGGTGGAAATTAGATGAACAACAGAGATTTGAGAGGTCCAAAAATCGATCCATCAATAACAATTTATGAAGTGGGTGCCCTTTACCCAACTAATTTGTTTCGGATCAGAATCCAGCAGCACATGAAATGAGTTTTTACCATGAGAAGGCAGCTGTAATGAATCTCATCGCTCTGTCTTTTCTGCTGGTTGAAGAATCTAGCATCAATGTCTTACCAAATTAACCTGCTGACTGGTTAGTAATGTATTTACTCACTTGACCTGCATGTGAATGATAAGAGAAAGTAGGATCTTGGCCTATGTTTGTATTTTGGGTGGTGTGCTGCTTTCCAAAGTTAAAAGTAAAGTTGACATTGTCTGCCATAGGCTGTCCTCTCATTAAAGAGAGATGCATGGTGGTTTAAACCAAAGGTCACCATATCTCAGACGAGGGGAGAGGTTGAGAAGATGGGTTCTTCATGGTAAGCTCAAGCTGATGAGGGAATTAAACTACCACCATTGATGGTATCCTACATAATAAACCGACTGTCCAGCCAACTGACCTAAACTGAGACCTGTACTAACAATGCAGCAAACCTTTCCCACAGCAATTGAGGGCTTTGAGAGAGTGAGAGGGCAAGAGAAATAGACCAGATGAAAGTGTAGGATCAATGGTTCAAGTAAGACGATAACTGAGGTATATTAAAAGATTCTCTAAAATTTAAACATATTCAAAATGTAGCCAGAATGCAAGTTATTCTCAGCCAATTGGTAGGATGAGCTCAAAGAAGACTAGGCCAGATCACAATGAATTAGTGGAGCAGGCTCAAGAGGACTGAATGTCCTACTTCAACCGTTTCTTCTTCCTAATGTTGGTCCGGCTTTCCTCAATCCAAATTACACCAATACTACATTTCAGTTCACATGGGCTTCTACGACACTCAATGTTCCACAACCCCGAACCTAAACCCCAGCCAGAAATCAGTCAGTAATTGGTCCTGTAGAAAGCCCAGAACAGGCATCATCTTCTTGAAGTCATTTATCTCACTGAAGTTTGAAAATTAATGATTAAATTCTAACTAATTATGTCCAATATGTTTATGAAGGTATAATTATGCTTTTCCAGTTGAAATGCACCAAGTTCTGCTGACATTATAAGAAAATCAAAACAAAATACAATGTACATCTCAAGAATGGAAAAACAAATTGCAAAACCTTTTGAGTAAGATTCCAGAAATGGTGATTTGTGCAATTGGCAGAGTAGAGTAATTCTGCCCTTTGAGCCTAATCAGCCTTTTATAAACTCACACCTCAAAGCCATTTTCCTGCACAATCCTCAGATGCCTTTAATATCTAGAAATGAATCAATTTCTGTCTTGATCACAGTCAGTCACTGAACTTTTACAGCCCTTTAGGGTAGAAATTCTAATGATTCATCATCTTCTAAGTGAAGAAATGCAGCTTGGTCCAAAATGGCTTGTCCCTTATTCTGAGACTGTGTCTCTTAGTCTAGACACGTCAGTCAGTGGTCTTGCAGGATTAAAGTTACATCAATTTGGAAGTGACATAAATGCAGCAAATTTGTTTTCTGGTTACAGTATAATGTTTAAGAGGCATCTTTACCGATACATAAGCAGGCAGGGAATACAGAGATACAGACCACTTAAGGCAAAAGGCATTTAGCTTAGAAAGGCGTCATGTGTCGGCACAGGCTTGGAGGGCCGAAGGGCCTATTCCTGTCTTGTACTGTTCTTTGTTCCTAAGTCTCTTGGACATAGTTGTAGGTGAGGGGTTTGCAGAGCTACGTTTGCATTCTGGGTTATCCAGGTGAACAATGTTTGAGGAAATCCACATGTTACTATGTTCTATCAGAAAACAGGTGCAAACCAGTGATATGCGAGTTTCCTGGGGAAAGGATACGGTGCAGCTCCACTCTTACATCCACCTTACACTAAAAATATCAGGGAACCACCAGTTGACAAATCCGTAGTTTGTGAAACTAACCTGTATGCATTTTGCTCTCTAGAAATTGTTCTGGAAACTGAAATGCTGTACAACCTGTCACAGTCTCCACATATTGAAATCAACAGGCAAATAGAAATACCAAACCTGGCTCCTCTCCCAACAAGTAGCAGCATCCAGGTATGGTAACCTTTTTCTTATGACTGCATCTTTCGAAAAGCGTTGTGTTTGATTGTTTTAAAGAGAGGGACAGACAGGTAGGGTGAGCTGAGTACACATGGGAATATGCTGATGAAGCCATTCCTGAAGAAGATCTTATGCGCAAAACATCGACTCTCCTGCTCGTCGGATGCTGCCTGACCGGCTATACTTTTCCAGCACCACACATTTTGAATCTGATCTCCAGCGTCTGCAGTCCTTACTTTCTCCTACAAATGGGAGTATAATGACTGGCACTAGCCAGTTGATTTAAATGTCTGTGTGCTGCTAATTCAACACTTAACATCTGAGCAAGTATAGGCCCTAAAGTAGAGAATTCCACAGATTTGAAACTCTCAGCGGAAAGAAATGTTTCCTTATCCCAGTCACAAAAGGTCAACCCCTTATCCTGAGATTATATGACCCCCTAGTTCAAAACTCTCCAGCCAGAGGGAGCAATCTCTGAAGTCCTCAAACATCTATGTTTCAATTATATCACCTCGCATTCTTCTAAACTCCAGAATGTGTGAAATTTCTCAACGTTGAGATTTCTCACCTTGATGTGCACAGTAGTTTAATCAGCAAACATTCACAAGATGAGTACTAACTTATTACACGTCACTAAAGCAAATACAATGATAAGATTTAGAATTTCTGAACAGTAGGTCAATGGATTTTCTCTTTTCTTTTATTGTAGAATAGCAAAATAATTGCTGATATTGCAAACATTGAATTGCAGAATATGAATCTGGTATCAAAGTCTGAGGTTAATGGTGAGTATTTGCGGAGAGCTCATGCTGCGGAGTGTACTTAATGTATTGTACTGATGTCAAGAATCTGAGGCCAAGTGAGGAAAATATTGATTACAGTAAGGACTTCCTGGTTTTTAGGCTGTATTTGAAAGTGACCTTGATTCTCATTATTAATTCACCAGTTGCACCATCCAAGATCTCACATTTACATTAGCTACTCTCTTTCTTTTTAAATACCTGTAATAGCTCATACTCTTTGTGTTTATGTTTATTACTATTTTAGTTTCACAATCAGTTGCCTTCTTCTTTATTATCTTTTGAGTAATCTACCTCTGGTTCCTGAAATAGTCATTAATATTCTGGCCTACTATTAATTTTAGCTGCTTTGCATGCCTCAGTTTTTCATTGGACACTCTCCTTGACTGCCTTTGTTAACCATGTTAAAAATCACACAACACTACAAGTTTAATTGGAAGCACACTAGCTTTCGGAACACCACCTCATCGGGTGGTTTGTTAACCATGATTGGTTCATCCTTGTCATCTAAACCTATTGATATTTAACAGCAATTTTCTCCAACATGGCGATGGAGAAAAAAGTGTGGGGAGGACAAATATTGGTTAAGTTGACTCACTCAACCCCTTCTCAATGCGTCAGCAATTAGGATCTGGTTTTGAAGGACCCTAGGCAACATCCACCACCATTTAAAACTTTTAAATAGTCAGTGACCAGACACTTAGTCTGGCCCAAATACCTGTCTTCCCAGCAGGAGAGAAAAGTGATTTGTTTTCAATAGGGAAACAATGGTGACCTTCCCCCTGCATCTAGAGATGGGCCTATCATTTCTTCAAAGCTAGGACCAATCAGGAATGGCAATAAGGAGACAATGAACACCACTATTATAATATTTTGAGCAGTTTTAGTCGCCATTTTAAAGAAAGGATGTTCTGGCGTTGGAGGGGATCCTGAAGAGGTTTACAAAACTGATCCCGGGGATGGAGAGCTTGCCATATGAGGAGCAGTTGAGGACTCTGGGTCTGTACAAGATGGAGTTTAGAAGGATGAGGGAGAATCAGGATTCTGAGAGGCCGAGATAGATATTTCTGCTAGTAAGAGAGACTTGAACCCAACGGTACAGCTTCAGAGTAAAAGGATGTCACTTTAGAACTGAGATGAGGAGAAATTTCTTCAAGAAAAGGGTGGTGAATCTGTGGAGTTCATTGCCACAGAGGCCTGTGGGCATCAAGTAACTGAGTATATTTCAAATGAAGATGGATTATTTCTGGATCAGTAAGAGGATCAACAGTTACAGGGAGAAGGCAGGAGAATGGGATTGAGAAACATATTAGTCATGATTGAAGGGTGAAGCAGACTCAATGAGCTGAACGGCCTCATTCTGCTCTTATATCTGGTGATCTTTCCCCCTTTCCTTGCCTCTGAAGAATTCTCCCCTCCCATATTGCTCATTCTAGCCCTTGAAAATAGATTTAACAACTCAGCATTGCAGTTTTGAAGAACAGAGGCAGCACGGTGGCCCAGTGGTTAGCACTGCTGCCTCACAGTGCCAGGGACCCAGGTTCAGTTCCAGCTCTTGGGTGACTGTGTAGAGTTTGCACATTCTCCCCATGTCTGAGTGAGTTTCCACTGGGTGCTTTGCTTTCCTCCCAGAGTCACAAAATAAGATGTGCAGATTAAGTGGCCATACTAAATTGCCCCAAAGTGACTGGGGGTGCACAAGTTAGAAGGGGCTACTCATGGTTTAAAAACCCCATGCAGGGTTATGGGTTGGGGGTGTGGGATGCACTTTGGGAGGGTCAATGCAGTCTGAATGGGCCAAATGGCCTCTTTCTGCACTGTAGGGATTCTATGGACAGCATTCAGGCCTCAGGCAGGACAGGTGAGATGCCTTGGACAAGAAGCTCAGTGAGCAGCTGGAGCAAGCAAACATTCCTCGCCAGCGAGAGATTATCTCTGAAGGTCCTCACACCCCATTCCATGTGCACACCACTGAAGCCGACCCTAGGATGTGGTTTTGAAGTCAAAGTCACTATTGACCAATACCTCTCACCTGAGAGAGGGGCAACTGGTTGTTTGTTCAATCAGAATCATCACAGTAATCTCAGTGAGTCTGGGAACTGGGCCCACGCTGATGGCCTCATTTTGCATTTGACTTTACGATGAAGATGCCAATGATATAAACAAATTCTACACAGTCTTACTGGAGATAAGGCTGCTCTCATCTCATTGGAGAGATAGATAGAGATAGAGAGAGAGAGAGAGAGAGAGGTGACTGGTGTTGAGTTTAACCTAAGGGTCAGTATGCCTCAGGCAAGGGGACAACTTGAGAAGGAGAGTCCTTCATGGTAACTTCAGGCACTGAATCCACACTGTGAGAACATCCACAATGAGAGGCTGTCATCTAGTTAAATGAACGAATCCTTTGAAATTTTGATTCATTCAAAATTCCTACTTAAATTTAAAATTAAACTGTTACTGTCCAGACTGACACAAACAAATTGGTCACTTGAGTGAAGTGTCAGATGGAAGTTGGCACCAATGATATTTCACACCTCTTCTGGCATCTGTTCACTGATCTCCCTGTGTGAGTGTGGCTGGTTATACGTTTTGCATAGAGACAGATTGGTACCAAAATCTGACATCTAATTCCACAGCCCTTGCCACTAAGGATGGCCTTCAGATCTTCAGCCCCTAACTCTCTAAGAGACCTATCCAGTCCCCCTCCGCCACCTAGCCAAACTAATCCTCACCCTTAATAACTTTTTTTTTAACTCCTCCCATTTCCTTGAAATTCATTGGGTAGCACCAGGATGGGCCCCAGCTACACCTGCCTCTTTGTTGGCTATGTTGAACAGTCCCTCTTCAGTACCTACACAGGCACTGTGCCCCAACTCTTCCACCATTACATCGATGACTGCATTGGTTCATCCAGACTGAACTGGAGCAGTTTGTCAACTTCGCCCACAACTTCCACCCCGCCCCTCTCAAATTCACTTGGTCCATCTTGGACATCTCCCTCCCTTTTCTTGACCTCTCCATTTCCATCTCTGGTGACAGTCTCCATGATATTCACTATAAACCACAGACTCACGTAACTACCTGGACTATACCTCCTCCCATCCAGTATCCTGTAAGAGGTCCATCGCATTCTCCCAATTCTTCTGCTTCCTCCATATCTGCTCGGATGAGGAGACAGTCCACTTCCAAGTATCTCAGATGTCTACCTATCTTGAACAATGTGCTTACCCTGCTCTTGCATTCAGACAGTTCTCCCCTTCTTCCCACACTCCCTTCCCAGTCCCTCCCCATCCCTTTCACCCTCCCAGCCACCTACAGGATTCATTCCTCCCATTGACCAACCAGGTCGTACCGTCTGCCTGTCTTTACCTCAGAGAACATCTCCGGTACACCCGCACCAATCAACCCCACTGCCCTGTGGCTGAACATTTCAACTCTCCCTCCCACTCTGCTGAGGACATGCAAGTCCCTGGCCTCCTCCATCGCCACTCCCTCACCATCCGATGCCTGGAGGAAGAACGTCTCATCTTCCGCCTCGGGACCCTCCAATCACATGGCATCAATGTGGACTTCACCAGTTTCCTCATTTCCCCACCCCCCACCTTACCCCAGTTCCAACCTTCCAGCTCAGCACCGCCCTCATGACCTGTCCTACTTGTCAATCTTCTTTCTCACCTATCTGCTCCACCCTCCAATCCGACCTATCATCTTTACCCCCATCTCTGTCCACGTATTGTACTCTCAGCGACCTTCACCTCCCATTTATCGCTCCACCCCTGAGGCTCTGAGCCTCATTTCTGATGATGAGCTTTTGACGAATTTTCCTGTTCCTCGGATGCTGCCTAATCTGCTGTGCTTTTCCAGCACCACCCTGATCTTGATTGTCTTCACCTATCCCCACTTCACCACCCTGTCCTTGTCACCCTCTTGTTTTGCAGCTCCCCCAACACCCACCCCTAGACCTGAAGAAGGGTTACACCTGAAGCATTGATTTCTCCACCTCCTGATGCTACCTGGCTTGCTGCATTCTTCCAGTCTCCTGCTTGTCTGTGAGGGTTGGAGCTAAAGCAGCTTGGGATAAGCCAAATTATCATGTATATCTTACAAATTAATGCTGTTTGAACAAAAATCTTGGGGTCTGACCTGAGTTTATGTGGACAGACAAACCTACATTAAAACCCTTGGAACCAATCCCAGAGATAGTTACAGTAAAACTGGTTCCTGCAACTCCATCTTCCAACTTTTTCTCTTGATAATTAGTCAATGCTCGGGTCAGCTAAAAAAATATAGATTGGATTAAAATACAGTAACGTCCATATAGTGATGCCTGGAGCTCACAAGTATGATGTAACATTCATCTACATTCTTAAATATGTTTCTGATTGTAGATGATCTCTCCATTGACAGAAGGGAACTCCTGCAGCACCTACTAGAACAAAACTTTAACAACGTGAAGAAAATATTAAAGAAGGAACACGTTGCTATGAACTTTGTGGAGGACTACACTTTGTTGCACATGACTCTTTTCACCGGGGATGTGGAACTTGTCAGGCTCATACTGAAGTATGGAGGCTCTGTCAATGCTCAAACCTCCAGAGGGTTGACACCTCTGATTATAGCCGTACATCATAGGTTTGAGGATATCTCCAAGTTACTGATTGAAGAGGGAGCTGATGTGAACCTCACAGATGAGGACAACTGGGGACCTCTGCATTTTGCATCTCAGAATGGGGATGACCGAATTGCTCGGCTGCTGTTGGACAAAGACGCTGACGTCAACATCAGGGAGCATGATGGGTGGTCTCCACTCCACATGGCATCGCAGAATGCCCATGAAAATATTGTCCGAATTCTCTTCACACGCCAGGCCAGTGTCGATCTACAGGACAGGGACAACCGCACCCCTCTACACATTGCAGCCTATCACGGCAATTACAGCATCGCCAAGCTTCTGATTGGACAAGGAGCTAATTTAAACAAAATACAGGTTGGCTTCAGAACACCGATCCATTTGGCCGCTGAAAGGGGTTTCTTCAGAGTTGTCAGGCTATTGGTGAACAGTGGAGCTGACGTGAACTGCCTGGATCATTCTCACTTCAACCCTTTGCACTTGTCAGCTCTGAACGGCCACACGGGGATCTGTAGATATCTCCTGAAACATGGAGTGAATATCAACCAAAGGTCCTTACAGAATTGGACAGCCCTGCACCTTGCCTCTATGAAGGGACAGATCACAACCATCCACTTGCTAATTGAGAATTTCTCAGATGTTGATGGTGGTGGTGACAGCGAGTGGACTGCTTTGCACTTGGCGACATACTACAACCACAAGGAGGTTGTCTCAGAGCTCCTAGTCAGTGGTGCCAATCCTGATGCCACGGATATGTCAGGGTGGACTCCCCTCCATCTTGCTGCACACAAGGGCAGACTCTGCTGTCTAGTGACGCTACTTGACCATAAAGCCAATGTGAATGTTGCCAATAGGTTCGGGTGGACCCCACTGCACTTGGCTGTGCTGAATGGGAATACTGCTATAGTGAAGAGGCTGATCAGGGAAGGTGCCAATTTGAAAGCTGAGGACATGTATCAGAACACACCACTCCAGCTAGCTTTGAAACACCAGAAACAAAGTGTAGTCAATGTACTTACAGGGGAGGAGCCATCAAATGACGACACCACTGACTGAACCCCAGAGTCTAACATAATAAATGCAATGACCCAGAGGCAGCAAAGAAAAATGTAGTGTGTAAGAAAACAATTCTTCCATATTTAGTTTAAATTACTTCAATTCAGGCTGGACTATTATATCAAAATCCCCTTTGTCAAGCCGGTGTTAAGCATGCACCGACTCACAGGGCTCCTATCTGACACTGTGGATCCAAACTGCTTAGAACATCAGTGGAAATGGGAACTAAACCTTCAAGTATCCTCTGCCAATCTGATCATCTTACTCAACTCTGACAGTCCCGCATTATCCCCATCAACCTTGTTTCTTTCCTTCATGCTTACAATTTGCTGACTCGATCTCACATAAAGTGGATGATTCCATCATTCAGAATATTATGCCAGCAGAGACAAACTGTGAATCTTTTTGAGAAGCTTTGTGAATGGATTGAGTGGACATATGAGCCAGGAGCAGCAATAGTTCACTTGGCACCTTCATCTTGCTCTATCATTCAAAAGGGTCATGACTGATTTGGTTATAACTTTAAATCTGCCATTCTGTCCTGTCTCATGAACATTTAACCCCTTTGTTTACCAAGAAACTACAGGTCTTTGTCTTAATAAATAATCAAAGACTTTTCTCTCAACACCTTCAGAGGATGAAAATTCTAAAGACTCAAGATCTTCTGCAAGAAAACATTTAACCTCATCCCTGTCTTAATTGGTCAGCATTTTGTTTTTAAACAGTGACCTCTGGTTTGAGATTCTCCCACATGAGGACACATCCTTTCCCCATTCATCCTGTCAAGCGTCATCAGTATGTGATATGTTTTAATCAAATTGCCTCTTATTCTTTGAAAATCTTCTTTCCATTCCCCCTTTCCTCTGTTTCCATGTTTTCCCTCCCCTTCTCTCTTTATCTCTCTCCTTTAATTCTGCAGTACTAATTCTCCCACCCTACCTTTGCAACAGTCTGTGAGTTCATAGAATCATAGAATCCCTGCTGTGTGGAAGCAGACCATTCAGTCCATTGAGTCCATACCTACCCTCCAAAGAGCATCCTGCCCAGACCCACCCACTACCCTATCCCCACATTTCCCATGGCAGATCCACCTAACTTGCAGATCTTTGGATTGTGGGGGAAACCGGAGCATGTGGGGAAACCCATGCATTCATGAGGAGGATGTTCAAACTCTACACAAACAGTATCCAGAGGCTGGAATTGAACCTGGCTCCCTGGCACTGTGAGGCAGTAGTGCTAGCGACTTGGAGTCAGGAGTGTGGGATTGGTGTATCTGCATCAGTGCCAGAGAACATTAAAAGATAAATCAACGCACAGAAGGCTCGTGAGAATGAATAAACGAACAGTTTAATCAGAAAAACAATTTATTTGTATTCCAAAGGCAAGCAATATACAAAACAAAGTTCAATCAGGGAAATAAATGCGGCTTGAACTTCAAATCGCCCATTCCCATTTATTCCCTATAACTTTTACCACCAAGAATCTCTTCCCCTCTGTTTTAGACTGAGTCAATGCCCCTGATTCTACAGCCTTCCAAGAAGGAATTCCAATAAGGAAGTTTAGGGAAGGTAATTGAAAATTTGAGCAAAACAGTTTAATGAAGCATTTTGAGGGAGGAACAAAGATTAGAGAGAAGCCAATGCTTGGGAAGTCGGATTTAATGAATTTGTGCCATTTCCTGGGAAGTTCATGCGTTGACTGGCCAGGAGGCCTATTGATTTAGTGACTGGCACACCTCCAACAGGCTTTTTGGCAAAAATTACATTTTAATATTTTTGCTTACTATCCTTAAATATTAATATATTCTGAACACCTTTTCTGGAATTCATGAGTAAATTTTGTATTTTTTAATGTTTATCTCTTTGAATGTTTTCATTATGCCTGTAACAATTTACATTTTAAAGGAATTATAGAGTCATTGAAAAATGGAAGATTGCCATTTGTTGAGCTCTTTGAAGAGTTCCCCAGTCAGTCAGATTCTCCTGTGGCACTGCATGTTTATGTCTCTGTGGTACACATCCATCTTCCCTTAGAAACCAATGATCATCTTTATTATAACCCCCTCATAAACAGCGAGTTCCAATTCATCACCACTCTAAATATACATGTATATTTAACCATTAGAAAACCCTTAATATATTAAAATGTTACAGGAACACAATCAGAATTAAATTGACATTGAGCAAATGAACATTTGAAAAGGCAGCAGTAGTAGGCCATCAATCTCTTTGAGCCTGCCTTGACATTCAATAAGATCACAGCTAATTATATTTTGAATTCCATATCCCCATCTCACCTTTCTATTAAGAATTGACACACTTCTGTCTTAAAAGCATTCACTGACCCCATTTCCACTGCCTTCCAAAGCAGAGAGCTCTTGTAAAGAGTTATTAGGTCTGGTAATCAAAAATATGAACAATAAAAATGAGCATTTTAAAGGAGGAACAAGAGATAGAGAGAAATAAGCTTGGAAATAGGGAACATTAATCTCTGCATCTGATGGCATGGTCATTAATAGTGCAGGTCTGAAAATCAGGGATGCATAAGAGGCCTATATCCCTCTTGTTCTATAAGATGACTACCAGATGTCCCCTTTAGAGAAAAATAATTCTCCTAATCTCTGGGTTCAAAGGAACTCCTCTTAATCTTAAATTATGTTTTTGAATTTCGGTCTTCCTCACAAAAGGAAACATATTCTGGATATCGACCTTATTCAGTTCCCTCAAGATCTCATATGTTCCAATAAGATAAGACCTCATTCTTCTAAACTCCAAATGGACATATGTTTAACATGTTCCACCTTTCCTATCCACAGTGGGGTTAAAAACACAGTGCTTTGGCACCAGACTTCTGCAGCAAAAACTTTGCTCTGATACATGTGAACAAAGTAAAATGCTCACAAAAAATTCAGAGGTTTTTAAAGCCAAAGTATTTGGCAACAATACCAACTGGTGTGGTTTCACATTAGCATGTAGTTGTTAAGGATGGCCATGCTGCATATGTCTTGTCCATAACATTCTCAAAGATTTGTACTGCAAACAGAGAAAGACCCCCAGACAGTGAATTTGTGAAGTTTGCAAAGAATGTCTTTTAATTTTTGATTTTTGATGAGGTGAATGTCAAAGTGCTCAGACTCATGCAGGTAACACATATCAAACCTTGTTAATTTAATGGGTTTTAATTGTGTGAAGAGCAGTTTTTTTTAGAATGGAGTTAGTCTTGGAGGTTGTAACTGACTGCGTTGTGAATTCTAATTTCCCATTATGGGAAAACCAGATTACTGGACACAGTTTAAAAACAAAGCACATCCACAATTTATCTCACTCAGTGAGGTTAAGGTCATATTTTGTTTCTTCTTTTTCTCATAATGAGAAAATAATCCATGCAGTTTCTCCAGATCTAAAGTCAGGGAACAGCATCTGTGTGAGCCCTTCAGCTTTCTCGGAGTCACTGGCTTGTCTTCTTCAATGCATTACCTCCCTCATGGTGTTTAGAAGACTTGAGAATCTTTTCTAAAAAGCAGAGGTATCGAAGCGCTAAAAGGGAGAACAGAATACACAATCAAGGTTTTTATTCCTCAATAAGCGATACAGGAACAGAAGGAGGCCACTCAGCCCTGAGCCAACTCCACCAATCAACGGATTCATGACTGGTCAGCACCTCATCCACATCCACCTCCCCTAAATGTGTAACTATTGATTGTTTTGCTGGTCTATTTAATCAATTATGGTTAAAGCTGGTCAATTATTCAGGGTTAATAGTTTTTATCAGATTGCATTAAGAGTAAATTGTTTGGTTGGTTTACTGGACTTGTGACAGCCATTAGCAAAACCTTTGCTTTAAAAAACAGATAATTGTCTAGATTAATTTTGACTGAATGGAAGGTCATGGTGGTTGTTAAAATTGGCTTCACTACTCGTGGATTAGGAGAGAGGCAATACGTCTATGTTCACTATGCCAGGCTTTCTAATAGAGAATGTGCAGAAGTGGAAGTCAGGCAAGACATGTCTCAGCTTAGTTGTGAAGCCAGTCATGGTCCAATAGCTTGTAGAGAGCCACGGTTTGGGTGCACATACATGCAAGTCAATTTAAATCAGGTTATGTCCCCACCATTTATAATGAGTGTGTCCCTGTGAACATGATTGTCCCTGTATGTGAGACGATCAGTTTAACTCAGCAAAGCTCTTGACTGTGAGGTCACCTTTGTGAAGCTAAAAAAAACACTGAATTTTCCAGTCTGGACTTTAGTTTAATTCTGACACTTCGTCACTTATTACAGAAATGCAGAGCTGACTTCTTGAACATAACTGAGGAGCTTGTGAGGTCCCTTCAGAGGCTGCGCTCACATAGAGGCTCCAGGTTATTAATAACTGCAGTGAGCAGCAAACCTCAGAATGTTTGTGTCTTTTCTTGCCCCATCTCCATTCTCTTTGATTCTGGAGGACTAACTTTTCTATCATTCAATCTCTCCTGGCTTCTACCCAACATGGATCTTCCTTTATGTCCTTGTCCAGTCCACCCCAAGCTCAAATCTTATTTTGTTTCTAATATTTTTCCCATTTCTCTAATATTTTTCTGATGGAAGATCACAGATGCGAAATTTTAACTCTGTCTCTCACAGAAGCTGCTGAACCTGCTGAGAGCATCCACCATTTACTGTTCTTTTAAAAACCTTCACTAATTGAACAGGCTGAGAAAGGACATTAGAGAATTAGATAAGGTTAGGGGCAGAGATGGAATACGCGTTAGGTTAAGGTTAGAGTTAGGGTTAGGTTTAGGATGGGTTAAAGTTAGGGTTTGGGTTGGGATAGCCCTATCACATATGTTTTTTTAATGGCAATCTTGGCAACTTGACAGTCGTCAATTCTGATAGATTTATTCCAGAATCATTCGTCATGGTGGGATCATGAACTCCCATTTCCAGATCATTAGTTCCTCTGGATTACCAGACCAGCAGTATAACTTTGTGCTACCATATGCTAGTGTGTGTGTGTGTGTGTAAGTGTGTGTGTAAGTGTGTGTGTGTGTGTGAGTGTAGTAATTGGTATTAATGGGATGTTAAATAAAAAACAGAAATACCACAGTTTGACAATGTCTGCGGAGGGAGAAACAGAGTTAACATTTTGAGTTTGGTGTGATGCTTCTTCAACCCTCACACTGAACCTGAAATGTTCTCTCTGTTCTCCGCTCCACAGAATTTGCCAGACCTGTCCTGCACTTTCGGCTTTTATTTAATTTTGCAGCAAGTGAATATTTTACTTTTCATTAATGAGCTGTTTTCCACCTTTATATGTCTTTGCATTTTTACACTGGAACAAGCTAAGATTTTTCCCAAAGTAAACACAAAGCTTAGACTTGATTCCTGACAATTTTGCAATTGACATTAATGCAGATGCAAAACTTCTTCTTTTGAAAATGTAGGTTTGAAGTGATGGATAATAAGTTAGAAAGCTTGTTCAATCCCAGTCATTTTGAAAGATAGATGGATTGAGAGGATAGAGATGTATTGGGCGTGACTATTATTAATGTTGAAAGTGTGTTGCTGGAAAAGCACAGCAGGTCAGGCAGCATCCGAGGAGCAGGAGAATCGACGTTTCAGGAACCTGAAACCCGAAATGTTGATTCTCCTACTTCTCAGATGCTGCCTGACCTGCTGTGCTTTTCCAGCACCACACTCTTGACTCTGATCTCCAGCATCTGCAGTCCTCATTTTCTCCTAGTGACTATTATTCATGAAGTTCAAGAGCAATAACATTGCCCTTGAATTCTCTCAAAGCGGATTGCTTACCTCAATAGTGCTGTATATCCAATCCAGGAACTCAGACACTTTTGTGTAAACTCCTGGGTGATTGGCTTCAGCACAGCCAATGCCCCAACTCACTACTCCGGTCAACTGCCAAGCTTGGATGTTCTCGCAAACCAAAGGGCCACCACTGTCTCCCTGCAAAATATATTCACAGCCAGTGCTCAGTAAATCCCTTTTGTTTAATTTATTTTTCATGGGATGCACGTGTTGGTGGCTAAGCCAGTACTCATTGCCGGTCCCTATATGCCTTTGCTAAGTGGGTGGTGGAGCAGGTACATCTACAACACTGTAAAGGGGGAAGGGTTACACTGAAGGAATGGTGAGATGATTCAAATTCAGGATGGTGTGTGCATGGCTTAGAGGGGAACGTGAAGGGCTTGTAGGCGGCTGCAGAAACTATCCCCAAATGAATGCAAATTGTCAGTCTCACTCAGAGATGTGAGAAATGGAAGAACAAACTGCAATGGCAGGGGAGGGGGGACCAGCATTTGAGTTAAGGTCACAAAACAGGGCAGTGAATGAGGAACTACTTCTGTGTTAGGTATAGTATGTTTCCTGGTAGTCTACCTGGGGTACGTATGTTTCATGATCCAATAAGGACTATAGCCACTCTATATGGAATCTAGTGCTCAGAAGAACTCAAAAACCTCTAACCCACACAGAGACAAACATTCCACCCACTAATGTCAGAGCAAATAACTTAGATTAACAGACTCACCTGATGAGAATGAGAAGCCAAGTCATTTTCAAATAAAAACGCAAGTGCTGGAGAGACCCAGCGGGTCAGGTGGTATATGTGGAGACAGGCATAGAGTTAACATTTTGACTTCATCACTTCTGAAAATATTGGATTTAAAACATCAACTTTCTTCTCTACGTACAGGTTGTCAGACCTGTCGAGTTTCTCCAGCACTTTCTGTTTTTAAACTGAGTTGATTGCTAATTTTGGTGCTCATATTCCAGGCTTAATCTTAAAATGTCTTTGTTGATTCATTTCAAGTTGTACTGCTCAACGTTTGCAACTGAAAACTGAAGTTCTGAGGAGGAGCCATATTGGATTGTAAAAGGTTAATTGACCGCATGGATGCTGCCAGACCTGCTCAACTTCATCAGCTTTCTCTCTTATTCCAGATTTCCAGCATCTGACATAACTCGATGGTATTGAAATAATTTCCAGTCCATGGTCAATGAACTCAACTTACCTGGCATGCATCAACTTTGCCCTCCTTATAACCTGCGCAGAACATTCTAGAAGTTATGGCACCATTGTACATGCAGCTGCTGTTACACATCTCAGTGCTAATGATTGGGACAGAAGCTTCCTTTAAAATATTTTCTGTCTGATCTGGAAGACACAATCAGGAATGAGTGAGCCGTGTCCAAAGATTCCCCTACGTTGTAAACAATCTATGTATGGTGCCTCTCACACTTACAGGCATCCAGTTTTGCATGACCCCAGCCAGTTATCCAACACTGTTTGCCCGGTGTGATCTGTTGATTGTATCCTGGCAGACAAACTGCTCTGACTGTATCTGTAAAAGAGGAGCAATGTGGCGATCAAAACTGGGAATCTGAAATAAAGAAAGAAATGGACCCCAGTCTATGTAAGAAAAAAAGGCAAGATGATGTTGCTGATGGAAATGTGTAGGAACAGAAGAGCATGACACTGTCCTATCACCCCTCGTCCAGGAACTCCCCACATGCGTTCAAGACATCACCCATGTCCTCCACCTCCTCCTCCTTCCGTTTCCATGGCCCTCATCTTCACCATGGATATCCAATACCTCCATCCGCCATGACCAGAGCCTCCAACCCTCCGTTTCTTCCTCTCCCAACGTCCCCACCAGTACCCTTCCACCAACACTCATTCGTTTGGCTGAACTGGTCCTCACCCTTAACAATTTCTCCTTCGAATCCTCCCACTTCCTCCAGACCAAAGGGGTAGCCATGGGCACCTGTATGGGCCCCAGCTATGCCTGTCTCTTTGTTGGCTATGTAGAACAGTCCACCTTCTGTAGTTACACTGGCACCACTCCCCACTTCTTCCTCCGCTATATTGGTGACTGCATTGGCGCCACCTCATGCTCCCGCGAGGAGGCTGAGCAATTTATCAACTTCACCAACAAATTCCACCCTGACTTTAAATTTACCTGGACCATTTCTGACACCTCCCTCCCCTTCCTGGATCTCTCCATCTCCATTAATGACAACCGACTTGACACCGACATTTTTACAAACCCACTGACTCCCACAACTACCTGGATTACAAGTCTTCCCACCCCACCACCAGCAAAAATACCATCCTGTATTCCCAATTCTTCCGCCGCCGGCTTATCTGCTCCCAGGAGGACCAGTTCCACAACAGAACACACCAAATGGCCTCCTTCTTTAGAGACCGCAATTTCCCTTCCCACGTGGTTAAAGATGCCCTCCAACACATCTCGTCCACATCCTGCACCTCCGCCCTCAGACCCAACCCCTTCAACCGTAACATGGACAGAACCCCCCTGGTGCTCACCTTCCACCCTACCAACCTTCGCATAAACCAAATCATCCAATGACATTTCTGCCATCTCCAAATGGACCCCACCACCAGGGATATATTTCCCTCCCCACCCCTTTCCGCCTTCTGCAAAGACCATTCCTTCCGTGACTATCTGGTCAGATCCACGCCCACCCTCCTGTCCTGGCACTTGCCCCTGCCACCGCAGGAATTACAAAATCTGCGCCCACACCTCCTCCCTCACCTCCATCCAAGGCCCCAAAGGAGCTTTCCACATCCATCAAAGTTTTACCTGCACATCCACAATATAATTTATTGTATCCATTGCTCCCGATGCAGTCTCCTGTACATTGAGGAGACTGGACGCCTCCTAGCAGAGCGCTTAGGGAACATCTCCGGGACACCCGCACCAATCAACCACACTGCCCTGTAGCCCAACATTTCAACTCCCCCTCCCACTCAGCCGAGGACATGGAGATCCTGGGCCTCCTACACCGCCGTTCCCTCACCACCCGACGCCTGGAGGAAGAACAACTCATCTTCCACCTTGGAACACTTCAACCCCAGGGCATCAATGTGGACTTCACCAGTTTCCTCATTTCCCCTTCCCCCACCTCACCCCAGTTCCAAACTTCCAGCTCAGCACTGTCCCCTTGACTTGTCCTACCTGCCTATCTTCCTTTCCACCTATCCACACCACCCTCCTCTCTGACCTATCCATACCACCCTCCTCTCTGACCTATCACCTTCATCCCCACCCCCATTCACCTATTGTACTCTTTGCTATCTTCCCCCACCCTCCTCCCTGACCTATCACCTCCATCCCCACCCTCATTCACCTATTGTACTCTATGCTACTTTCTCCCCATTCCTACCCTCCTCTCATTTATCTCTCCACTCTGCAGGCACTCTGCCTCTATTCCTGATGAAGGGCTTTTGCCCAAAACGTCGATTTTCCTGCTCCTCGGATGCTGCCTGAACTGTTGTACTTTTCCAGCACCACTCTAATCTAGAAGAGTATGATAGGCCATTCAGTCCATCGAGGCCACCCAGCCATTCAGTACAATCATGGTTGATCAAACACTTCAATGCCTGTTACCCACCCTATTCTGATAACTGTGTACTTCATTGGTAATCAGAAATCTTTCACTCTCTAATTTAAGCATACTCAAAGACACTGGACTTGCGTAAGGGTCCATAGATCCCTGAAACACAGGTGGATAAAATGGTCAAGATGGCACACAGCATAGTTTGCCTTCTTCTGCCAGGGCATCAAATATAAAAGTTGGCAAGTTATGATACAGCTGTACAGCACAATACAGCACAGGAACAAGCCCTTTGGCCCAAAGCCCACACCTATTGTCAGGTCTTATTTAAAACCGCTCTCTATTGCCCTTATGCAGTTTCTATCTCTCTGTTTGCCTCCTGTTCATAGGTTCACATTTGGAATATTGTGTGCTTTGGAGAGGGTGCAGGGAAGGTTTACCAGGGTATTGCCTGGTCTGGAGAGTTTTAGCTATGAGGAGAGGTTGGATAATCTTGGATTGTTTTCATTGGAAAGACGGAGACTAAGGGGTGACATGGTAGAGGTCTACAAAATTATGAGAGTCACAGATAGGGATGGTTGGTCAGAAGCTTTACCCCAGAGTGGAAAGGTCAACTACAAGAGGGCACCAGGCCAAGGAGAGAGGGGGAACGTTTATGGAAGAAGTGTAGGGAAAAGTTTTCTGAATCTAAACATACTGCCAGTGAAGATGGTGGAAGCAGGGACATTAACAACTTTCAAGGAGTAATTTGATAGACACATGAATGGGAGGCGAACAGAGAGATAGAAACTGTATAAAGGCAATAGAGAGCGGGTTTAAGTAAGGACTGGGAATAGGTGTAAGCTTGGTGGGCCAAATGGTTTGTTCCCGTGCTGTATTGTATTATATTGACTGACTTTCCTCAGGCCTATGGGGTGGTGGATTCTAAAGATTCACAACCCTTGGAAAAACAAAACCTTCTTCTCTTCTCAGAATGAAGTGCCAACCGTCTTACTTTTAAATTGTGCCCCCCACCCCAGTTTGAAATTCCCCAATAAGTAGAAACTTCGTACCAGCATCTACCCTTTTTATCTCTAAGTATTTTATAAATTTCAACGAGATCATTTCTTATTCTTTGAAACTCTGGAGAATACAGACCCAGTTTGTTCAATCTCGCTTTGTCAGACAGTCCTACTATCCTGGGAATCAGTCTGGTTTACCCTTCATGGCACTCTCTCTATGACAATATCGTTTTTCTTGAGATAAGGAGACCAACACTGCACATAGTACTGCAGCTGCAGACTGACAAAGTTGCTAAGCAATTGAAGCAAGGGGTCACTACTCCTGTACTCAAACCAAAGCAAGAGGGGCTTGTCAATAAGTCACCATTTCTTTTGCTTAAAGTATTTAAATTCAAGTCTGTAACTCACGTGAGAGAGTTTGATCGTAAACATTCTGATGTTCCTGTCTTTTATGAACACATCTGCTATGTGAGAGAGATTTAAAACCTTGCTATTCTGTGGGGACACTCAGCAATGTAGCTGCTGTGTTTGCATTTTTATCAACTTTGGTTGTCGTTCAGTTATTTTTTTCCCCTGTTTCATGTGTGTTTCTCTTTTGAGTGGGAATTGCACCATGGGACATCTCAACCCAGTTCAAACTTGGCTCGTCTTCCCCCTACCCTCCCAAGCCAACTATCGCACACACTGCTTTTTGTAGTATTGCAAAGTCTGTAGAGTCTGTGCTGCACAAAGTGCTGACTGTGATCTTCAAATCTGCCTCATCAGAGACTCACCACTGCTTGCTATAGATTGACACAAACCTACCCATTCATACTGAGCACCTGTGGTGAAACCCACCCACTAAACAAAAAAACAGAAACTGGAAACAACGTTCACAGAGTTTGCATTTTGGGCTTCCGTCATAACAAGGTTCCTCCTTTGTCACTGGGTAAATTAAAGGTTGATACTCATGGCCTCAGACAGCTGCAGGACAGGAAGGCCATCTACGAATGAACACCCCTTTGCTAGACTTAATCATGGCAGAGCGGCAAGATGGTGCGATGATCCCCTGACTAAATGCCCCCCTCAAAGGTGCCTCGTTGGAGTGTATTAAATTCCATCCGTCCAACCAGTCTATTGCAAGCCAGTTGCTGCTGGAAAATCTCTGATTAGAGACAATGGGACCAAGGCTCCTCTGTGATGCCTACCATGGTTGAGCAACTGATCTCACTACAGTTGAGTACAGTGTAACTGGTCCCTTGGCTCAGCTATGAAGGAGGAGTGCAGAAAGCTGGTTGCGATGAAAGGTCCCACAACCCACCAAAGCTTCTGGGGAAGGTAGAGGCCAGAGAACTGGGTCAAAGGCAAAGGGAAACTAATTTGCCTCTGCCAACATTTTCTGGGAATACATTGTACAGATTCTAGCAGAGGAAGGAACCATCTGCTTGTCCAAATTAAACAAACATTCATACCTGAAAATTCCACTGGCTTTTCTAGCTTCATGAGGGCGATGTCGGAGTCATGCGTGTCATCATCATAGTCATCATGGTATATGATTTTCTCAACTGTGTAGCTGGTGACACTGCTGAAGAAGATGGTCTGTCTATCCAGAACGCCAGCATACACCAACCAACTGTAGGGATGGGGTGACCTGAAACAGAAGGGGATGGGTGAGCTGCCCTGCACCTCTCGAAGGAACATGGGAACACAGAAAATAGGAGCAGGAGTAGGCCATTCAGCCCTTCCAGCTTGCTTCGTCATTCAATATGATCACCCAAATCAGTCCTCTGTTCCCGATTTCTCCCCATACCCTTTGATCTTTGTAGCCCGGTGGTAAATGTCTTTTCCCTAGAGTGGGGGATTTCAAGACCAGGATGAATATTGTTAAGTGAGAGGAGAGGGATTTAAAAGAGACATGAGGGGCAAGTGTTTTACAGAGCGTGGGTTCGTGTGTGGAAAGAACTTCCTGAGGAAGTGGCGGACGTGGCTGGGTACAATTAGGCTTGGAGGGATATGGGCCAAGAGCAGGCAGGTGGGACTGGTTGAGTTTGGGATTATGTTCGGCATGGACTGATTAGATTAAAGGGTTTGTTTCCATGCTGTGTGACTCTGTGACCCAATATCTATCTCCTTCTTGAAAACATTCAATGTTTTGGCCTCAATAACTTGCAGTGGCAGAAAATTCCTCAGACTCATCACTTTCTGAGTGAAGAAATTCCTTCTCACTTTAGTCCTGAATGGCCTATCCTGCATTTCCCTGTGATCAGGAACATCCTTCCTGCGTTGAACCTGCTTGAATTTGATCAGTTTACAACAACTTCTGCAGCAGGTGGTAAAACAGCTCAATGTGCTGCACCGGAACAATGATCAGCCACTATTTGACAGTAAGCCAGAGAGGGTGATATTTGCAGCCGGGGCCAGAGAGACAGATTTTACAGACCATCTGAAAAAATGGCAAGTGGAGAGGCAGAGAGATTTAGGGAGGGGATTCCAGAGTTTAGCACCAAGCAGCTGAAGACACATCAACCATTCCTGGAGCGATGATAATCGGGAATTCTCCAGCATTCAAATGAAAGGAATGAAGCCACACACGGAGGCTATTCTGCCCTTTAAACATGTGCCACCATTCATTTCAATCATGGCTGATCTGCTTCTTAACTCCACTTCTCCACTTTGGCTCTGTGACCTTACCTATTGATAACCTATCAATTTCAGTTTTTAATTTTCAGCTATTAACTCAGGGCTTTGACAGTGCAATCTGCATCTACCATCAGCCCAGCAAGGTAAGAAGAAACCCCTGCTAGGATCGATATGAAATGGGTTTGAGTTTCTAGACATTGGATTTTAGAGGGTGTGAACTGTAATATCTGTAGTGTCATACCCAGGAGAGGGAAGCCATAACTTTTAGATAATACCATCAAAAGTTGGATACGGACAAGCTATTAAATTGGCTGCTACAAATCATGGGACCTTTGGTATTTGAGCCACAGAGCTGAAAATGTGTTGCTGGAAAAGCGCAACAGGTCAGGCAGCATCCAAGGAGCAGGATGCTGCTTGACCTGCTGCGCTTTTCCAGCAACACATTTTCAGCTCTGATCTTCAGCATCTGCAGTCCTCACTTTCTCCACAGGCAAGCATCAAGTTTTTGGCAAATACTCTAATCAGACAACATCGCCCAGGTAATGTTAACTTATCACTATCTGGGCAATTCACACATCTCTTTGTTTAAGGATATGTTGCTCAGTTTCATAGTGGACAAAAGATCAAAATTCAATTTGTGACAGATGGATTAGCAAAATGCTAATTCTCAAAAACACTCAAAAAATCAGATGAAGAGTATAGTTAATACAGTCTCTTTCTTTTTTGTTTTGGATTTTGTTCTTTAAAATTGAGGGGAGTTTTATATAGTGAAGAAATTACAGTATGTGTCATGGTTTACTGCAGTCAGTATTGGTCAGTGTCTCCCACTGTATCATGATGGCCTCCTCCATCTGCGGAGAAGAGGGTGCATTTCAGAAATATCAACCCTGCAACACAGGGTTTGGATCAGCATAAACACCACACCTCATTTGGAAAAGACCGTGAAGTTGTGAAAAGCCACATGGTGAGGCAATCATATTTTCTCCGTCTGTCTAACAGATTAATTCAGAACAGTTTGTGGATGAGAGCCACCACAGTCATCTGAACCATTAGTTCAGCCAGTCTGTGAAGCGGACTGAGAAATAGGCTGCAAAATCTTCAAGTGGCTGAAAAAGCTTTCCATGAGAATCCTTGAGAACCATCCCCAACTGCAGGAAACCTGCACCTTCTAAGGTCTTTGCCTCAACTTTAAAGAATCAAATCTATGAAAGAAGCCAGACTCTGAATTAACTGGAATTTATATCTGACCTTTGCGAGCATGTTTGAGAATTAAGATGTGCAAGGTTGCTAATTGTGTGAGAGTAAATAACTATTTTTAAACTCACAAAAGCTTGCTGCTAAATTATTTAATTGGGTATGGATACTTAAATGGCGAGAGAAGACTCATCTTCCCAAACAGAATATACTCATAAAGGGTTGAAAAAGAACACACATATTTTGCATCAAAGGAGTCATTCTGGCTCTGAATAAATATGCAATAAAAAAAGAAAATATTTGAAAGCTCAGCAAGCAAACCTACACCCAAAATACAGATTGATCCTATGGTATGAGGGTACACCACTGAGGAAGAGAAATGAAGGATTCCTCATCTTTTGGATTGTATCTTAGATGAAAAAAAACTATGCATTGATATTCCTATGAAATGACAGAGTGGTTCCATTTCTCAATACTCAAATCTCTTGCATTTAAACTTAAAAAAGACACAGTTTGTCCATTGAAACACATATCTGTTTGTAATGTCTACTGGAGGTGAGGAAGGGTTTACAGTGTCCTTAGAGGAAGGTCTGTTCAGAGCAAACTGTCTATTTACTCAGCAGAGTCTATTTGATCAGTGCAAGACATTAAACAATCTACAGAGTTCATTCATAATAACCCTGTAAGAAGTGCAGCAGAGAGAACAACACATCTGGGTGAAAACAAGCGGTATTGTCAATAATTATACAAAATAAATGATGTGTGTGAAGGCAATCATTATAGTTATGCAATCTCATGTTGTGATCCACAGGGGAGTGGGTGGGGGATGTTGAAGTTTATCGATATTACACAGGCATTTCCATTATGCCTGGGAATAGCAAGGCGAAACCCTTAACCATCAACTCCCTCAACCAGAATATGGACTGAGACATAAATGATCTGTACAATATTGCTTAACTTTTATCTTCTGTGTTGATGGATGATGTACCTGAATAAACAGTGTGCTGCAGTTATGATCCAGTATCCGTCAATGATGGAGCCTCCACACATGTGTTGGTAGTTATTGTACAGTGTGACCTGCCAGGGCCAGTTCCCCTTTTCAGCTTCCTGTCCCCCGATGATCATGGAAAAGTCATGCTTCTCTCCACAGCCTTCATGTTGAGAGACAGAGCAAATGAAAGATGATAGAAGTCGGATTTAGATAGAGCTGTTTACAACTGCTTGACACCTCAAAACACTTTAGAATAAATGAAGTACTTATGAAACATAGTCCCTGCTATGTTGTTGGAAATGCAGCTGCCAATTCATGCACAGCAAGATCCCACAACACAACCATGACCTGACAACCTATTCTTGCGATATTCATTGAAGGATAAATATAGGTTGGGACACCCAAATTATTCTTCAAGATACCACAATGGATTTTTTTCCCATTCTCTCAATAAGGAGACAAAGCCACAGCTTAGCTCCTCATTCAAAAGAAAGCATCTCTGACTAGGCAGCACACCCTCAGCTGGGGCTGTCAGCTTCGACCTTTGTGCCCAAGTCCTGAAGTGGGACTTGAATACAGAAATCAGAAGTTAGGAGCGCTACTGCCTAAGCAGATATATCACAGTTAGAGTTCCTGAATGCCAATTGGCTCAATAGCAGACTGTTGGTACTTGGGATGAGAGCCGACTGTTTTGACTATGACAGGTTGTTACAGTTAGAGATTGTGCGTGTGCAAAGGAGGGTGTCTCTAACGGCCCAGAGGCAAATGGTGTGGGCAGGTGTTCAGTTGAAGAGGTGGAGAAGGGGCTGGGTGAAGGGAGCAAAAGACGGGTGGCATGATGGCTCAGTGGTTAGCACTGCTGCCTCACAACACCAGGGACCCCGATTCAATTCCAGCCTCAGGTGACTGTCTATGTGGAGTTTGCACATTCTACCCGTTTGTGTGTGTGTGTGTGTGTGTGTGTGTGTGTGTGTGTGTGTGTGTGGATTTCCTTTGCGTTGCTTGAAGGTTTCCCTAAATGTGATAGCCCCACAGTGAAGAATGATCAGATGCTGGACTATAGTGGGCACTGGGGAAAGAGTAGCAGGAGAGGGCTGTATGATGTTATGTACACATGTACTGGTGAGGTGTGTAGCCTGGCAATTAAATGGCAAATGGGGTAGTTATGTGCAAGTAAACATCAACCTTGGTGCTGTGAGAAGCTTTGGCTTGTGTCTTTTGTCAACAGAAATCGGCAACACTGGACTGCCAATGCTTGACCAGGTATAAACTTCTCAACTGGTGCCACCAGAGACAACAATTTATTTAGGGTTTGCACCATGGTGCTTTCATCCGGCTATGGTAAGTGGTAGAATCCGGTTGAGAGGAGCACTTTGGAGTGGGTTAGATAGCTAATGTAGCTAATGTGGCTAATGTGGGATGATACTATGAGAAAATGCCATGGGGTGACGTGGTGGCTCAGTGGTTAGCACTGCTGCCTCTCAGCGCCAGGGACCCAGGTTCGATTCCAGCCTCAGGCGACTGTCAGTGTGGAGTTTGCACATTCTCCCAGTGTCTGCGTGGGTTTCCTCCAGGTGCTCCAGTTTCCTCCCATGGTCCAAAGATGTGCAGGTCAGATGAATTGGCCATGATAAATTGCCCATGGTGTTCAGGGATGTGTAGGTTAGGTGCATGTGTCAGGGGTAAATGTAAAGTAATATGGGAATGGGTCTAAGTAGGTTAGTCTTTGAAGGGTTGGTATGGACTTGATGGGCCAAAGTTTCCACACTGTAGGGATTCTATGGTACCTGCTTATAATACTTGACTTGCAAACAGCCCTAATTTGCTCCAGAGTTTTAATGAACTAACAGACTTTCCACATGGTGTAACCTATAAGAGCTAAGGGAGATCCCAGGTGAAATCTTTGGTCTGTACTGAGTTATTGTAACTCGGTTAGAATATTGGTAGCTTTTTAAGATTACTTCAATATCTCTCTGGTCATTGGTCTTGGATTCCCATCCCTGATATCTTATGGAGTGTATATTCCTAATACAGGAAAAGCAGAATACTGGTGATATCATTGACTTAGAGAACTGATGATTTGTGGGCATTGGTTTGAATCCCATCATGGCAAATGTTTGAAATGTGAATTCATTGATTGAGTTATTGTGGTCTTGCGTACCGAGATACAGTGAAAAGTATTGTTTTGCATGATATACAGGCAGATTATACCATACAAAATGCACCAAGGTAGCAAATCAGAGTGCAGAATACAGTGTTACAGCCTCAGAGAAGGTGCAGAGAGAGGGATCAGCATTAACATTTGAGAAGTCAGTTCAAAGTCTGGTAAAAGCATGGGAGAAGCTGTTCTTGAATCTGTTCGTTCATGCATTCAAACTTTTATATCTTCTGCTTGAAGAAGAGGAGGGTAGAAAAGAATATAACCAGAGTAGGATGGGTCTTTGATGATGTTGGTTGCTTTCCCAAGGCAGTGGGAAGTATAGATGGAGTCAATGGATGGAAGGCGGGGTTACGTGATGGACTGGGCTGTGTTCACAACTCCCTGGAGTCTCTAATGGTCTTAGAGCAGTTGCCATACCAAGCTGTGATGTACCCAGATAGAATGTTTTCTATGGTGCATCAATAAAAATTGGTCACAGTCATTGTGGACATGCTGAATTTCCTTAGCCTCCTGAGGAAGTAGGAGCATTGTTGTGCTTTCTTGACTGTTGTGTCAATGTGGATGGACCAGGAAAGATCGTTGGCATTCATTTTTTTTTAAATGTCTGGATATAAATGCCGTTCTGTAACAATTGTCACTAAAAAAAAGCCTATCTGGCTCATAAATGTCCTTTAGGGAAGGAAACCCTTACCTGGTCTAGATACATGTGACTCCTGACCCCCAGTAATGTGATTGACTCTTAACTGCCTTCTGAAATGACTTAGCAAGCCACTCAGTTCAACAATAATTAGGGATGGACAATTAATCTTGGTCCAGCCATTGAGACCCACACCCATGAACAAATTTTAAAAAAAGGTGCTGACATCAAAAATGATTCCTGTAGCCCATCTGTGTATATGCATCTGTGACTTCCTGCCATTAACAGGAAAGGAAAAGAACAGCTTTTCGAACAAAGCTCGCTGAAGCAGTGAAGATTGGTTGCAGTCACCCCAGCAGCTGCCACACTGCTCTAAAGCAAGTTCAGCTTCACTGCGTAACACAGGGTACAGACAGTAATGGTTCCCAGAGTGATGGTGGTGTAGATTCACCCTTCTGAGGTAGAACTAATCAAAACTATGCCACTAACTCTAAGACCATTTGCCATACCGTTGCATCTGAATTAACAAAAACACTCTCCTGAATCACCCCAAACCTTTGAATGAGGAAAATAGTTTTCAGTTTTACTGGTTTTGCATCAAATGCCGTTCTAACTCTGCATATGTAAGCCACCTAGTGGTGCTCAGAAACACTGCATTTAAAAATACTCAAGGAACAACAGTGCACCGTACTCCCTGTGGATTATGTACAGACACAGTAAACCACCGAGTGGTAAGATCTGGATTGGGCTCTGGAACCTACCAGAATATCCAAACAGACAAAGTGCTGCATTGAAGAAGCTGTAACTCAGTTCCTTTGTACCAAAGATGGCACCGTAAGTGGTGACATAAAATTTTCACTGTACTCATTTGAGTACATGCAGCAATAAAACAAATTTATTCATTCACTGATATGGTGGGATGATATAAAGTGGGAGAAGGCTCATGCAAAGCACAGATCAGTCTGTGTGGAATGGACTGTTTCTCTGCTGTAAAACCTATGCAAACCTGAATAAAAATATTCCAAGTCAAGTGGTTGGTTTTCCACCCGGATGCACTCACACTTTTCAGGTTCCAAACATCATGATGCCAACTTTGTGTAAACTTTCTCAACTGGCTGATGAAAGGACAATGTCAAAAATTAGTGAGTCATCATATTATTTGTCAAATGTATTTTGCAATGACACAGTTCCTTTCTGGCTCCTCCTTGTCTCAAAGCACAGATGGATCTCTTTAAAAGCAACCTCTCCCAAAAAAAACTAACAAAATCTTAATCCATCCATTGTTGCTGCCACATACTCTGCTGGGAATGAATTTAATGTTCCTGTTTGTGGCAGAATTGCTTCATCAAGCAATTATTATTTTCTTTGAGGAGAAGCAGATGGTGGGACTAGTTTCGTTTGAGATTATGTTCGGCATGGACTGGTTGGACTGAAGATTCTGTTTCAGTGCTGTATGACTGTATGACTGAACCCCTGGAATCTTTGTGATACTTGGGGCAGCAGTGATGGTCAGGAATTCCAGGATATTGATCCTGGGATGATGACGAAACAGTTAGTACAGGTCCAGGTCAGTGTGCCATGTGACTTTGAGGAGAATGTAAAAGGTGAAACCTTAGTAGTTTCCAGTGTTGATTGAGGTTGTGTACATTCCCCGGTTTGAGGACAATGAATCAATGCAATGCCCATTAAAGATTCCATTTTGAACACTTGCACTTACCAGAGCATTTCAGTTTTATTACTTTTCCAGATGCACAGCTAGCCCTGGAGAAAGAAATAAGAAGAATTAATTATCAGGAAGATGCTGTGAGGATTGCAAACACCTGTCACCAAAAGGAATTAACAACTAATTGAACGATGGTTGTATTTTATATCACTCTCTTAAGCTGATTTAGGTTGATGCTAACAAGGATGTTTTTGGAAATAAAGGAAAATTATTGCCTTTATGCAATGCCTTCTTTGGCCTCAGGATGTCCCAAGGCACTTTACAGCAATAGGTCAGTTTTTGAAACATAGTCACTGCTTTAATGTAGGACAAAGGCAGCCAAAGTGCACACAGCAAGCTCCCACACACAATAGCATGATAATGATCGAATTGTCTGTCTTTGTGAAGGGGTGAGGAATGAACACTGGTCAGCAGAACTTCATGGGATGTCAGTGTCATTGGCGAGGCCAGCATTAATTGCCCTAATTGCAGAGTGTGTGGTTAAGAGTCAGCCACTTTGTGGAGGGACTGGAGTCACACATAGGCCGGACCAGGAAAGGAAAGCAGTTTCCTTCTTTAAAGGACTTTAGTCAACCAGATGAGATTTTCCTGATCATTGACAATAGTTCCATGATTATTGTTAGACTCTTGATTCCAGATTGTTAAAAAAAATTGAATTCAAATTCCACACTCTTCCATGGCAGGATTTGAACCCAGGTCTCTATGACTTATCTGGGTTTCTGGATTGATTCCTGATGAAGCGCTTATACCCAAAAACATCAACTCTCTGCTCCACGGATGCTGCCTGGCCTGCTGCGCTTTTCCAGCGGCACACTTTTCAACTCTGACTCTGCAGCATCTGCAGTGCTCATTTTCTCTCTGAATTAATAGTCTAATGATAATACCAACAGCACCTTTGCCAATGGAAACTGATCTAGCCTGTAACCACTATGAAATCTTCCCTCAAAATTATCCTCTAAAGAGCTTGTTCTTTCTACCTCACAACTGTAGACCCTTACCCCTCTGCTCTAGTGTAAATGTAACATTTGTGAGATCTGAGGGAATGGTACAAACCTATAGCTCCACATCTTCTCTAAATCTCTGTTGTATCCATCAGAGACTTCAACAAATCCTTGTGTGTAGTTGGCTCCAATCTCACTCACACTTATTTCACTGGAGTTCAGGTACCTGCAGAATAATGCACAAATGTTTGGAATGATGTCACACCCAATGAATTTATTCAGTTCCCATTGATATACAATATATCCCAGGCCTCAGCAGAGTGTTAACAGGGGCCATTAACACAAATACCTGATTGCCAGTTCAAATGTCACACTTGTCAAGGAATGTGTCTCTCACAGATTGATGTTTTCATCCAGCTACTAAAGGGCTCCTTATAAAGTTAACTCTCCATTTCCTGGACTTTTTCATTATCAATGGAAGAATGCTAGTGACTGCTTTACTCAGAGAGTAGTAAGGATGTGAAATGCACTGCCTGCAACAATTACAGACTCGCTAACTTTATGTGCATTTAAATGGTCTTTGGAGAGGTGTATGGATGAGAATGGTTTGGAAAACACGATGGCACAGACAGGAAACAGAGGGGGCTAACACCTTCAACATCTTAACATATTATCTGGCTGACACCACTTGTTATAGTTAACCTGAGGATGTAACCTTTTTTAAAAAAAATGTTTTGTGATTTACATATGAAAGAAATGAAACTGTCATGGTCACTCTAACAGATGAGAGACTCAACAAACAATCAAGGTATTTTTCAATGTATAATTTCAGTTATATCACGCTGTAAACTTTTGCTATAAATTCTGTGTCTTACAATTGTGTCCTCCACAACCACCTGATGAAGGAGCATCGCTCCGAAAGCTAGTGTTTCCGATTAAACCTGTTGGACTTTAACCTGACATTGTGTGATTTTTAACTTTGGATGAGAATGTAATGGTGTAGGTTACATGGATTTCAGGTTGGTTTCACAGGGGGGTGCAACATTGAGGGCTGAAGGGCCTGTATTGTGCTGTTATGTTCTATGTTTTAAGTCAGTTTGCAATCAACATTCCCAGGCAAGCCATCAACATTTCTACATCACACTCGTGATTGATTGATTTGATTTATTGTCACATGTACTTCAGTACAGTGAAAAGCTTTGTTTGTGAGCAGTCAGGGCAGATCTCTTGTTGTGTTTCGAGTGTGACATCTTGGATGGAGGCAGATCAGCTTTCTACTGTGTTATGCTTCGAATCCTCAGGACTCTGTTGGGACTACAATTGGAGATCTCACCCTGTTTAAGGTGTGAAGATTCTGCTCTGAGATTGGGAGTGTGATGGACAGCAGCTGTGGTACCTTCCCAATGAGCTGTTAAAGAAACTTCGAAGCCTGCTTTGCTAAACTGAGAAGCTGAAGTGATGCAGTTCTTTCTCACTCTGTCAGCTTTTCTTATCATTTTAAAAAAAACCTTTGTGATCTCTTTGAAGTCTTGTTGCTGCACAGTGTATATCAAAAGACATGTTATCCTGCAAAACACAGCCAAAGGGCTGCACATTACACACCGACTTACAACAGCAACTTATATTGGTAAAAATCCCTTAACATAATAAGGTACTTTGTGAAGCATTGTGAAATGAGAATCTGTCAGCTCAGCATGTGATCCTGACAGATATTAACAGTAAACGTACTGGCCATTGCAGGTCAGAAATGGCTATCTCCTCATTGTGCCTCATACTAGTGGAGTGGTATCTTTTAAACTATATTTAAGCAATTCCTATCTCATAGAGATGTCTGTGGCTAATCACATTTGCAGTGGGGTGACCTTAGAGAGGTTGATAAAATAATGAGGGGCATAGATAATGTGAATGGTAGGTGTCTTTTCCCTAGAATGGTGGGATTTCAAGACAAGGCGGTGTAATTTTAAGGTGAGAGGAAAATGATTTAAGAAAGATATGAGAGGCAATTTTTGTGGTTTGTGTGCAGAATGAATTCCCAGAGGAAGCAATGGATGCAGATACAGTTACAACATTTAAAACCATTTGGAAATGTTTTGAGGAAAATGGACCAAGCAAAAGCAGATGACTCTAGTGTAGTTTGGGATTATAGTCAGCATGGACTGGTTGGATCAAAGGGTCTGTTTCTGTGCTGTATGACTCTACGATTTAATTAAAAATTAGGGAAGAGGGAGCATGCTGGGCCTCCTGATACTCTTACTGCTTTTAGAGGGAGGTGGGCATCACAATGGGTAGGGTGCCTGATCTCCCCTAAAAATTCTATTATGAATTACCACCCCACACCCCTTACCTCTCCCTTACTTTTGGTGTTACTGTATTCCCCTTCGTGGGTTCTGCGTTAAATTGAACAATTGGAAGCAAGGTGAATTTACACATGGTGAATAAGACCACAGGTGATTTGGCATGGAGAAAGCCATTTGGTTGCGTGTGATAGCACTACTGGATATAAAAACGGGAAACAAAACATAAGACATAAAACAAAAAAGAGAAAGAAAATCAGAACTAAGAGGGCTCCGTGATGCAGCGGTAGAACCCCTGTCTCTGAGTGAGGAGGTTCACATGGGAGTCCCATCTGCTCCAGAGGTGTCTCATAACATTCCTGGATGGTGTGAGAAAAATTATCTTAAATTAAAACCAGATACTGAGCCTCATAAAGTGAGTCTGCTGGCCAGAAAGCTTAGGTCAGGAGGCAGGTTTTAGATAAACAGAGAGTTTGTGGAAGAAATTAGGACCTAGGCAGCTGAAGGCACTATTATAAACAGAGAAGTGATTAAGACCAAAGATGCTTAAGATGCCAGAAATTGAGGAGTGCAGGTATTTAAGATGAGGAGTGCAGAGAGTTATGAGCCGAATGGCCGAATGGCCTTACTTCCACTCCTATGTCTTATGAGGTAATTAAACAGATAGAGAGGGGAAAAGCCCTGAAAGAATTTGAAAACAAAAATGTCAACTTCAAAATCAAGGCATAGCTTCAACAGAGGAAATTATATATCGGAGAGAATAAGGGTGGAAGTGACATGGTTTGATGAAGGAGATGTCCAGCAAAGTTTGAATAACCTTGAGTTCTCAACAGTAAATAAGGGAGACCAGGCAGCACAGCTATTGCAGATTTAGCCTAGGAGTGACCAAAGCATGAATGAGGGTTTTTACAGCAGATGAATCGAGGCAGGGGTGAAGTCAGGTGCTGTTATGGTGGTGAAAGTAAGTGGTCCTGCTGATAATGTGGATCTGTGATTGAACATACTCCTATAAATAAGGTATTGTGTGTTTTCCAGTATCCTGTACTTAACATTCCTGCTTAGTGATACTCTTAAGGATGCTAATTCATCCTCTATGTATGACACTATTGAATGTGCTCTGTGCACAGCTTACTACAAGTAATTTATTATTCTGTCTTCAACTCTGTGCACAGCCTGAACATTTCCCTGTAAATACCGGACAGCTTGTTATCTCATTCCTAACAGTCGGTAATTTTAATAGGAGTTTGTGAGGGTAACTAGAAGCAAAGAATTAGATAAGTTGGGTTCTGACTGAAGCTCATCTTATTCAGTGTCTGCTTATCCCTTATGGGGTGCACTGTGGTTGGAGCCTGGATGAGGACCAGTGACACCCTCAATGTTGGCAGGTCCTGGAACTTGTGAATGGTCAATGAGGTCGACCTGATCAAGTTCAGATGTATCTCCCAACAGGGCTAGCAAGGGGATACACTGAGCAGAATTTCAGATATTCTGATTGTACAGTAATGTATCAAGTGAATAATCACAGCGTACTTAATACGTCCCATGTATCTGCACATCAGTTTACCCAGCGAGGAGTCCCATCTCTCATCACACACAGGAAGCCAGGCCTGCCAGGACTGGTGATGTATTTCCAGAAGAGAGTTCTCAGTGTTAATTCTGAAAGAGACTGAACACAAACCATTGGTAGTCAGAGCAGAGTTCATTCTGTGATGCAGTTGACATGGATTCTTTTTGATTCAACTGACTTTATTTTCTCACTATCTTCAGGTGGACCATTGAGAATAGCTTCTCTGAACTAAGTGAGCATGAGGAGCTGACTCACAGCAGGAGTACTGACGGAGGTCACTAGGTCCATCCTGCCTGCGCTGGCTCTCTGAATCAGCATTATGACTTAATACCTGTTTTCTCCTGCCTTTTCCCTGTCTCTGGGAACAGTGTAATTCCAGAAATCCAGGAGCAGTCTAACATAAGGAGTAGCGTGAATTCAGGAACAGGAGCGAGACCATAAGGCATAAGAGCAGAAGTAGCCTATCGAGTCCATTCCACAAAGTCATGCCAGATCTGATCATTCTGAACATCACTAATTTGTTTTATCACCCAACTCTGACTCTCCTTATTGATTAAAAATCTGTCCATTTCAGCATTGAATACACTAAACTTCTACAGCCCTCTGCAGTATAGAATTTCACAGATTTATTACTCTCTAACAAAAATTCCTCCTCATTTCTGTCTTAAATAGGTGACTCTGAGATTATTCCCTCTGGTCCTACCATTCTGCATTTATCCTAACAAACCCCATCAGAATCTCATATGTTTCAATAAAGTCTCTTGTCATTCTTCTGAACTCTACTGAGTACTGAGCCAACCTACTCAAACCCGCCTCATAAGAAAACTTTCCAAACACAGGATCAACCTAGTGAGCTTTTTCGGGATTACCTCCAGTGCCAGGATATCTTTCCTTAGATAAAGGGATTGGAACTAACAAAATATTCCAGTTATGGCCTCATGAGCTTCTTGCATAGAATTAACAAAACTTAGTCATAGAGTCATAGAGATGTACAGCATGGAAACAGATCCTTCGGTCCAACCCATCCACACCGACCAGACGTCCCACCTGCCAGCACCCGGCCCATATCCCTCCAACCCCTTCCTATTCATATACCCATCCAAATGCCTCTTAAATACTGATTAGCAAGGTTAGATCTCATGGAGTACAGGAAGAAGTAGCCATTTGGATATAGAACTAGCTCAAAGGTAGAAGACAGAGGGTGGTGGTGGTGGGTTGTTTTTCAGACTGGAGGCCTGTGACCAGTGGAGTGCCACAAGGATCGGTGCTGGGCCCTCTACTTTTCGTCATTTACATAAATGATTTGGATGCAAGCATAAGAGGTACAGTTAGTAAGTTTTCAGATGACACCAAAATTGGAGGTGTAGTGGACAGCGAAGAGGGTTACCTCAGATTACAACAGGATTTTGACCAGATGGGCCAATGGGCTGAGAAGTGGCAGATGGAGTTTAATTCAGATAAATGCGAGGTGCTGCATTTTGGGAGAGCAAATCTTAGCAGGACTTATACACTTAATGGTAAGGTCCTAGGGAGTGTTGCTGAACAAAGAGACCTTGGAGTGCAGGTTCATAGCTCCTTGAAAGTGGAGTCACAGGTAGATAGGATAGTGAAGAAGGTGTTTGGTATGCTTTCCTTTATTGGCCAGAGTATTGAGTACAGGGGTTGGGAGGTCATGTTGTGGAGGATTAGACCACTGTTGGAATATTGCAGGCAATTCTGGTCTCAATCCTATCGGGAAGATGTTGTGAAACTTGAAAGGGTTCAGAAAAGACTTATAAGGATGTTGCCAGGGTTGGAGGATCTGAGCTACAGGGAGAGGCTGAACAGGCTGGGGCTGTTTTCCCTGGAGCGTCGGAGGCTGAGGTGTGACCTTATGGAGGTTTACAAAATTATGAGGGGCATGGAGAAGATAAATAGGCAAAGTCTTTTCCCTGGGGTCGGGGAGTCCAGAACTAGAGGGCATACGTTTAGGGTGAGAGGGGGAAGATATAAAAGAGACCTAAAGGGCAACTTTTTCATGCAGAGGGTGATACGTGTATGGAATGAGCTGCCAGAGGATGTGGTGGAGGCTGGTACAATTGCAACATTTAAGAGGCATTTGGATGGGTGTATGAATAGGAAGGGTTTGGAGGGATATGGGCCGGGTGCTGGCAGGTGGGACTAGATTGGGTTGGGATGTCTGTTCGGTGTGGATGGGTTGAACCGAAGGGTCTGTTTCCATGCTGTACATCTCTATGGCTCTATGACTCTAAATGTTGCAATTGTACCAGCCTCCATCACTTCCTCTGGCAGCTCATTCCATACACGTCTGTGTGAAAAAGTTGCCCCGTAGGTCTCTTTTATATCTTTCCCTCTCACCCTAAACCTATGCCCTCTAGTTCTGGACTCCCCAAACCCAGGGAAAAGACTTTGCCTATTTATCCTATCCATGCCCCTCATAATTTTGTAAACCTCTATAAGGTCACCCCTCAGCCTCTGACACACCAGGGAAAACAGCCTCTCCCTATAGCTCAAAACCTGGTAACATCCTTGTAAATCTTTTCTGAATCCTTTCAAGTTTCACAACTTCTTTCCGAGAGGCAGGAGACCAGAATTGCACGTCCTTGAGAAATAAAGGCAATGTTTTATCACCTTCCCTTTTAATACTGAACTTGAATGCCAGCTTTTCTAATTCATGCAGTAGGACCCTCAATTCACTCTGTGGTAGAACTTTCAGCATTCTTACTCCTGGAACAAACTAACCGTTGGAGCAGACTCAAACCAGGAGCGGAGTATCACCAGGGAGGGACAAATATCAGGACCAAGTTTATTCCAGGTCAACTCCAAAGCAAAACAAATCAGGCCAACTGGAGCAGACCAGTTCTAGGAATACAGTAACCCCAGAAATAGAGTATCATCAAAAAGCTGACAAACTCCATGAGCACGATCAGAGCAGCTTAGCTCCAACAGCTGAACAACTCCTGGACTCTTTACATATCAGCTATTTCTAACCCATCAAATGCAAAAAGAGAGCTGTTGGCTGAGGCATCAATGATTAAGAGGGATGAATGGAATAATTCTCTGGATCAGTGGTGCTGGAAGAACACAGCTGTTCAGGCAGCATCCAACGAGCAGCGAAATCGGCTTTTCGGGCAAAATTTATTCCTGTTTTGCCCGAACCGTCGATTTCGCTGCTCGTTGGATGCTGCCTGAACTGCTGTGCTCTTCCAGCACCACTAATCCAGAATCTGGTTTCCAGCATCTGCAGTCATTGCTTTTACCTCCAGAAAAATTCTCTGGCAGAGTTAACCTTCATTTAATGTTTACAAATACGTAAAGCCAAGTATTTTCCAACAGAACTATAGAAAACATCAGGCAAGAATAGAAGTTGCTGGAAAAGCTCAGCAGATCTGGTGGCATCTGGGGAGAGAAATCAGAGTTAACATTTCAGGTGAAATGACCCCTCCACACAATTCCTCAAGTTCTGAGGAAGGGTCACTCGACCTGAAACTTTAACTCTGATTTTTCTCCACAGACCTGCTGAGCTGTTCCAGCAGTTTCGACTTTTTGTCTTTCATTTACAACATCCACAGTCCTTTCAGTTTTTACAGAAGACACCAACCTGCGCTTGGGGGTGTACTGCTGCCATATGTGTCGGTTCCATTGCAGAGAGTTGTGGGTTCGTTACCTCCAGTAGGTATGGAGTTTTTATTCTCAATTGGTCTCTCCAAATACTTCACTAACATAGTACAAAAAAAACATTAAAAAGAAAGAGATTTTTAGTTGCCAGAACAATTTAGTGGCCTGGAGTAAATCTGTCTCACTCCTCATGTGCAGTACCATAATCGGAAAATGCATTACATTTGGTAACCTATTGGTTTGTGAAAAGTTATGAGGGTTTTGTTAATCTGCCCCATATCTCTGGCATTCTTCTTTAACAGCAGTTTCAAAGATGCTGAATGAGTGATAAAGAAACTTCATTTTCCTAGTTTAAACTACAAAAGGCTTTAAAGTGAACGATTATCTATTTCTTTATTGTTCTTCTATTCTACGAAGTAATGTTTAACTTTTTAAATTTTGTTTCGCTTACTGCTTTGTACCTAAGCTTCTTTTGTACCTCGGAACCTTGATAACTAAGATGCCACTATGTGTGGTGACATTATGCACCTTTGGCTGTACTCCAATACTTGAGTGCACATGACAATGAAATCTAAAATCTAAATCGGAACTGCTGCTTCTTTCAATGATTCCAATTGAGGAGAGTGAGTGAGTTCTCCATGTCTCAAACTAGTTAGCACTCATCTACCTAATCAAGAACAGACAATATTGCACGAGATGAAAATGAAGGTTATCAGTCATGCTTTTTGCGTGTCATTTTTAAAACTTTCCTGATGGGATGTGTGTATTGCTGGAAGGACCAGCATTTGTTGAAGGTGGTGGTGAGCTGCTTTCTTGGAACCGTTGGAGTCCATACAGTGCAATATAGTGCTGTTAGGGAGGGAAGTCCTGGGATTCTGACCCAGTGACAATGAAGGAACAGCGATATAGTTCCCATTTCAGATGGTGTGTCTCTTAGAGGATATAATGTAGCTGGCAACTTTCCCATGTGTCTGCTGCCCTTGTTCTTGTGGCTGGTAGAATTGGCAGGTTTGGAGGCTGCTGACGAGGGATGTTTGGAGAATTGTTCATTCGGTCTGTGATGACCACATCTCATGAGTGAATTAAATAAAAATTGTCATCTTAAATTGGTTTTCAGTTTCTTGCAACGTTATGACTCCAGAGTTGACTCAGATTATCTGTGATGTTGACTCAGCTAAGGAGTGGCTCCCATCAGCAAAAACATGCTTTAATATCCTATATAGAATCAGCCCTCCCATTCTTTTCATTCCAGTATTGATTATACTCTCCTGGGCGGTGGCTCAGTGTTTATTACATCAGCAATATTCAAACCCTCAGGAGGAGTCAGATTTAAGCTTTGTTAAGCAAATCAACTCCTAACTCTGTCAACATTTACTAACATTATTTACACAAGTAGAAAATGTGAACCATTTTATTGAAGAAAGGTTACTCTTTCTCGGAATATTATGTTTTGGATAAAATTCTTCTCATGGATTGAATATAACTAAAACCGGACTTGCAATTAAAGATAAGGCAAAATAATTTTTCTGCTGGTTTTCACTGGAGGAAATAAAATGGAGAAAATAAAATCAGCCCATCAGCCATTGTTCCTTGACCATCCTAAAATTATTGATTCTTAGAAGATCAAAGAGACTAGTTTCACTCAAAAGGTCACTATCTTTTAGATCTCTTTGAGGGATCTATGTGAAGATATAATAATCTCAAAATCAGAACCAGTCCAATTTATCAGAGAAATTAATAAACACTTTTTCACACAGATGACAGTCATAGAGCCTTGGAGTCATAGAGATGTACAACGTGGAAACAGATCCTTCGATTCAACTCGTCCATGCTGACCAGATATATTTACTAATCCTGTCCCATTTCCTATATCCCTCTAAACCTTTCCTATTCATGTACCCATCCAGATGCCTTTTAAATGTTGTAATTGTACCAGCCTCCACCACTTCCTCTGGCAGCTCATTCCATACACACACCACCCTCTATGTGAAAAAGTTGCCCCTTAGATCCCTTATTTATCTTTCCTGTAGTTGAAGTGAAGAACTTTCTTCCACAGGAAACAGCTTACACAAGCTCAGTAATAACCGTAAAACACAAAATGAATAGGTTGTGCTCAATTGAAAAGATGGAATCAAGGTGAGTAGGTGATGGTTAAATCTAAATCAGCCCTGATTGCATTGACTGGTGGATGAGTCGGTTAGGATTGTATTCACTGTTTAGAAGAAAGAGGAGGAATCTCATAGAAGCCTTAAGACCAAAAGACATAGGAACAGAAATTAAGCCATTCAGCCCATCGAGTCTGCTTCACCATTCCATCATGGCTGATAAGTTGCTTAACGCCTTTCTCCTGCTTTCTCCCCATACTCAAGTATCTATCTATCTATCTATCTACCTATCTATCTAAGTCTTAAATCTACTCAATGACCAGGCCTCCACAGCCTTCTGTGGCAATGATTCCCTACACTATGGCTGAAGAAGTTTCTCCTTACCTCCATTCTAAAAGGTTTTCCCTTTATTCTAAGGCTGTGCCCTTGGGTCTTAGTCTCTCCTACCAATGGAAACATCTTCCCAACATCTACTCTGTCCAGGCCATTCAGTATTCTATATGTTTCAATTAGGTCCCCCCTCATCCTTTTAAACTCCATCAAGAATAAATCCAGGGTCTTCAAACATTCCTCATATGTGAAGCAAAATATTTAAAATCCTAATAGGACTAGATTCTACATTCCAGTTTATAATTGATTTGTATCCAGTCAACTGGCGTACGTGCGAGAAATCAAAATGACACTGTACATGATTGTGTCATGCACCTTTATTAAATGCAATTGTTTGATGCAGAATTGTTTGTACCTGAGCTGGGAGAGACATAACCATGGGTCACAGTTTCAGGGTATGGGGTAAACTTTTCAGAACTGAGTTGAGGAGAAATTTCTTCATCTAAGGAGTGGTGAACCTGTGGTGTTCACTACCACAGAAAGCAATTGAGGGCAAAACATGTGTTTTCAAGAAGGAGGTATAGCTCTAATTGCAAAAAAGGATCAAGGGTATGGGGTGGTAGGGGGGAGAGCTGGTGAAGGCTGGGTTTAGAGTATTGAGCTTGATGATCAGCCATAATCATATTGAATGGGTGAGCAGACTCAAGGGGTCGAATGGCCTACTCCTGCTCCTAACCTCAGACTAGACAGACAAAATGACTTCTTTCTATGTTCCTGTTTATAATTGATTTGTATCCAGTAAACTGGCATACATGTGAGAAATCAAAATAAAACTGTACATGATTGTGTCATTCACCTTTATTAAGTGCAATTGCTTATAGTTGCCCAGGGCACGGCCATACTCGCCGAGCTGTGAGGGAATACTCGAGGCAAACATTCTGACTGAGCTAGGTGCCAGTGCTGTCTCACTGCTGAGCTCTGGGATAACCACAATGGCCATCCTGTATTGCAAATGCAGTACCTGACAAAGACCTTTACCATAGTGGAAGAATTTGATAGATTAAACATAGAGAAAATGTTTGTATTTGTCAAGAAGTCCCATAGTAAAAATCATAAATATAAGATTGGCACAAATAATTCTAATCAGGAATTCAAGGAGAATTTCTTAAACTGAGAAGGAGGCTAAAATGTGGAACATACTATTGAGGTAAATACAAACATATTGACATATAAATTAAGACTTCTGACCTTCTGACCTACCATATGTCTTTGTGCGATTAAATGCAAGTTTGCTACAATCCTTGATTTCTTTTAGTGAACTAGAGATGGTGGGGTTGCTCTTTGGAATGTTTCTTTCTCATTGAAGTGTACCTAATCTCTTTTTTTTAATCTATTGATTGGCTCCTTTACCTACTTTGCCAGTTCACTCTGTTTTCATGCTCTCAAGTTACTTTCGTTCAACTTTAAAATACTAGTCTTGGACCCATTCCCCTCTCGCTCAAACTGAATGTAAAATTCAATTGTATTATTATTATTATTATTGCTATTTACAGCTCCGTCACTATAAAATCATTCATAAGTCTCAAGCTGCAAAATATTATGTCCAGTATAACTTATTGGCCGGTTGCCTCTATAAAGTCCAGCCTGAACAAAACATCACAAAAGCATTTAATGATCTCCTCAAAACTACCTTTGTCCATTTGATTGCTCTAATGGGTTAACCTCCCCCCCCCTCCCCCCACAATTATTGGTCTACTTTCCATGTGATAACACTGTTTGGGGGTGCGAGTGCATCACACTGACTTCTGGATTTTATAATTTCTTATGGACAGCACAGTGGCTCAGTGGTTAGCACTGCTGCCTCACAGTGTCAAGGACAAAGAAACCAGCAGATGCTGGAATCCAAGGTAAACAGGCAGGAGGCTGGAAGAACACAGCAAGCCAGCAGCGTCAGGACGTGGAGAAGTCGCTCTTTCGGGTGTAATCCTTCTTCAGGACTGGGGGTGGATGTCAGGGGAGCTGTAGATAAAGGGGGAGGCAGGAGCAGGGTGGTGAAATGGGGATAGGTGAAGACACCCTCCTCTGTCTTGCCAAACTGGTCCTTACTCTTAAACAGTGTCAAGGACCCGTTTTCAATCCCACTCTCAGGCAATTGAATATGTGGAGTTTGCACGTTCTCCCTGTGTCTGTGAGGGTCTCCATTGGGTGCACTGGGTTCCTCCCACAGTCCAAAGGTATGCTGATCAGGTAGGTTGGCCATGGGAATTTGCCCAAAGTACCAGTGATGAGTAGGTTAGGTGGATTACTTGTGGGAAATGCTGAATTACAGGGAATAAGATTGGGAGGAGGCGTGGGTCTGGGTCCAATGTCCTTTGGAGGGTTGGTGTGGATTCGATGGGCTGAATGGTCTCCTTCTGCAGTGTAGGGATTTCTATAATTCATCGTTCCCCAAACCACTTCTATGGTCTGGTTCCTTGAACATATGACATCCCTCTCTGTTGGCCTAATACTATCACTATCACACAGACATATTCAGGTCCCAATCTACCACAAATAAAATGATGCTAGATAGTTGGACAGCTAGTTAAACACATGAGAGAATGAAATACTGACAGGATAAAATGAAGCGGGGTGGGATTATGGTTGTGTGGTGTGGGTTAGTTTACTGATTGACCTTTCTCTGTGTTGGATGTAACTCAGAAATAGGTGCAAACAACCAGAAGAAATTCACAATCCTCAGTGCAACAGAGGTTATCAGTAAGAGTGAGAGCAGAAATTATATTTAAATGGTGCTTTGTAAGGCTGTGCGAGGTGTGCAACCATTGATTAATAGCATTCAGGCATGTGTAGGCTTGGTATGTTCATCAGGGGAGATGAAGAGTAATAGGGTAGGGGAATGGGTCGGGGGGGTTACTCCTCGGAGGGTCGGTGTGGACTAGTTGGGCCTGTTTCTACACTGTAGGGACTCTATGATTCTATGAAAACATTTAGGTGAGGTCAGCTGGGTGTGATTGAAAATATTTGTATTCTTGACTCACTTTTAGTTGCAAAATAAAATCCAACTCACATTGATTCCAAAATCCTGTGAAACTGGTTTCGAGTTAGAATCGGAGTAGAGTTCAACAACTTTCAGATCTGATCACTGCTGTCATTTTGTTCAGACTTCAGTTATTTCTGATTCTGCTGTTGGAATTTATCCTTCCTCTAGACTGGACTTTGGTTTCTTAATTTGTTCCGTCATTTTAATTATATTTAATCACAGACCTGACCTTTCCTTACATTCCATCCTCCTGTCTTGCCTGTATTTCCTTTCTCTGTACTCGTTTAACTCCTATGTTTGATAATTCATTCATGGGATGTGGGTGTGTCACTGGATAGGCCTGCATTTATAACCCAATTCTCATCGCTCTGGTGAAGTCGGGGTGAGCCGTTTGAACTGATGGAGTGATGGGGTGTTCCATTGTCACCTTTTGCCTCTTCAAAGCCTTACAGGAACGTAATTGATCTGAACATTAACTCTGTATCCCCCCCATGGATGCTGCCTGTGTATCTGCTGAGCATTTCCAAGGTCTTATGTACCCATTTCAGATTTCTGTCCGACTCTTTGGTTCTATGTTCATGTAAGGATTCCTCGTTTTGATCACCAAGCTCTACAGTGGTAAGAGCTGAAAATGTGTTGCTGGAAAAGCGCAGCAGGTCAGGCAGCATCCAAAGAGCAGGAGAGTCGAATTTTCGGGCATGAAGAAGGGCTCATGCCCGAAATGTCGACTCTCCTGCTCCTTGGATGCTGCCTGACCTGCTGCGCTTTTCCAGCAACACATTTTCAGCTCTGATCTCCAGCATCTGCAGTCCTCACTTTCTCTACAGTGGTAACGTCACTGGACTAGCTACCCAGAGACTGAGGCTAAGTCTCTGGAACCATGAGTTCAGGACTCATCACAACAGCTGATGGCATTGAAATTCAGTGAATGAAACCTTGAATTGAGGGTTCTTGTAGCACAGTGGTAGTGTCCCAACCTCTGAGTTAGGAGAGTTACATTCAAGCACCAGCTGGTCCAGAAGTTTGTCGCAACATTTCTGAACATATTGTTAGGAAAATCTTGAACTGAAAGCTAGTCTCAGTAATAGTGACCATTGATTGTTACAAAAACCCAATCACTCTACATAGACTTTATAGACACGACCAAGGCTTGGGAACGTTATGCTGACAATACAGAGAAGTTCATCAACGTCCACTTGTCAACTCCATGTCAAGATGTCAATAATGGTCCTCACCCTTGATAGTAATTCGACAGAATCCTTTGAGGTCAAGCAGGGATGCGTCATTGGACCCATTCTTTCCTCCATCTTCACTGGCACCATTTCTTCCCTTGTCAACAACAAGCTCCCCAGTGGGTCTAGGCTTTATGACAGGATGAATGCAAAACATTTCTAACTCAACTGGTCAGAACCCGAGAACAATCAACACCGACCTCACTTGTACACCTTCAGTCTGTGGATGATGGTGTCATCTCTGTTCTCTCGAATAAGGATCTTTGAGCCTCGCATTAATGCCTTTATGGAAACATTCTGAAGAATTGGTCTCAGCTTCAACCTCGGCCAGTTCATCTCTCCATTAAGATCCATGGAGAAATCCTCCCAAACGTTTGAACATTTCTCCTGTGTGGGAAGCTACCTCTCATCTGAGGATCACATTGATATGAAGGTTCAACAATACATCCAATCTGTGAGCATTGTTTTTGGATGCCTAAGGATGACTGTGACAACCATGCTGATACCAAGACCCTTGTACAAAAGGCTGTCATCCTTCTGACTCTTCTATATGGCTCTGAAACTTAGACTACATACAGACTCCACCTCAAGGCCTTCAAGATATTCCATCAATGTTGTCTGAGAGAGATTCTATGCCTCAGCTCAGAGGACAGATGTACTAACATCTGCAACCTTGCAGCAGCTAATAGCATCAGCATTTGGGCCATGAACTCAACTCTGCTGGGCTGGCCTTGTGTTGAAAATGCCTGAGTTCTGACTGCCAAAGCAAATCCTCTTCACCCAGCTCAAGGAAGGCACTCAAACGAGAGGAGGACAAAGGAAGTGTTTCAAAGACTCCCTGAAGGCTTCCCTCAGGAAATGCAACATCAATGTCAATGCAAGGGAGATGCTTGTTCAGAAGAAACCAACTTGTAGGAAGCTGTTATATGAAGGGATACAATTCTTTGAGTATACCCATTGGTAAGACGAATGCGGAAAAGGAATTGGAGAAAAGACTGGCAACAATCTCAAGTCCAGGGACCAATTCCACCTGGAAACACCTGGCGAACACCTGCGGTGGGAGACCTGGCTCTAGGATCAGGCTCATCAGTCACACAAGGACCCACAGAACATATTCATACTCATTAGTGAGTGACTGCCAATGAGCGTCCTACTTCTGAGTCAGGAGTTTGGGGTCTAGCTTCCATTGGCAGAGGTCTGTAATAACATCTCTGAATAGGTTGATTTGGAAAATATTAATTTTTGAATTCAAAACAATGTCAGTTATAGTGAACATTGATTGTCACAGAAACACATTTGGTTCACTAATGTTATTTAGGTTGGAAATCTGCCTTCCTTCACTTGGTCTAGACTACCTGTGACTCTCAGCAAGGTGTTAAGACTCTTAATCTCCCTCTAATATGGTCCAGCCAGTCACTCAACTTGAGGGACATTAGCAATGTCTGTCAACGGAGGGGAGGAGGTGGGATTGAATAGATGTATGATCATTGACTTCTGCACTGGGTTAGGGAGGAGAGATAACTTCAGCCAATGATCCTGATCATATTTTAGCAATACCCTGTTCACACATGAAGAGTGGTTCCTTGCAAAGACACAGATGGACTCTGGACATTCATAGAGCAGGATCCCATCTTCAACCACTTCAGGTTTAAGATTTTGAGCAAGAGATGCAGGGGGAATATGAGGAAGGACCTTCAAATGTTTAGAGTGGCAATGATGTGGAGCAAGGATGGTGAAAATGACAATGATCAATGGTTTCCAAAGGAAATTGGATGAGCACTTGAAGGACATAAACTTAGAAGACCATGAAGAGAGATGAAGAGATGGGACTGACCTCCTACAGAGAGTTAGTATGGATCTGATGGCTGACGGGTCTCCTGTAGCATCACGACTCTGTAGTTCTAAAAGGTGAATAACTGAACTTCTATGTGGCATTTCAAATTTGCCTTTTGAATTGTGCCATTAAGCCGAACACGGCAAAACATCCCCTAATCTGCTATTGGTGTTCAATGACTGCAGTAAGATGACACTATTAGGAACAGTGCCCTGCAATAATTCATAAAGCAAGGCTTCATAATTTAGAGCTGCTTATTCTGCTGTTCTGTTAGCCTCCAGTTAATACACAAATGTTAATCATCCACGGGGGTGCAGGAAGAAGGAATGGCAATTATCGGGCCCGATGTTAAGATGTGACTACTTACTCAAGTTGATAACTTAAAACTTGAGATGGTCCTTTCAAAATGCCCCACCTTATGCAGAGATCCTCTGAGAAACATTTAGTTGTCTTACCGACAAAATATATTCCAACGACAATTGCAGAGAAGATGGTGACTGCACAAAGGAGAACTAGGATCCTCTTGGTTGCACGGGGTGGTCGTCTGCGAGGTCCTAAAGGAACAAGATGACAAATGGATTGAATGTAACCATCCCCCTCTTCAGCAGGAAATCTGTCTATCACTAACTCCCGTTGGATAGACAATAACCTGTACTTCTAGAGAGAGGTCTTAATGCTGAAAACTTCTCAAAATACTTCACAGCAATAAATTTGGATCACATACGAAATACTAAAAATGGTAAGTTTGATTAAAGACACGAATCCTACAAAGCATCTCAGAGGAGAGAGTGAGGTAGAGATGAAGGAGAGGAATTTCAGTACCTTGTGCGTAGGACTAATAAGGCATAGCCGGCATCACTGACTGATTAAAGAGACACATGTTGTGAGCACAGCATGCTGAGGAACATCAGGTCACCTTGCCTTGGTTCTCAGCTCTCTCTATTAACTGGTGTGTTTCCTTACTTCATGTTCTGGGTCTTTGTAGTCTAGTTATAGACATCAATCATTGTGCTTAGTAAGACCTCCATCATCATTGGATCATGGGATGGTAGAAGAGAAATAAATAGACATTAGTCTTCCATCTTCCAGCAATTCCTTCATTGCTTATCTACTCATGAGCAAGAGTTTATGAATTATAAAGATTTTTATGTTTATAGGCATCATAGAACATAGAGTTGTTAAGACTTGAGATTGAACAGATGTATAAAATGCTTTCATAGTTCCTGGATCATTCAGTGTCATAACAAGCTGCATCTAGTTGGTGTCTTTTATGTTGTAAAATATCCCAAACACCTGCTCGGGAGTTATTTTTGACACTCAGACTTTAAAGCAGATTTTAAGACTGGTGATCGGAAATCTACTGCCTGGAAATGTGTTGGTAATAGGTTCAAATGAGGCCTTACTGAAATTCTGAAATACTTTGTGGCATTTCAATTTTTGTCTTTTGAATTGCACCATAAAGCCAAACACGGCAAAACATCCTCTAATCTGCTATTGATGTTCAATGACTGCAGTAAGTTGACACTATTAGGAAATGTGCCCTGCAATAACTCATAAAGCAAGGCTTCATAATTTAGAGCTGCTTGTTCTGTTGTTCGGTTAATACACCAGTGTTAATGATCCACGGGGGTGCAGGAAGACGGAATGGCATTGGATGTTTACGTTGGAGAGTAATGCTGTGCAGGGATATGGTCAAAAGGCAAGATATTGACACAAGACAATAGAGTTAGTACTGGCAGGATGGGCTGAATGGCCTCATTCTGCACTGTAGTAATTGTGTATGAGTGCTTTTCCAGACTTACTGAATCTCCTACGCCAACGCCTACGACGCACAGCTTCAGAGGGGCCCTCTGCTATTGATGCCTCTAACAAAGGTACAGCCTGGGGTTCAGTCGGTTTCGTAGTGAGATAAGAGTCTTCCTTTGAAGCCGGTTTTGTCAATTCAGATCCCAGACTGGAGTCTTGCACAGGCAGCTCAGGTGCTTCCAATTTTGACTCTGCTAAAAGGGGCACACCCACCGCCTGGAGCTCAATGCATTTGGAGCTCTGAGTGCAGTCTTCTGAAATCTGTGCTGGTGATGTATCAATGGCTGTTGCTTTTACTAAAGGTATAATCTCTCCCTGGGGTTCGGCGGTTTGCATGGTCTCAGAAGGTTCAACGTTCAAATTCTGTAATATTGAAAATTACTCATCAAAGATAGCAGGAGTATATATAAAGCAAGGCCAGAAGTCACACAATGCCAGGTTATAGTCCAACAGGTTTAATTGAAATCACAAGCTTGTCATGTGACTTCTGACCTTGTCCATCCAGTCCAACACTGGCACCTCCACATCATTATTTAAAGCAGTTTAACAATAACATTTTACATTTGTATAGAAGCCATAAAGTTTCTCCACAGAAGTATTAACATTCTGTTACCAAGCCATATGAGGACAGCTGACCAAAAGTTGGCCAAAACAATTGATTGTAAAGACATATTGAAGGAGGGGAGAGAGGCAGACAGGTGAAGAAGCTTAGGGATAGACCTTCAGAGCTTAGATCTCAACAACCAATGATAAGACAGTCAAAAAGCTGGCAATAAACACAACTCTAGATTTGGAGGGCCACAGCCATCCCAGGGAATTTCTGAGGACATTAAATTTCAAAGCTTTACTTCAGAACCAATAATATTCAATCAAAGTATTGTGTCTGATGTAAATTCCTGCATTAATATTTCCCATTCAACTTTACCATGTCAGCTGTTACAATGTTAAAAATCACACAACACCAGGTGTGACAACCACCTGATGAAGGAGCAATACTCCAAAAGCTGGTGCTTCCAATTAAACCTGTTGGACTATAACCTGGTGTTGTGTGATTTTTGACTTTGTCCACCCCAGTCCAACACTGGCATCTCTAAATCATAGCTGTTACAATGTAATTGTTGTGGTTCTGTTCGCCGAGCTGGGAGTTTTTGTTGCAAACGTTTCGTCCCCTTTCTAGGTGACATCTTCAGTGCTTGAGAGCCTCCTGTGAAGCGCTTCTGTGCTGATTCCTCCGGCATTTATACTGGTTTGAATCTGCCGCTTTCGGTTGTCAGTTGCTGTCCGCTGCAGTGGTCGGTATATAGGGTCTAGTTCGATGTGTCCGTTGATAGAATTCGCGGATGAGTGCCATGCCTCTAGGAATTCCCTGGCTGTTCTCTGTTTGGCCTGCCCTATAATAGTGGTGTTGTCACTAGAAAGGGGACGAAACGTTTGCAACAAAAACTCCCAGCTCGGCGAACAGAACCACAACAACGAGCACCCGAGCTACAAATCTTCTCACAAAATGTAATTGTTGGCGTTGGCCACTAGTTGGCTCTATCAAGTGAGTGTCTCTGAATGCAATTGCCATCCTTTGTGTTGAAACAAACTGAACTTTACAAAGGGACTATGAGCATTGCCAAAAGGTAATTATAAACTTTGGCTGTGGGTACAAGCTTCAGATCCTTCAGCAAAAATCCAAATTGACATTTCTGTGCAGTTCTGAGTTGAAGATGCTACCATATGGTGTTAACTCCAGGTACTGGCAGCCTGTAAGCTAAATGTTAAACAGTCCAGTGGTACTACTGTGGGAGATTTCAAGACCGGGGACACATTTTTAAGGTGAGAGGGGAGAGATTTAAAAAAGACACGAGGGGCACATTTTTTAACACAGAGAGTGTTTCGCATGTGGAATGAACTTCCTGAGGAAGTGGTGGATGTGGGTAGAGTCATAGGGATATCTTCGAGTAAAAAATGAGGTCTGCAGATGCTGGAGATCACAGCTGAAAATGTGTTGCTGGTCAAAGCACAGCAGGCCAGGCAGCATCTCAGGAATGGGCTTATGCTCGAAACGTCGAATTCCCTATTCCTGAGATGCTGCCTGGCCTGCTGTGCTTTGACCAGCAACACATTTTCAGAGTCATAGGGATGTTTAGCACAGAAACAGAGCCGTTGGTCTAACTTGTTCATGCCGATCAGAAATCCCATCCCAATCTAGTCTCATTTGCCAGCACCCACCCCATATCCCTCCAAACCCTTCCTATCCATATACCCATCCAGATGCCTTTTAAATGTTGCAATTGTACCAGCCTCCACCATTTCATCTGGCAGCTCATTCCACACACGCACCACCCTCTGCATGAAAACGTTTTCCTTTATGTCTCTTTATATCTTTCCCCTCTCGCCCTAAACCGTTGCCCTGTAGTTCTGCACTTCCCCACCCCAGGGAAAAGACTGTCAAGTTATCCTATCCATGCCCCTCATGATTTTATAAACTTCTATAAGGTCACCCCTCAGTCACTGATGCTCCAGGGAAAACAGCCCCAGCCTATTCAACCTCTCTTTATAGCTCAAATTCTCCAACCCTGGCAACATCCTTGTAAATCTTTTCTGAACCCTTTCAAGTTTCACAACATCTTTCCAATAGGAAGGAGGCCAGAATTGCACGCAATATTCCAACAGTGGTCTAACCAATATCCTCCACAACATGACCTCCCAACCCCTGTACTCAATACTCTGGCCAATAAAGGAAAGCATACCAAATGCCTTCCTCACTATCCTATCTGCCTGTGACTCCACTTTCAAGGAGCTATGAACCTGCACTCCAAGGTCACTTTGTTCAGCAACACTCCCTAGGACTTTACCATTAAGTGTATAAGTCCTGCTAAGATTTGCTTTCCCAAAATGGAGCACCTTGAATTTATCTAAATTAAACTCCATCTGCCACTTCTCACCCCTATGGCCCATCTGACCACGATCCTGTTGTAATCTGAGGTAACCTTCTTCGCTGTCCACTATACCTCCAATTTTGGCATCATCTGCAAACTTATCAACTACACCTCTTATGATCACATCCAAATCATTTCTGTAAATTATAAAAAGTAGTGAACCCAGCAACGATCCTTGTGGCACTCCACTGGTCACAGGCCTCGACCACCACCCTCTGTCTTCCACCTTTGAGCCAGTTCTGTAGAATTGCAATGTTTAAAAGACATTTGAATAGATAAATGAATAGGAAAGGTATGGAGGGATATGGGCCAGGAGTGGGTAGGTAGGATTAGTTTAGTTTAGCATTTGTTTGGCATGGACTGGCTAGACTAAAACAGACAAATTGGTCATTATCACATTGTTGTTATTTAGAGTTTGCAATGTGGAAATTGGCTGGGACATTTTCAAGAAACTCAGCAGGTCTGGCAGTGTCTGTGGAGAGAAAGTGGAGTTAATGTTTTCAGAACTCTGAACAAGGTCAGAAGTCGGGATGTTTGCCCATGATTGCAAAATATTTAGCACCATTTGTAACTCCTCAAATATTGAAGCAATCCATGTTAAAATGCAACAAGCTCTAGACAATATCCAAGCTTGGGCTAACAAGTAGCAAGTAGCATCCCAACACAGAAATGTCAGGCAATGATCATCTCCGATAAGAGACAATCTAACCACCACTCCTTGACATTCAGTGGGGTTACCTTACTGATCCCACACTGTCAACATCCTAGGGCTTACCATTGACCAAATACTGAACTAGACTTACAACATAAACATAATGGCTACTAGAGACTAGGAATACAGTGGTGAGTAACTCACCTCTTGACTCCCCCAAAGCATGTCCACCATCTACAAGGCACAAGTCAAGAAGGTGATGGAATACTCCCCACTTGCCTGGATGAGTGCAGCTCCAACAACACTCACGAGGCTTGACCCATCCAGGACAAAGCAGCCCACTTGATTTGGCACCACATCCACAAATATCCACTCCCTTCACCACCAATGTTCAGTAGCAGCAGCATCTACAATTCATAAGATACACTGCAGAAATTCACCAAAGATCCTCAGATGGCATCTTCCAAACCCAATAATACTTATGTTGAAAATGTGTTGCTGGAAAAGCGCAGCAGGTCAGGCAGCATCCAAGGAGCAGGAGAATCAACGTTACGGGCATGAGCCCTTCTTCTCCTGCTCCTTGGATGCTGCCTGACCTGCTGCACTTTTCCAGCAACACATTTTCAGCTCTGATTTCCAGCATCTGCAGTCCTCACTTTCTCTATGAATACTTATATCTAGAAGGACAAGGACAGCAGATACCTGGGAGCACGACGACTTGTAAGTTTTTCTCTGAGCCATTCACAATCCTGACTTACAATATATTGCCATTCCTTCACTTTTGCTGGGTCAAACTCCTAGAATAGTGGGCGGCACGGTGGCACAGTGGTTAGCACTGCTGCCTCACAGCGCCTGTAGACCCGGGGTTCAATTCCCGACTCAGGCGACTGACTGTGTGGAGTTTGCACGTTCTCCCCGTGTCTGCGTGGGTTTCCTCCGGGTGCTCCGGTTTCCTCCCACAGTCTAAAGATGTGCGGGTCAGGTGAATTGGCCAAGCTAAATTGCCCGTAGTGTTAGGTAAGGGATAAATGTAGGGGTATGGGTGGGTTGCGCTTCGGCGGGTCGGTGTGGACTTGTTGGGCCGAAGGGCCTGTTTCCACACTGTAAGTCTAATCTAATCTAATCTAATTTCCTCCATAAGGGCATTGTGGGTTTATCTAAAGCACGTGGACTGCAGTGGTACAAAATGGCAGCTCACCAAAACACCTTCCTAAGGATAATTAGGGATAGGTAGTAAATGCTGACAGCGTGTGATGCCCAGATCGAAAGAGTGAACAAAAATGATGTCTTTCCCTAAAGAAAAATGAATGAACTGGGTGGGTTTTTGTGACAATTGATGATCATTCCATGGTCACCATGACTATAACAAGCTTACAATTTCAGGTATTGGAAAATGAATTAGCAGAATTTAAAAATACTGCGATAGGATTAAACCTAAGTCTCCAGAACCATAATCTGGGCCATTCCATGGCATTGTTGTGGTTCTGTTCGCCGAGCTGGGAATTTGTGTTGCATACGTTTCGTCCCCTGTATAGGTGACATCCTCAGTGCTTAGGAGCCTCCCGTGAAGGGCTTCTGTGATGTTTCCTCTGGCATTTATAGTGGTTTGTCTCTGCCGCTTCTGGTTGTCAGTTCCAGCTGTCCGCTGCAGTGGTCGGTATATTGGGTCCAGGTCGATGTGCTTATTGATTGAATCTGTGGATGAGTGCCATGCCTCTAGGAATTCCCTGGCTGTTCTCTGTTTGGCTTGTCCTATAATAGTAGTATTGTCCCCAGTCATCCACATATCTGACCCAGAGTTTGGGTTGAATTTGCGGTAAGACTGTTTGTTCTAATCTTTGCATTCCCGCTTCTGCTATGAGTCCAGAGATGGGTGAGCCCATGGATGTGCCATTGATTTGGACTCTGGACTTATAGCAGAAGCGGTAATGCAAACATTAGAACAGTCTTACCGCAAATTCAACCCAATCTCTGGGTCAGATATGTGGATGACACCTTTGTGATCATTAAAAACACAGAAATAGAGAACACACACCGGATCATCAACGCCAAATTCACAGGAATCCGATTCATTAGAGAGGAAGAAAAGGACAACCAACTCCCATTCCTAGACGTGATGGTACAGAGAACACCGAAAGGAGAATTCACCACAAAGGTATACAGGAAAGCCACACACTCAGACCAAGTCCTGAGCTATGAAAGCAACCACCCAACACACAAAAGAAGTTGCATCAAGACACTGCTCAATAGGGCCACAACACACTGCAGTACACCAGAACTGCAAAAAGAGGAAGAAGAACACCTATACAATGTATTCGCCAAAAACGGATACCCATGCGATTTCATCAACAGATGCCGAAGGGAAAGACAACGGAATGAGGACATGCCGCAACCCAAAGGACTAGCCACACTACCATACATCAAGAGCATTTCCGAACTGACAGCCAGACTGCTTCGACCACTAGGACTCATAACAGTACACAAACCAACAGCCACTCTCAGACAGCAACTCACCAGAACGAAGGACCCGATACCCAGCATGAGCAAAACCAATGTAGTGTACAAAATCCCATGCAAGGACTGCACAAAACACCACATAGGACAAACAGGAAAACAGCTAACGATCCGCATCCATGAACACCAACTAGCCACGAAATGACATGACCAGCTATCCTTAGTAGCCACACATGTAGGTGACAAGCAGCATGAGTTCGACTGGGACAACACTACTATTATAGGACAAGCCAAACAGAGAACAGCCAGGGAATCCCTAGAGGCATGGCACTCATCCACAGATTCAATCAATAAGCACATTGACCTGGACCCAATATACCAACCACTGCAACGGACAGCTGGAACTGACAACCGGAAGTGGCAGAGACAAAGCACTATAAATGCTGGAGGAAACATCACAGAAGCACTTCACAGGAGGCTCCCAAGCACTGAGGATGTCACCTAGGCAGGGGATGAAACGTCTGCAGCACAAATTCCCAGCTCGGCGAACAGAACCACAACAACGAGCACCCGAGCTACAAATCTTCTCACAAACTTTGAATTCCATGTCATTACCTCTACACAACAATTTTCCCAGGTTGAGAGAAGAGGAGAGAAGAGGAGGGAGGAGGAGACAGGGAGTGAAGGTGGCACAGTGGCTCAATGGTTAGCACAGCTGCCTTACAGTGCCAGGGACCCTGGTTCAATTTCAGCCTCAGGGGACTGTCTGTGTGGAGTTTGCACATTGTGTCTGTGTCTGTGTGGGTTCCCTCCAGTTTCCTCCCACAGTCCAAAGACATGCAGGTTAGGTGAATTGGCCATGTTAAATAGCCCACAGTGTTCAGGGATGTGTAGGTTAGGTACATTAATCAGGGGTAAATACAAGATAGTAGGATAGGGGAATGAGCCTGGGTGGGTTACTCTTCAGAGGGTCGGTGTGGACATGTTGGGCAGAAGGGCCTGTTTCCACACCGCAGAGCTTCAATTCCGATGAGACCTTCTACGAGGCTAACAGAAAGGAGAGTGTGAGAGATAGTCCCTTGGAATGAGGATGACACTTGTTCATGGCAAGAACCTACATATGGAGGCTGCTGTCTAGCAGCTAGTGCAGTTCTGGCTGACCAGGAAAGTCTTCTGCTCTCATGGTCTCCCATTAGAGGGATTTACAGATTAATGATCAACTTTCATTCTGATACACTTCCATGGCCATCAAGCTCTGAGGATGTAGGGACACTGCCCACTGTGCCACACTGTTTAAGAAGGAGTGTTGGAGAGAGTGTCCGAGAGATGGCCTTGGAAATCAAGAACTAGAAGAATGGGGGAAGGCAAGGATTAGAGAAAGTGACGAGTGAGGGAGAGAAGAATAGGGAGGAGGAGACAGGGAGTGAAGAAAAGAGAAAGGGATAGGTGAGGAAGAGGGAAAGGGAAGGAGAAGAGCATGGTGGTAGAGAGAAAGGGAGGAGGGAGGGTCATTGAATTCTCATCCTGAAGGAAAGAAATGATTTTTATTTGTGCTGAGTTCCCAGGAGTTTCATTAGTGTTTATGTTCTTCTGTTCTCACATCCCAATCTATATTCAAGCTGACACATGCTCACTGTCAACAAACTGAGATATTTCCACATGATAGCAAGCCCATTTATTATAAGAGCTTTGTTCACTGGTGCATAGAACATAGAACAATACAGAGCAGAACAGGCCCTTCGGCCCCCGATGTTGTGCCGACCTGCGAACCATTCTCAACTCGTCCCCCTACACTTTCCCAAAATCATCCATGTGCTTATCTAAGGATTGTTTAAATCTCCCTAAAGTTGACTACCTTAGCAGGTGGGGAATTCCACGCCCTTGCCACTCTCTGCGTAAAGAACTGGGGCTAATTTCTGCAATAGCTGTTACATTCAAAGGGAATGGATTAGTTTCTGATCCTTAGGCAAGAGGCAGACATTGGTGACTTGCAAAGAGGGTGTGCCTGTTAAACAATGACACCCATACTTCTGCATGGAACATTCGCATGTGATCTGCCTGTCAAACCCAACTTGGCATTTATATGCGTAGCTATATAAACATAGTGAAAGATTCCCAGGTGTTTGTCATGCTATCTATGATTGTTTAACTGCAGAAAACCTTTTTTACAGAAACAGGCGATTTGGCCCTGATAGTCTATGCTGGTATCTTTGCATTTCTCTCACTGCCCTGTAACTGTGGTAGAGGCGGAAATCCTCATGAATGTTAAGTAGTTTAGACGTACATTTGCTCAACCAAGGAATACTAGGCTATGGACCAAGCAGCCTTAACACCTCAGAGAGAGAGAGAGAGAGAGAGAGAGAACGCAGTGCTTCCTCAGCACAGCTTAGAATTTGCGTTTGGGTAGTGGTTTCCTAACCAGAATGCTACCCAATGAGACATATTTGATTCCTTCAACTTTCAGCATTATTCCAACGTAATTCTGTAAATGCATAATGTGTTGCAACATTTAAAAAAAAGAGCATTTTGAAAATTTGGGTACAAGCCACTTTTTAGCATAAAAAATGAATATAGATGTAGAACTGATGAATCAGGTCTAACTGAAGTGTTAGGATATTTGTTCCCCTTCAGGTGCTGACTGACTAACAATGTATAATCAATATTTTCAACAAAGTTACAATAAAGAGAACTCTTAAAAAAAATTAATGTAACCAGTACTTCAGAAACAGTGATTTAAGTTCCTAATTTGCTAGTCTTACCATAATTGAAGGTTTTCAGTAAATGCGACTCATGGCTGTCAGTGTCTGGAGTTTTGGAGCTTTGTTTTATTCTGTGCACTGTCCAACGACACTCTGAGAGATGCTGCAATCAACCGAGCTCTTCTTTAATACAGCAATCGCAAAAGTTATTCAGCCGGCAAAACCAGTTGCCCAATGTCACTGCTACAGGCAAATTCCATAAATATAATTGAGCTGTTGCTGGGCAACAAATAAATTTACTTTTCAACCAAAGCAGGTTGATATTACAGCAGTAATGTCACTGGGCCAGTAACCCAGTGTCCCAGACTCATGGTCTGGGGACCCGATGGCAGCTGGTGAAAGCTAGGAATGAGAGTAGGCCATTCAGTCCCTTGATCCCGCTTCACCATTCTAGCTCATGCCTGATCATTTATCTTATTGCCACTTTCCAGATACCATAATGCCATTAGCATCTAGAAATCTTTGAAGATATTATTGACTGAGTTTCTGGGTCAATTCTGGGACAGAATTCCAAAGACTCACACCCTCTTGAGGATATAATTTCTCATTGCAGTCATGAAGTATTTGGAGACTGTGTCCCTGGTATAAGATCACTGAACCAGGGGAAGAATTATTTCTACATTGAGCTAATTAAGAACATTTATAAGATTCAATGAGATCACTTTTCATTCTTCAGAGCTCTGAAGAATGCAGGCCCAGTCCCCTCAATCCCTCCTCAAAGGACATTGCTGCCATCTCAGGGAATCACTCTGATGAGTCTTTGGTCCACTCTCTGTATGGTGGGTCCTTTTTTAGGTAATGGGACCATAATGGCACATCATACTCCATACAATTAATGCCTTTTATCCACAGTATCCTCAGAACCCATCACACTGTGGATGAACAAACATCTACTAATCTCTACTTTAATTATACCCTAAGATTGAGCTTCCACAGCCCTCTGGGATAAAAATTTCCAAAGATTCACAACCCTCTGACTAAAGCTATTTTTCTTCACCTCAGCCCATGTTCTTAAACTGTGCTCCTAGTTCTGGACTCACCAAGCAGGAGAAACATCTTACCTTACTCCCTCATCCCCTCACCTCCCTCAGACATCCGACACCCCTCGATCCCAAACTCTGACTGAACCCTGTCCCTCCTGCAGCAGTCACAGAATGTGGCAAAATCCCAGGTTATCTTTGAGAAGGTGATGGTGAGCTAGCTTCCTGACTTGCTCAGTCCAATTGGTGACATAATCTAGGGCAAGTAATGTTTTCATGACTCCCCACAAAACCCAGGATTGTTATTCCAGTTGGCTGAGCTGCCCTCCCAGGCTTGAAACTTCCTTTTTTTGTTTACTACAATCTGGAGATGAGAAGTGGAATTACCCACCTTTCAACTCATTCTCCAGGTGGAAGGAGGTCAAGGTGAAGGTGATAGGCCAGATTGGGGGTGGGGGTGGAGAGGTCAGGAAAAAGATCGCAGGTGCTTAGGAGTTAACTAAAGTTAGTCTCGGTAATTGTGATCAGAAAAGCTTCAATCTATTTGGTCCCAGTTTATTTGGTCAAGACCAGCAATTATTGCTCATTCCATACTGCCTTTGAAAAAGTGATGGTGCACTGTCCTCTCAAAAGTTTGATGTGTTGTAGATACATCACAGCACTGTAAAGGACAGAGTTGCAGGAAGTTAATCCAGTAACAATGAAGGAACAGTGATGTTCTGTGGTACAATATGTGTGGGTATTCACATACACCTGCTGACCTTTCCCTTCTAAGGGTGGTAGTGGTCAAAGATATGGAAGGTGGTGTTGAAGAAGCCATGGTGGAGCCATCTTGTAGATTGATGTTGAAGGGAGTGAATGTGAAAGGTGGTGAATGGAGTGCCAATCAAGCAAGATGTTTTGTCCTGCAGGGCGTTGAACTTCTTGAGTGCTATTTCAGTTGCATCCAATCCAGGCAATGATAAGGGAGTCAGGAAGTGAATTACTTATTGCAGAATTCCTAGCCTTGGATTTGATTTTGCAGCCACAGAGTATATTTAACACTTAAAAGTATTTAGATGTGTTCTTTTGATGCCAAGGCTATGAGTCTAGAGTGCAGTATAGGAAAAGCACAGCAGAGCTAAAAATGTGTTGTGGAAAAGCGCAGCAGGTCAGGCAGCATCCAAGGAGCAGGAGAATCGATGTTTCGGGCATGAGCCCTTCTTCAGGAATGAGGAAAGTGTGTCCAGCAGGCTAAGATAAAAGGTAGGAGGAGGGACTTGGGGGAGGGGCGTTGGAAATGCGATAGGTGGAAGGAGGTCAAGGTGAGGGTGATAGGCCGGAGTGGGGGTGGGGGCGGAGAGGTCAGGAAGAAGATTGCAGGTTAGGAAAACTTTGCTGAGTTCGAGGGATTTGACTGGTGGGGGGAGGGGAAATGAGGAAACTGGAGAAATCTGAGTTCATCCCTTGTGACCATAGCAACACGACGGCTGGAGGAAGAGCGCCTCATCTTCCGCCTAGGAACCCTCCAACCACAAGGGATGAACTCAGATTTCTCCAGTTTCCTCATTTCCCCTCCCCCCACCTTGTCTCAGTCAAATCCCTCGAACTCAGCACCACCTTCCTAACCTGCAATCTTCTTCTTGACCTCTCCGCCCCCACCCCAACTCTGGCCTATCACCTTCACCTTGACCTCCTTCCACCTATCGCATTTCTAACGCCCCTCCCCCAAGTCCCTCCTCCCTACCTTTTATCTTAGCCTATTGGACACACTTTCCTCATTCCTGAAGAAGGGCTCATGCCTGAAACGTCGATTCTCCTGCTCCTTGGATGCTGCCTGACCTGCTGCACTTTTCAAGCAACACATTTTCAGCTCTGATCTCCAGCATCTGCAGTCCTCACTTTCTCCTAGAAAAGCACAGCAGGTCAGGCAGCATCTGAGGAGCAGGAGAAATGATGTTTCAGGCAAAGCTCTTCATCAGGAATGGAGCTGTGAGCCTCGCGGGTGAAGAGATAAATGGGGAGGGGGACTGGGGCTGGGGGGAACGTAGCTGAGAGTGTGATAGGTGGATGGAGGTGGGGGTGATGGTGATAGGAGGCTGGAGTTGATAGGTGGGAAGGAAGATTGACAGGTGGGACAGGACATGAGGATGGTGCTGAGCTAGAAGGTTAGAACTGTGGTAATGTGGGGGGGGAGGGGAAATGAGGAAACTGGTGAAATCCACATTGATGCCATGGGGTTGGAGGGTCCCAAGGCGGAAGATGAAGTGTTCTTCCTCCAGGCGTCGGATGGTTAGGGAATAACGATGGATGAGGCCCAGGACCTGCATGTCCTTGGTGGAATGGGAGGAGGTGTTTAGATTACTTACAGTGTGGAAACAGGCCCTTCGGCCCAACAAGTCCACACCGACCCGCCGAAGCGACAACCCACCCATACCCCTACATATACCCCTTACCTAACACTACGGGCAATTTAGCGTGGCCAATTCACCTGACCCGCACATCTTTGGACTGTGGGAGGAAACCGGAGCACCCGGAGGAAACCCACGCAGACACGGGGAGAACGTGCAAACTCCACACAGTCAGTCGCCTGAGGCGGGAATTGAACCCAGGTCCCTGGCGCTGTGAGGCAGCAGTGCTAACCACTGTGCCACCGTGCCACCGTGTTGAAGTCCCTTTTCCTCCCCGGCCCTATCTACTTTCCACAAAGACTATTCCCTCCACAAGTCCCTCATTAGGCACCTTCTCTCCAGCCCCATCTCCCTCCCAATTATGTCTCCACCCTCTCGGCGCTCAGCCCCATTCCTGATGAAGGGCTTTTGCCTGAAACATCAATTCTCCTGCTCCTCGGATGCTACCTGACATACAGTGCTTTTCCAGCACCACATTCTCCACTCTGATCTCCAGCATCTGCAGTCCTCACTTTCGCCTATACAAGGCTATGAGCCAAGTGCTGGAAAATGGGATTAGAATAAATAGGGGCATGTTGTTGACCAGTGCAGACTCAATGGGATGACAGGTCTTTTCTGTGCTGAAGACCCCCATGACTCTGTGATGCTATGTAATGGGTCCAGTTCAGTTTATGGTGCATAGTAACCTCTAGAACGTTGATAATGGAGAATTCAGCGATAGTACAGCCATTGAACATTAAGGGATGATAGTTAGATTCTGTCTGGTTTATGAGATCAGTAAGATGTATAAAAATGAGGCTTATTGTCTTCATTTATCTGTTCAAAGTTGCATTAATTGCTCTGCAATCACTTATATGGAATCTCCATAGTCTATGATGGATTTGTAAAATAGAATGACATCAGGTCGACCCACCTAGACAGGAATTTGATTAAATCCTGAATACTTGCTTTGCTTACAATGTACAAATTAAATCCGCAGGGAATATAGTTGCCATTCATCCTTGTCTGAAAGTGAAGGTAAGGTACATTCTAGCTCATTGAAATCCTGGCAACATTTATCCCTCAATCAACATCACAAAGAGAGATTGTCTGATTATTGACACATTGCTGTTTTTGGGAGGTTGCTACATGCAAATTGATTGCTGCGCTCTTTATATTACTCAGAGGTGCAGTGTTGGACATCAATTTAAACATCAGACAACACCAGGTTATGGTCCAACAGGTTTAGTTGGAAAAACTAGCTTTTGAGGTGCTGCCTGTTCATCAGGTGGTGAAAATTTTTAACTCTTTACAATACGATAGTGACTACATTCAACAATGCAGTTGATTGTCAATGAAGGATTTTACAATGTTTGGTGACCATGGAAGGTGCTATTAATGATAAATCTTTCCTTCAATGGAATAGACAGCTGCTAACATCTCCGGGACACCTGCACCAATCAACCCCACTGCCCCGTGGCCGAACATTTCAATTCTCCCTCCCACTCTGCTGAGGACATGCAGGTCCTGGGCCTCCTCCATCGCCACTCCCTCACCACCTGACGCCTGGAGGAAGAACACATCATCTTCCGCCTCAGGACCCTCAACCCCAGGGCATCAATGTGGACTTCACCAGTTTCCTCATTTCCCCTCCCCCCCACCTTATCCCAGTTCCAACCTTCCAGCTCAGCACTGTCCTCATGACCTGTCCCATCAGTCAACTTTCATTCCCACCTATCCTCTCCACCTTTCTCTCCGACCTATCACCTTTACTCCCACCTCCATCCACCTATTGCACTCTCAACTACCTTCCCATCCCCCCACCCATCTCTCCACCCCCAAAGCTCCCAATCTTAATCATGATGAAGGGCTTTTGCCCAAAACGTCGATTTTCCTGCTCCTTGGATGCTGCCTGACCTGCTGGGCTTTCCCAGCATCACTCTGATCTTGACTCTAATCTCCAGCATCGGCAGTACTCTCTTTCACCTAGCTGCTAGCCTGGATCTACTTTGAACCTATCCTCCATATTTTAATGTGCATTCTCTGAATGTGTCTGACAACGGCAATCTGGGACTTCTTTCTCTGCTCATTGATCCTTTTGCCTGAATCTGATGAGCTCAGAACGCCTCCAGAATTGCCTTCCATTTTCCAGGAATCAAAGATTAATGTTCTCATTTCTGTTCTTTCACACAGTGAATAGTGAGGGTCTTGAATGCATTGCTGAGTGTGTGTTAGAGGCAGCTTCAATAAAGGCCTTCAAAAGGGAATTTGGCTGTGATTTGAAAAGGAACAATGTGTAGGGAATAAGGCAAAAGGACGGGAATAAATGAACATTCATTTGAACAGCAGGCACAGATATGATGTATTTAATGGTCTCCTTCTGCACTGTAATAATTCGAATTTTGTCATTGATTCTGCTTTCAACAATGTTTAAAAAGAAATTTAGAAAAGCTCTTCTTATTTGCTTTTGATCACATGCTTTTGCCTCCTATATATTGGATAAGGGACGAGAATGTAAATGGTATTTGATTGATAATTAATCTGTATATCATCTATTCTGGTAAAGAGAGCCTGTGTTCTTTCTAACAAAATTAAAAATCACACAACACCAGGTTATAGTCCAACAGGTTTAATTGGAAGCAGACTAGCTTTCGGAGCGACGCTTCTTCATCAGGTGATAGTCGCTCCGAAAGCTAGTGTGCTTCCAATTAAACCTGTTGGACTATAACCTGGTGTTGTGTGATTTTTAACTTTGTACACCCCAGTCCAACACTGGCATCTCCAAATCATTCTTTCTAACAGTGTATGAAGGTGGGCGAGTGTGAGAGAATGCTAGACTTGGGTGTCGAATCAGATGGCAAGAGACTTCTGTGACAAGATCTCGAGGAGTATACCTGATATCTGACCTTTTAAACAGAAAGAAAAAAAAATGGGGTGATTTTCTGGTGAGTTTTACCTTGTGTTTTACAAACCTGTGGCATTGACAACACTGCAAAACTGTTTGAAGGTTTTGTTCTCCACTGAGCTGACCTTATGTACAGTTTCTACAAGCCCCCCAACAAAATGTGATCGTTAAACAGAGCAAGATGTACTTTGTGTTGACCGCACCTTTAAGCTCAAGTCATTTTTGGATCGGTAATTTCGATCTTGTATCTGTGTCCTTGTCTTCTTAAAGGGACCACGACTGCAGGAATTAAAGGAAAGTTAGCCGGTATTGTAAAATAATGTCAGAAATGTTGAAAGCAATTATATACGTGTAACAGGTAATGGCACTCACTGCCTACTTTATTGTTGCACTCATCTTGTACACAGTCAGAAGATCAATTGGCAGAAAATAGAGACTGAATATGGGGAACGATTACTGGAAGTAAGGATACCTATACAGCAGGATGTGAAGAAGGTAAATGGTATGTTAGCATTCACAATGAGAGGATTCGAGTACAGATGTCTTGCTGCAATTGTACATGGCCTTGGTGAGACCACACCAAGAGTAGTCTGTGTAGTTTAGATTAGATTAGATTCCCTACAGAGTGGACAGGCCCTTCGGGCCAACCAGTCCACACCGACCCTCTGAAGAGTAACCCATCCAGACCCATTTCCCTCTGACTAATGCACCAAGCACTTTGGGCAATTTAGTATGACCATCCACTTAACCTGCACATCTTTGGACTGTGGGAGGAAACCGGAGCAACTAGACGGAACCCACGCAGACACGGAGAGAATGTGCAAACTCCATAAGACAGTCGCCCGAGGTTAGAATCGAACCTGGGTCTCTTGCACTGTGAGGCAGCAGTGCTAACCACTGAGCCACCGTGCTGCCCCCTATGTTCTGGCTATCAAAGGAGAACAATGAAGGTTTACCAGCTGGGATGCCAAGACTGAAATGAAGACAGACTGGATTGGTGAGGATTAATGAGGAAGAATGGAAGGTGAGGGGAAGCGGTCTCACCCTAACCTATAAAACTATACAAGTCAAACCTAGGAAGGATGTTACCAACAACAAGCAGCTCGAAACAGAGATTACACTTTCAGAATGGCCAGTTAGGAGTGAGATGAGGAAAAATATCTTAACCCAGAGAATGGTGTGCCTGTGGAATTCAGTACCACATAAAATGGTTGAGGCCAAAACGTTGACTGTTTTCAAGAAGGATATAGATATAGTTCATAGGGCTAAAAGAATCAAAGAGTAGGGGGAATAAGGGGGAACAGGGGACTGAGTTGCATGCTTATCCGTGATCATATTGAAAGGCCTAATGGGTAAAAACAATGACTGCAGATGCTGGAAACCAGGTTCTGGATTAGTGGTGCTGGAAAAGCATGGCAGTTCAGGCAGCATCTGAGGAGCAGTAAAACCGATGTTTTGGGCAAAAACCCTTCATCAGGAATACAGGCAGAGTGCCTGAAGGGTGGAGAGATAAATGAGAGGAGGGTGGGGGTGGGGAGAAAGTAGTATAGAATACATTAGGTGAGTGGGGGAGGGGATAAAGGTGATCGGTCAGGGAGGAGGATGGAGTGGATAGATGGAAAAGAAGATAGGCAGGTAGGACAAGTCATGGGGACAGTGCTGAGCTGACCTGAGAGGCCGAATGGCCTACTTCTGCTCCTATTTCTATGTTTCTATGCACCGATAGAGGCTCCAATTTTCTTTCTTACGCATGGCTTATCAGGAATCCCTCTCACTCTTACCAGCTCTATGCATGTTGGTAGGATGTATAGAAGTTGATTATCAACCTGTTTGGCCATGCTATGATTATATCTTCATCAAGCCATGGAGCGGGGCTCGAACCTTGAGTTTTGGCTCAGAGGCAGGGATGCTGCCCACTGCACCTCAAGACCTCCAGGACTATTCTGTAATTCTGTCACATTGAATGTGGCTCCTTGTTGTGACCATGATGTTTGTCAACAATAGTGATATTTACTTTTTTGGTATAAGACCATAAGACATGGAATAGAAATAGGCCATTTGGCCCATTGAGTTAGATCTACCATTCAATGCCATCATGACCAATCTGATAACCCTTAACCTCACTTTTGGCCTTTTCCCAAGCATGGAGAATGAAAGAGTTGAGCTGTAATTGAGAAATATTCCAGGCACTGGTCTTAGGGTATTTATATGTAATGAAAAGGACTAACATGCTGACTTCAGACAAATTGTAAAGAGAGATTCAATGTCCAAAGCTCTCTGAATTTTAACGGGACTAGATTGGGTTGGGATGTCTGGTCGGCATGGACAGGTTGGACCGAAGAGTCTGTTGCCATGCTGTACATCTCTGACTCTATAACTCTATGACAAGTTGGCATTTAACACTGGAGATGACTGAAGCATCTAATTTTGTTTGGTGCCTAGATTCTTGATTAATGGCCATAAATGCAATGACAAACTGACTGTAGTCACTGAACCTTCATTGTACGATAGGGAGCACAGATTTCTTCAACATAAATAGGAGCATAATTAGGGACAAAGGGTCATTGGTTGGGGGATTGATTTGACAATTCCATTATTAACTCACACACCAAGGGGACAGTGGAAATCAATTCATGCGGAAATCTTTTGCTTTTAAATGTAAACAGATCATCAACCATTAGAAGCAAATAGGAAACTAAATTTTTATTTTAAACTAGATTTTGAAGGTGCAGTTTAGATTTTCTATAAACCAGGCTGGTGAGTTTGAGACCTTAACGACTGAGCATAACTGTTTAGTTTTGTATTTCATAAGAGATAAGATTTATACATTTGAATTCAGTCTATATTAATTTGCATCTTTGGGATATGGCTCCAGTTATATTCGGAGCCTATTCTCCTCTGGGCACCGATCAATGCTGCTGCTTCTCTGCATCTCACTCGCACAAATCCAAACCACAGCCAAAGATATCCGGCCACGTGCTTGCAGAGTTTGTTTATAGGGTGTGAGAAAGTTTTCTGCATTAAGGAACTCACTCCATAGGTGCGCCCCCTGGTCAAAAGTTTGTTACTTTAATCCAGTTGTGTCTTTTTCAGGTGCTTTTAACTCAATGACATGAGATAAGTCAGTGTCGATCAACTGATTGCAGTTAGTTAAATTGTAGAGGTATTAGAATTAGTAACTTCAGCAAGATGGATGATCCTCCTACTTTATGTAGATAATAGCAGAAGGACCCTCTTTGAATTAGTAGTAATTAGCTGTCATAGTGTTCTAGTGCTAACAATTAATATATCCATCACATATTTCTCAAAAGGTCTTTGGGGAGGGAATGAGAGAACTTCAGTCACAGGAAGCAGCATCACTTGCACTGAGGTGACAGGTATTCTCTCATTAACCTATTCAGAGATATTATTACACATTTCATAGAATCCACATCATGGGATTAAGCCAATTGGTCTGCAGCGGGACTTAGAGTTCTCATCCCATTGAAAAGGTTGAAGTCATCATTGCCCTACCAAACTATAGCACTGTTCTCTCATGCAAGACAAGAGTGATGGTGATTTAACCTGAGGTTCATCAAGCCTCAGATGGGGGGAGAGGTTGTGAAGAAGAGTCCTTCATAGTAGTCTCAGTAGGTGTGGGAATTGAAATCTTCTAAGAGAAAGTGAGGACTGCAGATGCTGGCGATCAGAGCTGAAAATGTGTTGCTGGAAAAGCGCAGCAGGTCAGGCAGCATCCAAGGTGCAGGAGAGTCAACATTTTGGGCATGAGCCCTTCTTCAGGAATTCCCGAAACGTCGACTCTCCTGCTCCTTGGATGCTGCCTGACCTGCTGCGCTTTTCCAGCAACACATTTGCAGCTGGGAATTGAAATCACAACCAGCCAACTAAGCTAACGACCCACTTACTCCTTCATCTAACCATATCAGCATACATTTCTTAATATCTCTTTCATGGCCTGAGGTTGGAGGAAGGGAGATGTGGCAGGAGAGCTGAGAGAAGGATGTATGCAGGAGATGTGATTGTGTCTGGGGAGAGAGGAGGTGTGGCCAAGGGAAGTAGATAGTTATTTGGGGAAGTGGGACAAGTGTTGTGTTGTATCTCACAGTCAGTATGTCTTTCAAACATGCTAATGATATTTTCTGCAAGGTTTGTGAAGGTTTGTAACTCAGGTTGAGGTTTAAGGTGTAGATTTGCTCGCTGAGCTGTAGGTTTGATATCCAGACCTTTCATTACCTGGCTAGGTAACATCATCAGTGGCGACCTCCAAGTGAAGTAAAGCTGTTGTCTCCTGCTTTCTATTTATATGTTTGTCTTGGATGGGGTTCCTGCAGTTTGTGGTGGAGGAGAACCACCTATGCAACGTATTCAAGAAGAACGGATACTCAAAAAATACAGTCCGCAGATTCCTCAAGAACAAACCATGACAAGTAGACCAAACACAGCCAGAAACCCTAACCACCATACCATACATCAAAGAAGTTTCAGAAATGACAGCCAGACTACTAAGACCCCTCAGAATCCTAGTAGCACACAAACTCACCAACACTCAAACACTAACAAACTTAAATGACCCAGTACAACCCATGGACAAAACCAATGTTATCTACAAAATTCCATGCAAGGACTGCCACAAACACTACGTAGGACAAACAGGAAGAAAGTTAGCCACCAGGATACACGAACACCAGCTAGCTACAAAAAGACACGACCCCCTCTCCCTCGTAGCCCTACACACAGATGAAAGAAACCACCAGTTCGACTGGGGACAGCACATCTATCCTGGGAGAGGCGAGAGAATTCCTAGAGGCTTGGCCCTCGAACCACAACGTCATAAACAAACACATAGATCTAGATACCATCTATCAACCCCTCAGAAAACAAACAGGAAATGACATTACCACAAACCCCAGGAACCCCATCCAGGAGAAAGATATAAATAGAAAGCAGGAGACAACAGCTTCGCTTCACTTGGAGGTCACCACTGTTGATGTTACCTAGCCAGGTAATGAAACGTCTGGATATCAAACCTACAGCTCAGCGAGCAAACCTACACCCTAAATGCTAATGATATCAATATTGTATCTTAACATGTGACCTAAATTATAAACTTCATTTTCCATCTTAGTATAGGACCAGTTGAGGCATGAAACTATCGAAAGCTTGCTGCTCTATTATAATCTGACAGTTTACCATTAGCCAGACATTTATGTGCCTGTACATGCAATGTTTATGTATAACCAATAGTTGTAAAAATTGTCTGTTGAGGTCTTCAATATTATGCCATTCACATCTAATTTCTTATATTATGAGGAGTAACATAAGTATTGCAACAAAACAACAGGCTGCATGCAAAATAAAATCAGGAGGGAGTGATTATGGAAGAGTGGGTTACAGGAGAAAGGGAGCTGGGTGGGAATGAAGGAGGACACCGAGGGGAAAAGGCCGCTAGCATTTTTTTTACCTTTTTCCCAAATCTAATAATGCCGTGTACATCAAAATTATACAGTCCTTAAATTAAATTGGGATAATTAAGAGGTCCTTAGGCATAAATTTATACGCCTCACATCCCTCACTTAACAGTTGAAAGCAGCTCAGAAGCTAAATCCATTCACCATGCTTACATTAGGCTGAATATAGGAAGGATGTTGTGAAAATTGAATGGGTTCAGAAAAGATTTACAAGGATGCTGCCAGGGTTGGAGGGTTTGAACGATAGGGAGAGGCTGAATAGGCTGGGGCTATATTCCTTGGAGCATCGGAGGCTGGGGGAGAGGGGGGTGGGTCTTATAGAAGTTTATAAAATCATGACGGGCATGTATAGGGTGAATGGTCGAGGTCTTTTCCCTAGGGTAGGGAAGTCCAAAAATGGAGGGTGTAGGTTTAAGGTGAGAAGGGAAAGATTTAAAAGAGCCAAAAATAGAAATTGCTGGAAAGGCTCAGCTTTTTCTGCTGAGCTTTTCCAGCAAATTATATTTTTGTCTCTGATTTATAACATCTGCAATTCTTTCAGTTTAAAACAGACCTGAGGAGGAACTTATTCAAACAGAGGGTGGTACATGTATGGAATGAGCTGCCAGAGGAAGTGGTGGAGGCTGGTACAATTACAATACTAACAAAGCACCTGGATGGTTATATGAATAGGAAGGGTTTAGAGGAACATGGGCCAAATGCTGGCAAATGGGACTAGGTTAATTTAGGATACCTAGTCAGCATAGATGAGCTGGACCGAAGGGCCTATTTCCATGCAGGACAACTCTATGACTCTATGTTTGAAGGAAAAAGGATTTCTGGACTTTTGTTCACTGCTTTGGGGTCACAGTATACAAACAGTTATTTTTTCTATGAAAGCCCAAAGGTTTCACCAACTCATGAAAAAGAAAATGATCTTTCTCATGGAAATGTGGCTTGGTGCAATTAAAAATTTAGTTTTACCAGATGTCCTATCAGCTGTATGAGAGGGAGAATTCGCTGGTGGATTTAGATCTCAGGGGAAAATTATAATATTTGTAGGGCTTTGGGTTTTGGTTCAGAACCTTACCGCTACAATCAAATTGGGGTGGGGGTCGGTGTGGTGGGTGAACCCCTGAGCTATGTGAGAAAGGAATCTAAAGTAAAGAGATTTTGCAAAGTACTGGTCAGACCACAGCTAGAATATTGCGAAATGTGATGGGTCCCTTCCCTATGGAAAGACATATTGGCATTGCAGATAGTCCAGAGAAAGTTCATTTGGCTCACCCGGGCATGGGGAGGACTATCTTTTCAGGAGGTGTTGAGTAGGTTGGCCAGGTACTCACTGCAATTCAGAAAAATGAGCGACAGTTTTACTGAACCATTCTTTGGGAATTTGAGATCTGAGAGGCTGTTTCCCCTTGTGAGAGCGACTACGATCAACAGATATAAACTCAGAATAATAACACCGTAGGGATTCTAAGGTGTCGCAGATTTAAGGTAGAGATGAGGAGAAATTTCTTCTTTCAGGGGGGAGGAAGTAGACCAAGACTGAATTATTAAGCATACTCAAGGCAGAGACAGATTTTTAATCAGTAGGGAATCAAGGGTTTTGGGGAAAAGGTGGGAAAGTGGAATTAACAGATCAGCCATGATCTTATTAAATAGCAAAGTGTTTTGACAGACTGAATGGCCCACTTAAAATCATAGAATCTCTACAGTTTGGAAACAGGCCATTTGGCCCAACAAGTCCACACTGACCCTCTGAAAAGTGTCCCACCCAGACCTATTCCCCTACCCTATTACTCTACATTTATTCCTGACTAATACACCTAACCTGCGTATCCCTGAACACTGTGGGTAATTTAGCATGGCTAATCCACCCCAACTGCACATTTTTAGACTGCGGGACTCGAAACCAAAGCACCTGAAGGAAACCCACAAAGACATGAGGAGAATGTGCAAACTTCTGCTGGTGCTACGTCTTGTGATCTTATTATCAATTTTTGGAACAATCACCCATTGGTTAATTAGGCAATTAGTAGTCAGATGGCACACTCACTGTCCAATTAAAGACAGGGATAAGCAGTCAAAGCTGGAGAACCAATCAGAAACCTTTGACCATTTCAGAGGGCAGTCAAGAGTCAGCTGTGAAACTTTTGGGCTGGAGTCACATGTAGGCCAGACCAAGTAAGGATGGCAGATATTACTCCTTAAGGGATATTAGTCAACCAGATGGATTTTCACACCAATCAATTTTAGTTTCATGGTGCCTGTTATTGAGACCCGCTTTCAATTACTGATTTGTTAATAAATTGGATTTGAATGTCATCAGTTTCCATGGCAGAATTTGTATTGTTGTCCACAGAGCATTAGCTTAAGCTTTCTAGATTATTAGCTTAGTACAAACTCATGCTGGCTTTACCAGCAACACCAATATCTCATTAACAAATACATTCTCAAAGAAATAAAGTACCACTATATCACTGTCTCCACCATTATCGCAGAAGGAATGGAAAAATTCCACATTTTTGAAGCCTGAGGAAAAACTAATTTTGTAATACAACTATCTCACGCAAACTGTTCCAAACCTGACCATAGCCTGCTGCAGAGATTCCAGGCAGATTGTTGACCAGTTCAGACTACATCCCCGATCACTAAATATGTTATAAATACCAATAGCCAGTCATCAAGCAACCAAGCAACAAAGTTAATTGCAATCCTAAAGTAGGGCTCTTGTACTGCAATGGTAGAGTCCCTACCTCCAAGCCAGGAGACCGAGGATCAATTCCCATTTACTCTCACTCATGTCATAACATCTCTGAAATGGTGGATTAGAAAACATAAATAACCCATTGACAGCCATCCTATGTCAGCATTTCCAATTAAATGACGAGTTGTTTTTACCTGTACAGCTGCATGCATTGTTGGCATTGACTGCAATGGAGGTCCTTCATTCATCATTGGTAATTACTGCAGTGGACTTCTCAGCTTTTCCCTTTTCCAATTTGAAAAAGAAAATCAAAAACAAGCAGCTAACTGCTTTAAAGAACCTCAAGCTTGACCATTTTGCATTGACTTGAAAGGAAGGACAATGTGTTTGTTTGAAAATAAAGTTTCTCTGCTGCAGGACAGAGAAAGATGATTTGCTGTGTCACTCTGACCTGTGCTCTCTCCCAGATGTCCATGTGCATTGTTCTATCCAAGTACAAATTCGCAGTGGGGAAGAAGGCTGTTTGGAAACAAATGGTCAAGATGTAGTATTGCCTGCGAGGCTTCAGCTGTTACTGCTTCATGGAAATGAGAGAGAGAGAGAGATGTTCATTTATATAGAAATGAGTCAATTACGTGATTAGCTCTAGGGAAGAACTCTGTCATGTGGTTCCATTAGCTGCAAGTTGTTTGCTGTAGATATGATCTTTTTTCCACAATCCGTTAATATTTAACCGGGAGATTTTTTTCAGCCTCCACATCTCTAATCTAGTATTTTGCATGATCAGTATAGTTATCTACAAAATATCCAGAAGCTGGGCGGATGCTATTTGTTAGTCACAGGTCCAATGGCAATAACACAGTTTAGACTTTGACCAGTTCAGTGGTAGCTGCAGTGTTGCAACTTTAAACCTTCAAACCACCACTTATAGCACCGTTTCTTAAACAAGCGCTTCTTCCGCTGTCAAGTTGAGTCTTTGCTCCCTCTGTACAGGTGTACACAGCAGCAACACTAGATGTTGCTTAAAGTGAGATGCCAACCTGGTGAAGGTGCAACAGTGGACTAACTATGTGACAAAAAGTGGGAAGAGTTTACAATAGACAGGGCAAAGAGATCTCACAACAAAGGATCACATCAGAGCTCTGCAGTCCTGTCACAAACAGATGTGAGTGGGTGGGGGACATTTAAGCAACTAATCGAAGGAAGGAGTTACCAAATAAAATGGTTTGCCTCTGTGATGGGGATCCCAATACATCAGTGCAAAAGACAAACCTGAACCATTTGTAATCATTGTTAACCAGAGGTACCAAGTGGATGATTAATCTTGGCTTTCTCCAGAAGTGTCCATCTTCAGCCAATTAGATTGACGTCAGATGATATCAAGAAATGGCTGAAGGCACTGAACACAGGAAAGGCTGTGTGTCCTTGCAGGATCCCAGCATTAGTACTGAAAATTTGTGCTCCAGCACTCGCTATGCTCCTATTCAAACTGTTCCAGTCTGGCTACAACACAACAATGTGGAAAAATAGTCCAGATTGCCCTGTCCACAAAAATGCTGTACAAATCCAATTTGGTCACTTATGAACCCATCAATTTACACTTGATCATCAGCAGAATAATGGAAACAATTGTTGATTGTGCTATCAAACAAAACCTACTCAGCAATAACCTGCTCACTGATGTTCAGTATCGGTTTCACCAGAGTCATTTGACTCCTGATCTTATTAATGTACTGGTCCAAAATGGCAAAATAATTCAACTGCAGAGGAGAAGTGTAATTGACTCTCCTTGAATTTGAGGCATCATTTGATTGAGTAAATTGAAGTTAATCAGTTTTGGGGAGCTCTTCACTTTTTGGTGTCATATCTAGTCTAAAAGGATGATGATTTTGTTGTTGAATGTCAATCATCTTAGTCTCAGGACATTGCTACAACAGTTTCTCAGTCTCTTAGGTTCAACCATCTTCATCTGCTTCATTAATGACCTTCCCTCCATCACAAAGTCAGAAATGGGGATACTTGCTGATGACTTCACAGAATTTGGTCCATCTGCAACTCCTCATATACTCAAGTTATCTATCCCTGCCTGCAGCAACACTGAGACAACATTCAGGTAAGGTTTATAAGGAACAAATACACAACAAAGAAGAGCCTAGGTAATGACATCTTCAACAAGAGGGAGTGCAACCATCTTCTCTTGGCCTTCAGTGGCATCACTATTGCCGAATCCACCATTATCAATATTCTGGGGTTTAGAATTAGACCTAACTGGGCCAGCCATAAAAGTAATACGGCTAGGAGAATACGTTAGGAGTTCTGAGGTGAATAATTCAACTGACTTCAAAAAGCTTGTTCCCCCCATCTGCAAGGCACAAGTCAGGACTTTGACGGAATACCTTCTACTTGCCTGGATGAGTGCAGCTCCAAAAAACTCGAGAAGCTTAACATTAACCAGGTCAAAGCAGTTCACTCGATGACACACCCTTCACAAGATGGATGTCACTATTCACCAAGCCTCCTCTGATAGCACCTTGAAAATGTGTGACTCTGCTTCCACGCTGCAAGACTCTGTGAGTATTTATGAGTTTCTTAAAAAGCAAGAGCAGCAGATACATAGGATCACCACCACTTGCAGGTTCGCCTCCAAGCCAGTCACCATCCTGTGTTCTGAGAAAGAGTCACTGAACCTGAAATATTAACTCTGATTTCTGATACTGCCAGACCTGCCGAGCTTTTCTGGCAATTTCTGTTTTTGTTTCTGATTTCCAGCATCCCCTGTTCTTTTGTTTTTTTTTCTTCACTCACCATCCTTACCTAGGAGGTATTGCTCCTTCATTGTTTGCTTTGATGTCTTACCAGGGCAATGGCAAAGTCTGAAAACTCAGGAGGTCTGGGTTTGTGAAATTCATGTCAAAAGTAGCATTTTTGTTTTAGCTCCTTTTGGCTCTCAGCAGCTGTTCAGATGGAAAGCCTGGCTGTTGGGTGAGCAGGAGCCTACAGCCAGGGACCTCTGGGGTACTGACCCCAGCACCTGAGAGCTGATGAGGCCTGAGATCAGGAGGGAAGTGGTTGACAGCTTCCTGGATGCAGTGGGACTGGTTGAGCTCAGGATGATTTACTTACTTTGGTAAATCCAGCAGCTCACACCTAGCTTTCACTACCACATTTCCCAGCCTCTGGAAAACCCATGCTACTGCTGAAAATCTTCAAATGGTGCTCCCAATTGCCTCTCCACAGTGGGACACTCACTCTCATAGTCTTGTGTTGCATTTTTATGGTCACCCTCCCCAGATTTAATTATAAAATGATAACCCTGTTGAGCGGCTCAGTGGTTAGCACTGTTGCCTCACAATGCCAGGGATTCAGGTTTGAGTCCACCCTCAGGCAGTGGAGTTTGCAAATTCTCCACGTGTCTGTGTGGGTCTGCTTTCCTCCCATTGTACGACAATGTGCAGGTCAGACGGATTGGCTGTGCTAAATCGTCCACAGTGTGCAGATTAGATGGGTGAGCTGTGGGACATGCAGGGTTACCGGGTGGGTCTGGGTGGGATGCTCTTTGGAGGACCATTGTGGATGTGATGGGCCAAATAGCCTGCTTCCAAACTTTTGGGATTCTGTGATTCTTCTATGTCCTGCTGGGGGTGGGAGGGGCAAGACACAATTTAGAACTGCATCATTTAAAAACATTTGTAACTTCACCATTTTTCCTGTTGCACTTTCTTTATTAAAGCAGCTTGTGAGTTGGACAGAGTACTTCACACCATGATTAAGGAGTTTCCACAGTTTGTGGAAGGCTCTGCCTGATTGACACTTTAATACAGCCCCAGGATCCCAGGGGAATGAACATGATTTGATTTGAATTCAAAAACAGTAAGGCAGAGCTGTAGTTCCACAGCATCCACGCATTTCACTCATTTGCTCCTCATTGGATTAATGTGATACAATTAAGATTCTTTGGACAGTTAGCAGCTGTGCTCGTGATCAGGTTTAATTTTGAGATGGCCTTTCTGTTTCCTTTATTGTTATTACAGTCAGATTTACTTCAGGCACCTCATCAAAATTTTTGCACAGAGTATTTTATCTTGTCCCCTGTTGCATAATTGGTGCTATATTAATATTAAAATTAATGTGTTCACAAACAAAGCATTTATGATTTTAATTTGAAAGTAAACTGTGTAGGTGTAATGATGATGCTTTTATACCTTGGTGCCTACTGATTTAAGCCCATACATAACATAATCCCATCTGCAAACACCTGCTGCTCATAAACCATCTGAGAATTTTTGTGTTCCTCCAGTTTGATTTTTTTACGCTACCCTGATATTAATCATTCCTCATTCCAAGTCTGTAACTTCAGCTGCTGAATTCCCTCCCTAAAGCTCGTCACCTTTCTACTTCTCTCTCTCTCTCTCTCCTTCAAGATGCTGCTGAACACAATTCTCTTTGACCAAGCCTTTGGATTTCTCCATCCTAATATCTCCTTCGCTAGTACGGTGTCAGAGTTTGCTTGCTAATCCTTGCTACATATGAGGAGAAAGTGAGGACTGCAGATGCTGCAGGTCAGAGTCGAGAAGCCTGACATGTAGTGCTTTTCCAGCGCCACACATACTGACTCTTGCTATGTAGTACCCCATTAAAATTGCTATATAAATGAAAATTGTCATGAGCGAGACCTCCTAATGGAGGAAATTGCAGGGATTTGCTCTCAATCTTCCACCCACTCACCATTCCTTAACTAAAGGATTACTAGTGAATGGAATTCATGAAGCATTGCTGAGCTGTTCTGAACAATAATTAGACTTAATGAAATCATGTAAAAATGCCCTTCCTGCTTTGCTGTAGTCATGTGACCTCCACTGTGAGGCACATCAACTGGGAGAAGTAGCCTGAGACACTTCAAAAAATAATTCATTCTGAACAGATTGCTCGCTCCTACACTCAGAACACAACATCTTCTGTCCGAAAGAGATGAGGTAGGTACCTCTTGCTCTTGGTAGAATTAGTCCATACAAACTGGAATTTAGAGGATTGAGAGGTGATGTTATTGAAATGTATCAGGATTCTTGGGGAACTTAACAAGGTAGACACTCAGTGGTCATTTCCCCTAATGGGACAGTTTAGGACCAGAGGGCATAATCACAGAGGAAGGAATCTCAAATTTAAGTTACCTGCAGAGGGTTGTAGCTACTCGATCATTAAGTATATACAAGGCTGAGATAGACAGATTTTTAATCAATAAGGAAATCAAGGTGAAATAACTCTACAGAGCCTAGTATTCCATCACCTAGTCACCCTTTACTTACACATACATATATCTGACATTGATCTGGCATCCTAAGATCAAGCTCTCAGAGTGAACGTAACCTCTTACACTCCTGATTATATCTGTCAGTCAGGGCTCTCTATCAGGCCCAGGTTAAGAGCCCTAACCTGGGAACTCAGAAACAATGAGATCCACCTGGCTGACCTTGTTGCAATCACTACACAAGGGAAAAAGACAGGAAAGTGGAGTTTGAGGAGACAAAACCCGATGGGCAGAATGGCCCACTTCTGCTGTGATATCTGTTATGCTTATTATCAGATCAGCCAAGATCTCATTGAATGGTTAAGCAGACAGAACGGGTTAACTGTCCTAATTCTGCTCCTACGTCTTATAGTTTTATTGACTAAAACTTCTTCAGATAACCATCAAAGTTTTTTTTCAAGGTTAAATAAGTCCTACAAAGAAGGTAGTATTTGTTCCCTGTGAAGTACAGAAAGTATTTAATTAAGGTGCAACAAAATTTTTTTGGGTAACTAAAGAGAAACTGCTTCCATCAATGAGTGGGGCAGTAGCTAGATGACGAAGGTTTAAAATAATTGACAGAAGAACCTAATAGAGGATAAAGAGAACTTGTTCACAGCTAGGCATTATGGTTGATTGGACATTGGAAAAACATTCAACAGAAACTTTCAAAAGATAGCTGGAAAAATATTTGAAAAGTGAAGAAGAGGTGTTTTGGGTACAGACCAAGAATAGGGGAACCAATAGTACTCTGAAAGAGTCAGCACAAGCATTTTGAACTGAATGGCCTTCTATTGTACAATCATATGAAATACTACAGAAATGCTGGAATTATATAATAAGTTAAACAATGTTAGGAAAGATGTGGAGGAGGTGGTGTTGAACTGGGGTGGACAAAGTTAAAAATCACACAATGCCAGGTTATAGTCCAATAGATTTATTTGGAAGTACAAGCTTTCGGAGTGACGCTCCTTCATCAGGTAACCTGATGAACTAGTTACCTGATGAAGGAGCAGCAGTCTGAAAGCTAGTGCTTCCGAATAAGCCTGTTGGACTATAACTCGGCATTGTGTGATTTTTAACATTAAGAAAGAAACAAGCACAGAGAAGGCTGGAGAAACTCAGCAGGTTTGGCAGTGGAGAGAGAAACAGAGTTAGTGTTTCAAGTCAGGTCTGATTCTTCTTCAGAACTGAAGAAGATATTTCCAATGAAGACACAGTTCTGGAGAGGAATCACACTGAACATGTTAACGTGTATCTCTATCCACGGATATTGTCAGACCTGCTAGGTTTCTCCAGTCTTTTCTGCTCATGTTTGAAATTTCCAACATCTGCAGTATTTTGCTTCCATTAGAGGATTTGAGCTACAGGGAGAGGCTGGACAGGCTGGGGCTGTTTTCCCTGGAGCGTCGGAGGCTGAAGGGTGACCTTATAGAGGTTTACAAAATTATGAGGGGCATGGATAGGATAAATAGACAAAGTCTTTTCCCTGGGGTCGGGCATAGGTTTAGGATGAGAGGGGAAAGATATAAAAGAGACCTAAGGGACAACTTTTTCACGCAGAGGGTGGTACGTGTATGGAATGAGTTGCCAGATGATGTGGTGGAGGCTGGTAAAATTGCAATATTTAAGAGGCATTTGGATGGGTTTATGAATAGGAGTGGTTTGGAGGGATATGGGCCGGTTGCTGGCAGGTGGGACTAGATTATGTTGGGATATCTGGTCAGCATGGACAGATTGGACTGAGGGTCTGTTTCCAAGCTGTAAATCTCTATGACTCTATGACTCATAACATTACAAATGAAGGTAGCCTCCTTGACCATTGACACACATCACAAATCTTATGATTTCTCCATGTGTTTCCCAGCAAGCAAGCTCTGTATTGGGCTTATGGATTGTGAGATCCTCATTTTGATATCCGGTTTACGTCGATGGTGTTAAATTCGTGGCCTATGATTTAACATTGGATAAACTGAGCACATTCACTCTTTGGGTTTCTCACAATGCAGGAGTGATTTAAGACATGGAGTGCCAATGCGCCTGGCAATACTTGGGATGGAGGAAGCAACAATGCTTCCTAAAACTGTCTACAAACAATGAAGTTTTCTTTGCCTCCTGTCTGGGTCAGGTCAGGGCTATGGGGAGAATGCGGGTAAGTGGAGTTGAAATGCCCATCAGCCATGATTGAATGGTGGAGTGGACTCGATGGGCCGAATGGCCTTACTTCCACTCCTATGTCTAATGGCCTTTTGGTCTTAATTTGTAGAGATTGTTTGCTGTGATCAGTCAACATGATGGTGTCACTCTCACAGAATGGTAAAAGGCTACATTAGAGACAAAAAAATGGCAGTATCTGAGAAGAGAGAGACTGAGTTAACATTCCAGTACAACGATCTTTCATTAGACATGTGAACTAAATGGATCTCGGTACTTTTTGATGGAGTATTTTTAATAAATTCCATCAGCTGAAGTTTAGATGATGACATTAACCCATTCAAGCATTCTCATTAAATAATTGGCAATGATTAGAAAATCCTCTGGCTCGATTTCAACCCGAAATTCTGTGAAAAGTTGGGCCATCAGGTTGAGAAAAGACAGATGTCCTGTGAGCCAACCCTGCAGCTTACTTGGAATCCTAATATGAACATTTGGAAACAGTTGTATCTCCAGTCACTATCACACCTCCTGTCATTGGCAATCCCTGAATGTCTTATGATGACTGCGGCATATGGAGGTAGAAATTGAAGAGACAATTTCTTGCGCTGTTTCAATCTTTGTCCAAATGATTCTGTCAGGTTCTGTGCAGACAGATGACTTTGGCACATCTCCACTTGTGCACAGGCGTTTGAATTCTCTGCTGAAGATTACATTTTATTATTGACAAATGGTTAATTAGATAATTAGGATTGCTCAGAGAGCACAGCAATGATTGCAGTGCCACTGTGACACCGACAGCATTGTTTAAAGAACATTGGACAACTGTTAATGAATTTCAATATAGATTAACTGAAGATTCCAGGCAATCATATGATAATGGTTCAGCAGTTTAATTCAGCTATTTAGAACTTCGGATTTTCCATCATGTTCTGAAGCACCTGACTGGTACTAGATTAGATTACCGACACTGTGGAAACAGGCCCTTCGGCCCAACAAGTCCACACCGACCCGCCGAAGCGCAACCCACCCATACCCCTACACTTACCCCTTCACCTAACACTACGGGCAATTTAGCATGGCCAATTCACCTGACCCGCACATCTTTGTGACTGTGGGAGGAAACCGGAGCACCCGGAGGAAACCCACGCAGACACGGGGAGAATGTGCAAACTCCACACAGTCAGTCGTCTGAGACGGGGATTGAACCCGGGTCTCTGGTGCTGTGAGGCAGCAGTGCTAACCACTGTGCCACCGTGCTGCCCCGTGGTACTAGTGTAAGGGGTGGGAATTTGACACAGGTGCCAGATCAAAATGGGTATCACCACATCATTTGTCCAATGTACACTTTAAATGACCGTTCTCCACATGCAAGCCTAGTTAATGAGTTATTAATTGTTCTCAGGATATGAATGTTCCTGGAAAATCTGGCAAAGGGGGCTATTGCTCACCTCAAATTGTCACATGGAATCCTTACAGTTTGGAAGCAGATCATTCAGCCCGTCAACTCCGCAGTGACCCTCTGAAGAGCATCCCATCCAGGCCCACTCCATCCTGTGGCCCTGCATTTGTCAGGGCTAATCGACCTAGCCTGCACATCTTTGGGCTGTGGGAGAAACTGGAGCAACCACAGGAAACTCATACAGACACGGGAAGAATGTGCAAACATGCAGTTGGCCGACACTAGAATCAATGCTGGTTCCCTGGCGCTTTGGAGCAGCAGTATTAACCACTGAGCCACCTTGATGCCTTAAGGTGGCATTGTTAGGTGATTTGAATGGGGAGGCTGATGGTTTGATCTGGCTGAGTACATGGGTGGCTGTGTGGTTAAAACTCAACATTGTTGAAGTGGGGTTGGAGTTACAAATAGACCCCTATCAAGGAAGTATGACAGGTTTCTTTCTCTAAAGAATCAATTGGCTTGTTACAACAATCCAACAGCTTCTTGTCATCTTCCACTGACACCATTTTATTGTTTTACTTACATATTTTAAGTATATTTTTAAATGTGTTTTTAAAAACAGAAATTGAATTGAATTGAATTTATTGTCACGTGTACTGAGGAACAGTGAAAAGCTTTGTCTTGCAAGCAATACGCAGACAGGTCACGGAGTTAAATAGCATAGATAAGTAAATAATAGGTAAACAGCAGCAAAAACAAAAACACAGGTACAGGCGAATGTTAAGAGCTTGTGAGTCCATTCAGTATTCTAACAACAGTAGGGTAGAAACCATTTCGAAACCGGCTTGTGCGTGTGTTCAGGCTTCCGTACCTTCTCCCCCATGGAAGAGATTGTGAGAAAACATTGCCAGGGTGGAATGGATCTTTGAGAATGCTGGCGGCCTTTCCCTGACAGCGGGCCTGGTAAATGGATTCTACAGATGGAAGGTTGTCGTTTGTGATTGTCCGGGCAGTGTTCACCACTTTCTGTAATCATCTCCAATCTTGAATGGTACAGTTGCCATACCACGTAGTGGTACATCCAGATAGAATGCTCTCAATGGCGCACCTATAAAAGTTGGCAAGGGTATTCGCCATCAAAGTGGCGTGGTGAGATTTGAACACTTGATCGCAGGATTATTTATATTCTTCAGTGGAGGAGAATCCTATCTTCAGCTGTGTCTGCTAACAGGAAATGCTGATGACAGGACTATTGTCTGATTTTTAAAATTTTGTGTATGAAAATAACCCACAGGCATTGAGATTAATTGCAGTATCCCCACTGCTACCTCACTTCACGTTCAATTGCAAATAAACTAGAGATTAAACACCATGTCTTCCAAGTCTATAAGATTTGATAACTCATGCGACAAGATCACTGAAGCTTATCAAAGGAGTTATAACCTTCTCAGGAGCAGGGATTATAAACTGTCAGAAGTTCTCATGCAGTTAAAATTTGTGAGATGTTTTCGTGAGCAAATGGGGCTCAGTTATTCCAATTGGTTGCTGGGTCATTTCGGTGTCCATTCCTGATCAATACAAAAGGAAAATATTAAAAAAAACATTTAAAAGTTGGGCTGGGTTCCTCTGGATGGTACTGAAAACAACAAATGCTGGAGATCACAGCAGGTCAGACAGCATCCATGGAGAGAGAGCAAGCTAATGTTTCAAGTCGAGATGACTCTTCATCAGAGCTGAAATGATGTGTGGAGGATGCAGCTTTTATGTTATAGTTTGAGGGGAGTAGGTGTAGTAGGTGTAGAGTCCTGGTGAAGAAAAGATGTTGATAGCTCAAATTAAGTGCTCAGAACGTGAGAATGGCAGAACAATGGTTTGTCTCCTTCCAGACTGGATAGGACAGCATGTGGGATGTGGGGAGGGGAGGACATGATAACAAGCTAAAAGAAATGGAAGAAATGGTCTACAGTTTGAAAGTATTGAACTCAATATTAAATCCAGAAGGCTGTAAAGTGCCTAGTCTGAAGATGAAATGTTGTTCCTCTAGTTTGTGCTGTGATTCACTGGAACACTGCAGCATAGAGAGGTCAGACATGTGGGGCATGTGACCAGGACGTTGTGTTAAAATGACCAGCTACAGTGAGATCAGGCTCATGTTGTGTATGGACTGGAGGTGTTCCGCAAAGCTGTCAACCAATCTGCATTTGGTTTCTCCAATGTAGAGTAGGTCACATTGGGATGCTCTGGATGATGTTGAGTTTCTTGAGTGTTGTTTGAACTGCAAGAAGAGGAGAGCATTCCAATGCACTCCTGACTTGTTCCTTGCATCTGGCGTTGATGATTTATCTTCCTTCCTTTTAAAAGTTATTATAGATTGCCTTTGAATGACTGTTTCTATATTCCACATCATAACATCCCCTTTATTAACTTCTTGCTGTGTTTGTCGGCATTAATTTTAATCGATAATTAATAATCTTAATCCCCTAATTGCTAATTTATCTTCAGTTGAAATTGGGAAAAACCTATTCCCTTGTTATAACTTCTCACAGTTAGTCAATGCTCCTGGACATAAACAACCTTTTTAGTTGAGTAGATTGTAACGTTCCCCCATGGATCAGTGATCTTCTCAACTAAAAAAGCAAATTACTGGAATCTGGAACCAAAAGAGAAAATGCTGGAAAATCTCAGCAGGTCTGGCAACATCTGATGTTTTGAGTCTAACTGACCCTTTGTCAAAGCTAAAAAAAAAGCGAGAAATAAGGAGGTATTTATACTAGGCTGAGAGAAGGTGAGTCATGGCTCCAGAAGCAAAAGTAGCAATAAAGAGGTGATACTGTCATTATCACCTCTTTATTGCTACCTTTGCTTCTGGAGCCATGACTCACCTTCTCTCAGCCTAGTATAAATACCTCCTTATTTCTCGCTTTTTTTTTAGCTTTGACAAAGGGTCAGTTAGACTCGAAACGTCAGCTCTTTTCTCTCCTTACAGATGCTGCCAGACCTGCTGAGATTTTCCAGCTTTTTCTCTTTTGGTTATCTTCTGAAGTAAGTTGCTGAGTGGGAAAGCCTTAGATTTGATTTCTAGTCTGTGCCATGTTAGATAGTGTTAAATCAGGACACACTGGCAGTGCTGTCTATTCATCCCTGTTATAGCATTGTTTTTCACCACACATGTTTGAGTCACAGCAAGAGACCTATAAGCTTCCAAGAGTTCAATACTCTGTTGGGCTATTCTCCTCACTTTACTTAAAGAACAAAGGAACATTGGAAATAGTGAAGACCATTCGGCTCTTCAAATCCATTTGACCATTCAACATCACATCTAATCTCTATCTTAACTCTACCCACCTTGGATCCATATCCTTTGTGTAGCAAAAGTCTATTCATCTCAGAGTTAAAAGGACTAATTGAGTTGGTATCGACTGTGGGAGAGAGTTCCACATTTCTATTACCTATTGATGAAGATGTGCTTCCTAACTTGTCACCTGAATAATTCTGATTTTAAAGTTTTTAAGATTTTTCAGTCCCCTTTTCTTAGACTTGCTTCCAGCCCACCAGCAGAAAAAATGTCTCCCTCAATCAATACCTTTCAAAATTCCCAAATTCTAAAAAACCTTAATTAATATCATCGACATTTCCAGCCTCCACATTCTCTTCTTCCAATGTAATCGACGATAAAAGAAAAACTTGGAGTTTAGCAAAGCCAGAATTGGTTTTTGGAAAAGAACCCTAAATCTTCTAGGAGTATGTTCAATGAATTATAAATTCTGCAAGATTATAGAAAGCAAGTTATTAAATGTCTACACGTTATGAAAACAAAGGTGACTAGTTCGAGAGGGAAATGATATTTTGGCTTAATTTCCCTGTTGTGCTTAAAGATCTGTGTATACTTTACCTGGATCAGTAAAAGTGATTCCCTGAAGGCTAGGCATTTGTTGATATTAATTACACACCAAGTATGATAGCTTTCTTTTTCTCATAAAAATGGTTTTTAATTAAATTCGAATGCAAAAGTAGTTCTTTGTGTCAGCTCAACATGACCTAAAACTTAATGAATTTCCGTATGAGATGAAACTTTGGATAAGTTGAATTTCCACCATTGAAACCTCTTTCCTTTCCTGCCTCCATATTGGAGATCAATGTAAATTTTTCCAGAAGTGAGACTTTCTTGGTTTAATCCTGGTTTAACAATCAGGCCTGAGGTTATGCAAAGTTCCTTCAAAATTTGACTTTTTATCCTTGGATTGAAGCTTCTGCTTCTTTGAGTGTAAACGTGTGATTTAGTGGAGATGTTGAGATTAAGGGAGTTAATGGGGTAAGATAGAGAGAATCTTCTCTTGTCTCCGGACTTTCTTTTTTCTTTTTATTCACTCATAGATGTGGGCGTCATTGGCTGGTCAGCATTTATTGTCCATTCTTTGTGCCTTTGACCTGAGTGCCTTGCTAAGCCATTTCAGAGGGCAGTTGAGAGTCAACCACATTGCTGTGATTCCTCTGCAGCTGTTGATATACACCTGGGCATCCCCAGTAGATGTTGATACACACCTGGGGATCCCTGCAGATACTGACATAACCAGGGTTTCCCCTGCATATACTGGCATTACCTGGGGATCCCCTGCAGATGCTGATACACACCTGGGCATCCCCTGCAGATACTGGCATAACCAGGGTTTCCCCTGCAGATACTGGCATAACCAGGGTTTCCCCTGCAGATGGTAATGCTAGATTCCTTGTTCTAAACCCAAAATTCAGCACCAGCTCTCAACAGAGCAATGTTGCTCTCTCAGAGCACAGTTTTCATTTTCTTACAGCTCTAAAACACCATGTTGGTGTGTCAACAGATGCAACAAAAAGTAAAGACCAAACTTTTGAAACACTAAGCTCACCAGACATGAGAAAGAGAGAGCTATGAGGACTTTAATTGGTCTCTGGAAATACCTCAAGGACCTGGCATTTTGAGTGCTTGTGATAAGGTTGTTTTTATGGGAACAATTCCCCATATAGAACAACGGCTCTAAACCATCCAAGATGGCACATTCACTCTGAGGAATATAAAATATAGATGATTCATTTATTTATAAGTTGAAAAAGGTCATGAGTTTCTCAAATGCCCCAAGGAAATTAGTCTCCTGACTGGATCATGACTTGCTGACAGTCCCTTATGTCATAAAGTTTTACAGGTTGAGTATAATTTTTTCAATATGTTCCTGGGATCATGATTCTGAGGTGGGAGCACAGTTTCTGAACTGTATGACTGGACTGCCAATGACATCTGGAGAGCAAATCTGTTGCCTCAGCTCCTGACCAGTTTCATTTCTGGATCGTGGTTGACTTGCCTGTTCTTTGTGCCATTTGGTCTGTTGTGGCTGGAATATTTTGAAATGTCACTTTCAATTGACCAGAGACCTAGAAGGGAGGGCCACCGCTACAAGGTTAAGTACAAAGGATGCAGCAGGAGGAACAGGGCAAACATAGTTTACACAGAGGATTGTAATGTACTAGTAGGCCTGAAGGGCTCACTTTGTCAACATTTTAATAGATTTGGAATGTGGTTAGCGAAAAGATGATTAAAGAATATTGGAAAAAGCTTGCTGGGCAGATAGGATTAAGACCACAGCTCATTTGGAAGATAAACATCAACAGGATTGAATAATCTTTTTCTGTATAACCACTCCAGTGAGGGAGAGAGAGAGAACGCAGCACAGAAAATTGCAAGTAAAGTGCTTTAGGATGAACATTGGACTGAAAGAACATTAGAGGAATTCTAAATCCACCAGAATACCCTGTAGTTTGCTATTGATTTTAAAAATGCTCTGAACCTTTGCGTCTTAGCAAATCAACCACAACTTAAATTGAGTGATGTAGGCCTTTCTGTGAAGAGAAAGAAACTGGTTCAACATTTCCGGCTTGAGGCGGGTGACTGAAATCATCAGCGAAGGTTATTAAATTTCCTCTGTTCTACCAGACCTGGGACAGAAACCATCTCTTTCGGCTGCTATTAAGAGCTGTTAAAGAGGCATTATTGGTCTATTTGATTTCCCAGGCAACATATTGCTTTCAGTGGAGTTACAACCATGAGAAGCCTTTGTCAGTTTACAGTATTTCAACAAAGGTAGAAACATATAGCCTTAAATGATTTGGAGATGCCGGTGTTGGACTGGGGTGTGTAAAGTTACAAATCACACAACACCAGGTTATAGTCCAACAGGTTTAATTGGAAGCACTAGCTTTCGGAGTGCCACTCCTCGATGAAGGAGCTAATGCTTCCAATTAAACCTGTTGGATTATAACCTGATGTTGTATGATTTGTAGCCTTAAATGAGGCTATTCTTTCCATTGTGCCACTAAGGTCTCTCTAAATGAGTGGTTTAAGTAACTCCTAGATTTCTCCCCATACATGTGTAAATCTTTCCTTTGCATACACATGTATGAATTATTACAGTGATTAAATCGTGCCTTATCTGATCTATTGCTAAGCCAGCAGAGGACAGCACAGCATTGCTGTGAATCCATCTCAATATGTTAAATTATGTGAAAACTGTTGGAAAAAGGCAATTAGCCTAAGTAATGCAGAGTTAAGTCTTATTCTTTCTCTTAAAATGTATCAAAGTTGCATCTGACACTGTGGGAAACCTCCAGTGAGGGACTTAAAGGACTGAATATAAAGGGTTTATATATTACATCTGTCTGAAGGGTGGCTCTAGTGAATTTTTATAACTCACAGAGGAGGTGTATGACTGGTAGATCATAAAAATAACTCAATGTCCTTTCCCTACTTTTTTTTACATTTTGCTATGAGCATGAGTTGAAATTTCTTCCTCCCAATTCCCTCATTTTTAAAAAACTTGTGCTTCACCCATTGGAAGTGGGAATGATTTGGCTAGACCAACTGTCCCTTCTCAATATTGAGAACTCCAACTTGGAGCATATCAACCAAGCCTTTTTTAAGATTAAGCCTGGAACATTGAAGACTGAGATTAGCAATCAGCTTAGTTTAAACACAGAGAATGCTGGAGACCAGGCAGCATCTGTAGAAAGAGAAACCGTGCTAATGTTTCAAACCCTAATATGACTCTTCTTCAAGAACTGAAGAACTCGAAATGTTAACTCTTGTTCTCCCTCCGCAGATGCTGTCAGATCTATTGAGTTTTTTGTTTCTGTTTCAGATTTCTAGTAATAAAGTTCTTTGCTTAATTTTGCTGAAGACTCTTATCTGTTTCAATAACATCAGTAATTAGGGTCTGAAGTCATTCATGTACATACATTGTTCTGTACCAATAATCGCATGACTGGAATTCCTCCTTGTGAAAAGTGATGATTATAAGTTTAGCCAATCATTACAGACTGACGTAACATCATAAAGACGTGCAGGATGGAACAGCTCTCTCTCAGCAGCTTTTTATTTCTCTGTTACAAACGTTATAATCCCCACCCTGACATTAGTATTGGGTAAAATTGATCTCAGCGAGAAACCTGGTTTGATAGACCCTGCTTTTATTATTTATTTTTAAAACGTGGAAGTCAGTTTCAATTTCACAAGAGCCTGCCAGTTTGCTTTGAACACAAAGAGTAAAACATTCCGTGAACAAGAGACGTGAGTATTATCTTACTGGACAAAAAAAAAGTAGGAAATATTTCATTACACCTCATAAAATAATCAAAACTTACACTATTCCTTTAATCCCAGCAATATTCTTACCAGCACCAAAACTCCAGTAAAACTCCACCGAAGTGTCAATGTCAGGCTGGTGCAGGTGCCATTGGTTTCTTTCAGCTGAATTTCTTGCACAACCAGAAGATGTTTTTCTTCAGCTGGTATCTCTCTCTCTCTCTGAGACAACAAAAACAAACTGCAAATTATTACATTAATTTCAGAACAAACACAAGTTGTCCAACTCAGTTTTCAGCAGTCCTGCATAATTTACTATTTGAGAGTTTCTTAGAAACATGTACACAAACACACATGACATTTCTATACACACACACACGATAAAATGCAACACTTAAAACAGCACACACACATATAAAACATAACAGCACACACATACAAAACATAACACACGCACACACACACAAAAAACATAACACACACAAACATAAAACATAACACACACAAACATAAAGCATAACACACACAAACATAAAGCATAACACACACACACACACAACATAATACACACACAAAAAACCCTTTTTGGATTTTTATATTCATTGTATTTTCCTAGATCACCTATTGCTAGGCATTGGCACAGTTTTTTCAACTTCTATTTCGACTCAATTACCAAACCCCACCTTTTCACTTTCAGGCTTGTAAAATCTTAGAGAGCTTGCCTTATGAGGAGAAGTTGAGGAAGTTGGGCCTCTACTCATTGGAATTTAGAAGAAAGAGAGGCGACCTTATTGAAACATATCGGATTCTTGGGGGATGACAAGGCCCATGCAGAGAGGTTGCTTCCCCTTGTGGAGGAAGTTAGGTCCAGATGATATCATCTCAGAATAAGTGATCACCCGTTTCAGACAGGGATGAAGATGAATTTCTTCTTCTTCTTGCGGGTGGTGGATCTATGGAATACCTTCCTGTGAAGTGCTATAGAGACTGGATTGTTAGGTATATTCACGGATGAGGTAGACAGTATTTAATCACTGGGTTTGTCCTGGGTATTGGGGGAAAAGGGCAGGAAAGTGGAGTTGAGGATTGTCAAACTCTCATGACCTCACTGAATGGAGGAGCAAATTCAATGGGTTGAATGGCCTATTCCTTCTCCTATATCTTATGGCCTTTTTAAAAAAAATGCATGTGAACAAACTGGGGCAGCACAGTGACTCAGTGGTTAGCACTGCTGCCTCACAGCACCAGGGATGCGGGTTCAATTCCCACCTCGGGCAACTGTCTGTGTGGAGTTTGCACATTCTCCCAGTGTCTGTGTTGGTTTCCTCTGGGTATTCTGGTTTCCTCCCACAGTCTAAAGATGTGTAGGTTAAGTGAATTGGCCATGCTAAACCACCCTTTAGTGTTAGGTGCATTAGTCAGAGGGGAATGGGTCTGGGTGGTTTGCTCTTCAGAGGGTCAGTGTGGACTGGTTGGGCCGAGGGGCCTGTTTCCACATTGTAGGGAATCTAATCTAATTTTAAAAAGCTGGTCTCCAGACTTCATGGCACCAAACTCACAAGAACAACTTCTTAAAAATGAAACATAAACTGAGTTCGTCCTTCTTAAGACTTAATGTACAAAATACAAATTAAACTTAATGTTGTGCTGTGATCCTAACACAATTTAGATGACTTCACAAGGTAAAGAACTTTAAAATACAGAGAACTTGAAGTGCCCCAGCACCAACCCTTCAAAAGAATAGATTGCAGTTCAAATGAAGCAGTCAAAGAATAATAAGTCCACAACAGACAGAACCCCAAGGGAACTCGGAGATCATCATATTTACCTCAGAACTTGTAATTCCTTTAATTCATGGACTTCCTCCAATGGGGTGTGTGTGTGTGTGTGTGTGTGTGTGTGTGTGTGTGTGTGTGTGTGTGTGTGTGTGTGTGTGTGTGTGTGTGTGTGTGTGTGTGTGTGTGTGTGTGTGTGTGTGTGTATATAAGAGAGAATATGTGCATGTGAATGTGTGTAAATATGTGTCTGTGTGAAGATGTTTAACATTTTAATCAGTTTTACACTTTACTTGAATGAGTTTGAAGCGAAAATATCTCCTTATTAACTCAAGAAATCTTTCAAGTTTATTCCTCCATGCATCTTTGTCCACTGTCAAATATGCACTAAATTGGAGAAATACATCACAACTCTTTAAAAATTCAAACTTTATTACAACCAATCTTGCTATCCAAGAAAATGAATTTATTCACTCCCTGGACTTGCTTGTAACAGTAGAAATGGAACTGCAGTGACTGTGACTATAGTTCTGCAAACAAAAAGATTAGCAAGGCTTTACAGATTCAGGTATCATAACATTAGTCTTGCTGTCAGCCTTGATAGACGGTATGAGGCTAGGGCCTTCATTTTCGAAACTGGCACAATTTAATCTCCTCTAGGGTTAGACTGGCGTTTATAAAGAAGTTATATTGCCAGTGCAAAGGGTAAATTAGCTTTGGAGTTTCATCAACCCCATTTTTAAAAAAATATACTTTTGTATTGTATTGTACAAGCAATTCAGTCCAAACAGTTTGTGCTATTATTTATGTTCCATGTGAGTTTTCTCCCATTCTTCTTCATCGCATCCTATTTGCATGTCCTTATATTCCTTTCTTAATCACATTTATCTAGCTTTACTTCAAATGTTTGGCAGCAAATAAAGACCCTCTACTTCTGAAGAACCCGATAGTATAGATAATTTATTAATTCTCATTAGCTGATATCAATATATGGTGGAGAGGCTATGGAGTCACTTTTGCAGAGCAATAAGTCTCCTACTTATCACAAATGATGCTGATAACCTCTCAATGTAAGCTGATTAAAGGTTAACATTCTAAAGTACATACTCTGTATACAGTATTGTTCAAGTCTCATCGTTATAGAGCCATAGAGCACTGAAGCAGACTCTTTGGTCCAAATCATCCATGGCAATCAAATTTCCCAAACTAAATGAGTCCCGCTCGCCTGTATTTGGCTGACATCCCTGTAAATCTTTCCTATTCATGTACTTATCCAAGTGTCTTTTAAATTTTTCAACTACCTGCATCTACCACTTCTGCTGGCAGTTCATTCCTCTTTGTGAAAAGGCTGCTCTTCAAGTCGCTTTTAATCTTTCTCCTCGCACCTTAAGAATATGTCTGTTAGTTTTGAACTCCCCCACCCTCGGGAAAAGATCTTTGCTGTTCACCTAATCTCTGCCCCTCATAATTTTATTAACTTCTGTAAGGTCATCCCTCCAGTGAAAAAAGTCCGAACCTATCCAGCCTCTCCTTATATCTCAAACCCTGCCATCTCAGCAACATAGTGGTAAATCTTTCCTTACCCTCTCCAATTTAATAATATCATTCCTACAGCAGGTCGACCAGAACTGTTGTACTTCAGTACTTCAAAAGTAGCCTAACCAACGTCCTGTACAATCTCAACATGATGTTCTAACTCCTATTCTCAATATTCTGAGCAATGATGGCAAGTATGGTAAATGCCTTCTTAACCACCCTTTCTACCTATGACACAACTTTCAAAGAACTATGTACTTGAACCCTAGGCCCCTCTGTTTGACAACACCCTCAGGGTCGAAAATTGTGGTGCTGGAAAAGCACAGCAGGTCAGGCAGCATCCGAGGAGCAGGAGAGTCATGTTTCAGGCATAAGCCCTTCATCAGGAATGACACATTGCTGATGAAGGGCTTATGCCCAATATGTCATCTCTCCCTGCTCCTCGGATGTTGCCTGACTTGCTTTGTTTTTCCAGTGTTCTAGTTGTCGACTCTGATCTCCAGCATCTGCAGTCCTCACTTTCTCTCAACATTCCCCAGAGCCCTATCATTAACTGTATAAGTCCTGCCCTTGTCTGTTTTACCAAAATGGAATACCTTGCATTTATCCAAATTAAACTCCATCTGCCACTCCTCAGCCCATTGGCCCAATTGATCAAGATCTCTTTTGTCATCATAAATAGCCATGTTTTATTCTGGGATATAACTTGTCCAGTTTTGCCATTGGCTGGGACCATCATATTCTCTGCCGAACAGCATTGTGGGTCTACTCTCACCAGGTGGTTGAAGAAGCAGCTCATCACTGCCTTCTCCAGGGAAGTTGAGGAGGAGTGATAGCTACTGGCCCAAAACAGGACACCGACATCCCATAAAGAAAAAATAAACAAAACCTTCCTAACAGAGAAATCATGAGGCTTTTGTTAAAGGAATGCAGAATGTCTTTCAATACTGGTTAATCAGAATGAAATTCATTTTGGATGGTTGTCTGATATGGATTATAATGATTGATAACTCATTTTACATTCTGTCCAATTTCTTTTTCTCTTTTCTCAATGGAGAATAAAACCTGTTGTCAATTTACTATCAACCATTTTGCAGGAATGCCTCAAATTAACTTCATCCCCAGAGAGAGGCATGTGACAGAATATAAACACACAAAATTGACAGATAGGAAAAGACATTCAAAGCCACTCGAAAGAGCAGGACGTGGATTTATAGCTTGAAACAGCACACAATTGGAATGTCCCAGAGCAAACTACAGCAAATGAAGCACTGTTGCTATTTCAATGTCAGATACATTGTACTCAAATGGATGCTCATCCTTGACTGAACTTACAGCCACTGATTCAGAGGCAAGACCAATCTGCACCACACCAGAAAACAATATGCAATAAAAGACATGCTGGGTTATCAAGTCTGTACCATATTAATTAAAGGGTCTACCATTACACCCTGTGAAAAAGTAAAAATATTATTGAGTAGATCATAAAGCCAATAATGGACAATCATAAGGCCAAAAGGAGCAGAAATTAGGCCATTCAGCCCATCTAATCTGCTTTGCCATTCAATCTAAGCTGCTAGGTTTCTCATCCCCATTCTGCATTGTCCACCCCAGTCCAACACTGGCATCTCCATACCTTAAAAAATATTCATATCTCCTTGAAAATAGAGTCGCAGGCAGATAGGATAGTGAAGAAGGCATTTGGTATGCTTTCCTTTATTGGACAGAACATTGAGTATGGAAGTTGGGAGGCCATGTTGTGGCTGTACAGGACATTGGTTAGTCCCCTTTTAGAATATTGTGTGCAATTCTGGTCTCCTTCCTATTGGAAAGATGTTGTAAAACATGAAAGGATTCAGAAAAGACTTACAAGGATTGGAGGATTTGAGCTACAGGGAGATGCTGAACAGGCTGGGGCTGTTTTCCCGGGAGCATTAGAGGCTGAGGGGTGACCTTATAGAGGTTTATAAATTCATGAGGGACATGGAAATAATAAATAGACAAGATATTTTCCTTGGGGAGGGAGAGTTGAGAACAAAAGGGCATAGGTTTAGGGTGAGAGGAGAAAGATATAAAAGAGACCTAAGGGACAACCTTTTCACACAGAGGGTGGTACGTGTATGGGATAAGCTGCCAGAGGAAGTGGTGGAGGCTGGTACAATTGCAACACTTCAAAGGTATTTAGATGGGTATTTGAATAGGAAGGATTTAGAGGGATATGGGCCAAGTGCTGGCAAATGGGACTAGATTGGGTTGGGAAATCTGGTCGGCATGGACGGGTTGGACCGTAAAGTTGGACCGTAAGAGACACTAAATCAATACTTTTCATCAGTATTCACTCAGGAACAGGACACTGTTGCTGATGTGAATATGGAGTCACAAATGATTAGAATGGATGGCCTGGAAATATGCAGGGAAGAGGTTCTGGGAATATTGGAAAGGATGAAAATAGATAAGTCTCCTGGGCCTGATGGCATTTACCCTAGGATCCTATGGGAAGCTAGGGAGGAGATAGCAGAGCCATTGGCCTGGATTTTTATGTCGTCATTGTCAACGGGAATAGTACCAGAGGACTGGAGGATAGCGAATGTGGTCCCCTTGTTCAAGAAAGGGAGTAGGGATAGCCCTAGTAACTATAGGCCAGTGAGTCTGACTTCAGTGGTGGGCAAAGTCTTAGAGAGAATGGTAAGGGATAAGATTTATGAACATCTGGATAGGAATAACGTGATCAAGGATAGTCAGCATGGTTTTGTGAAGGGCAGGTCGTGCCTCACAAACCTTATTGAGTTCTTTGAGAAGGTGACTAAAGAAGTGGACGAGGGTAAAGCAGTAGATGTTGTGTATATGGATTTTAGTAAGGCGTTCGATAAGGTTCCCCATGGTAGGCTAATGCTAAAACTACGGAGGTATGGCATTGAGGATACATTAGAGGTTTGGATTAGGAATTGGCTGGCTGGAAGGAGACAGAGGGTAGTAGTTGATGGACTATGTTCATCTTGGAGTGCAGTTACTAGCGGTGTACCACAAGGATCTGTTTTGGGACCATTGCTTTTTGTTATCTTTATAAATGATCTAGAGGAAGGGCTTGAAAGCTGGGTGAGTAAGTTTGCGGATGACACAAAAGTCGGTGGAGTTGTGGATAGTGAGGAAGGAAGTGGTAGGTTACAGCGGGATATAGATAAGTTGCAGAGCTGGGCAGAAATGTGGCAAATGGAATTCAATGTAGCTAAGTGTGAAGTCATTCACTTTGGTAGGAATAACAAGATGATGGATTACTGGGCTAATGGTAGGCTACTTGGTAGTGTGGATGAGCAGAGGGATCTTGGTGTCCATGTACACAGATCTCTGAAAGTTGCCACCCAGGTAAATAGTGCTGTGAGGAAGGCATATGGTGTACTGGGCTTTATTGGTAGAGGAATTGAGTTCCGGAGTCCTGAGGTCATGTTGCAACTGTATAAGACTCTGGTGCGGCCTCATCTGGAGTATTGTGTGCAGTTTTGGTCGCCATACTATAGGAAGGATGTGGAGGCATTGGAACGAGTGCAGAGGAGGTTTACCAGGATGTTGCCTGGAATGGTAGGAAAATCTTATGAGGAAAGGCTGAGGCACTTGGGGCTGTTCTCATTGGAGAAGAGAAGGTTTAGGGGAGATTTGATAGAGGTGTACAATATGATTAGGGGTTTAGATAGGGTCGACACTGAGAACCTTTTACCGCTAATGGAGTCAGGTGTTACTAGGGGACACAGCTTTAAATTAAGGGGTGGTAAGTATAGGACAGATGTTAGGGGTAGATTCTTTACACAGCGGGTTGTGAGTTCATGGAATGCCCTGCCAGTAGCAGTGGTGAACTCTCCTTCTTTATGGTCATTTAAGCGGGCATTGGATAGGCATTTGGAAGTTATTGGGCTAGTGTAGGTTAGGTAGGATTCGGTCGGCGCAACATCGAGGGCCGAAGGGCCTGTACTGCGCTGTATCTTTCTATGTTTCTATGTTCTATGTTCTATGCTTGCTTAATGGCTACTACTTGATAATTTTGAAGAAGGGCAGTTCTCTCTGACATCCTGGTCTTCTTCAAACAAGATAGTTTGTTTTTGAATGTATCTGTTTTCTTTTAATTGCCTGTAGGCTGTGAACATCACTGGGGAGTTGTTGCCGGTTTATTGCCCATCCCAAGTTTCCCAGTGGGCAGTTAAGAGTTAACCATGTTGCTGTGAGTCTAGAATCACATGTGGGTCAGACCTATTAAGGATGGTGGATTTCCTTCCCAAAAGGAGCCTGATGGATTTTTACAACAATCAACAGTGGTTACATGATTACCATACATCTAAGTTTTATTTTGTTCACTCCCAGGATATAGGCATCACTGGCTGGGCCAACATTTGTTTGCCCATTCCTACAGAAGGTGGTGGTGAGCTGCCTTCTTGAACAACTGTACATTTGTGGTTGAATACTTGTATCTGAGACTCACCTTGTGATTTGTCGATCTACAGGGCAGTAAAATTAGAAGGTGCATGATAGAATAAAAATATAACTTGCCAAAAAAAACTTTTTAAAAATAGGCAGCACAGTGGTTAGCACTGCTGCCTCACGGTGCCAGAGACCCAGGTTCAATTCCCACCTCAGGCAACTGTCTGTGTGGGGTTTGCATATTCTCCACGTCTCTGTGTGGGTTTCCTCTGGGTGCTCCGGTTTCCTCCCATAGTCCAAAAGTGTACAGGTTAGGTGAATTGGCCATGCTAAATTGCCCGTAGTGTTAGGGGAATGGGTCTGGGTGGGTTGCTCTTCGAAGGGTCGGTGTGGACTTGTTGGGCCAAAGGGCCTGTTTCCACACTAAGTAATCTAATCTAATCATTTCATGTAAGTAGACACACAATGCCATGTGTGAGGATTTTGACCCAGTGGCAGTTTTTATTAAATAGAAATTTCTCCACCTACAATTGCAGGATTCAAAGCCATGTTCCCACACAGTAGCCAAAGGCTCTGGCATTGCTAGTCTCCACTCAGTACCGTATACCAGCACCTCCCCTTCATTACCACATTGTTGTTTGTGGGAGCTTGCTGGGTGTAAAACATTCTAATTTACACTTTGGTAATTGCAGGTCAATTTTCATATTTTCCTTCTTTTTTTTTACCTCGTGTCCTTTTCTGATAACTCTGTTTGAACACAGACTGAGAAAAGCAGACTTTTAAATGTATGGCAGATGCTGGAGGTTAGACTCTAGAGTGTGGTGCTGGAAAAGCACAGCTGGTCAGGCAGCATTTGAGGAGCAGGAAAATCGATATTTCGGGCAAAAGCCCTTCATCAGGAATGAGGCTGGGAGCCTCGGGAGTGGAGAGATAAATGGGAGGGGCGGGGGGGGGGGTGGGGTGGGGGAGGTGTGGGGGGAAGGTAGCTGAGAGTGTGACGATAGGTCAGCCGCGGTAGTCAGGCTTGTGGATCTTGGGTAGGAGGTAGAATCGGGCAGTACGGAGATGATAGTGATACCTTGGCCGACCTCTCAGCTACCTTCCCGCCAACCTCACCCCCTCCCATTTATCTCTCCACCCCTGAGCCCCCAGCCTCATTCCTGATGAAAGGCCTTTGCCCGAAACATCGACTCTCCTGCTCCTCAAATGCTGCCTGACCTACCGTCCTTTTCCAGCACCACACTCTAGACTTTTATGTGTGTCTATTGGAGAAAATGCTGCAACTTTTCAAGTTTACCCTTCAGCACCTAGTTATCATTTTGGTCCCTGCCTCTTAAACCAGGCGGGTCAGTGATGATAACTGCCATTAATCTTTCTATATTTATTTTCGTTGCACTTGTTAGCTCCTCAAAATGTGATCCTGAATGTTACAGGAGAGGTAATTAGGAGCTGAGCATGGTTCAATGTTCATCATGTTAAACACATTAATCGTGTTTTACATTGGTAGAGAGAAAATCCATTTGTCACGGTTAAATTGTGTTTGGAGCATGTAAATCATTCTTACTGCCTCTGCCAGAATAATATGTCACCATCCTCACGCATTTCTGTTGTGGGTTCCTCCTTTACTTCAAATCAGTGGGATGCTTTACAAACCTCGAGGGATGGCCAGTTTATCACTTGAATGTGAAACTGTCGCTTCAGAAATGTTTAAGGTCTTTAGGCATCATTGAACAGAAATTAAAGCTTTTTGCCATAAGACCAAAATAATTTGAGGTTGATTTCTGTACACTCAAAATAATCTGCTGCCTTTAAAAACTCTGTGGGTGCTGCAATTGGAATTTGGCAATCCCCTTTATCTTCAGCTTCTCTTGAGGTCTTTGAAAGCAGATTAAAGAGTCTTTCAATCTACAGGAGCTGTCTCTTTGTCAGCTCTTCAAAAGAAACACCCATTTAGTCCCATTTCCCTAATTTGCCCCTATTTCTGACACGGTTTGGTTTTTCCCTTTTCAAGTATATATAGAATTCAGTTTTTGAAACTTGCTAACACAAACAAGGTCCCCAACACAGTATTGACCTGTCTGGGATCCCACTGACGCAGACCTCGATTAGAAAAAGACTCCTTAACCATCTTCTTCGGCTTCCTGCCAAATAGCCATTTGTGGATCCAATTTGCCTATATTCTTGAATGCCATTGGCTCATATTAGTTATCAGCCTCCCAACATCAAAAGCATTGCCCTCATCTACACACCTCATCACCTCTTTGAAAAGTTCAATCAAGTTGTTCAGATGTCACCTCCCCTTAACAAAACCATGCTGACTGTTCCTGATTAATCCCAGCTTTTCTAAATGCACATTAAATCTATCTCTCAGCATTGCTTCCAATGGCATCCCCACCATTGATGTACAATTGACATGACATGGCTTTTCAACATTCACTGCTATTAACCAATTGTGTGAGTCCATTGAACTTCCTGAGGCATCCATTCCTTAGGACTTGGCTCTTGGGCAGAGATTGCCATGGTTATATACTATTCCTGATGAAGGGCTTTTGCCCGAAACATTGATTTTCCTGCTCCTAGGATGCTGCCTGACCTGCTGTGCTTTTCCAGCACCACTCTGATCTAAACTCTGGTTTCCACCATCTGCAGTCCTCACTTTTGCCTATATAGTCCCACTGCCTTCTGATTGTTCATTTGGAGGCATCCTGTTCTTCACCATAGATCATCTCAAAACTCTCCTTTTCAAAGTCTGCAGTAATGGACCTGATAATCTCAGAGGAGAAAGTGAGGACTGCAGATGCTGGAGATCAGAGCTGAAAAGTGTGTTGCTTGAAAAGCACAGCAGGTCAGGCAGCATCCAAGGAACAGGAGAATCGACATTTTGGGCATAAGCCCTTCTCCTGCTCCTTGGATGCTGCCTGACCTCCTGCGCTTTTCCAGCAACACATTTTTCAGCTCTGATAATCTCAGAGTCTCCTTTCCATTCATGTTGTGCTATTTTTCATTGTTCAGGTTAGATTCACTTCCAGCAGGATTGCCCATATCTACTCTGCCAAAATGCATTTCCCTTTCTAAGGGTAGACATCAGCTTTAGTTGGTGCTGATATGTTATAATTTTGGGCCCTTTGGAGACAAAGCCAACGAGAGTGTATTTCAGGCTGACTGCAGGTAGCAGAATGTTAATATCATGTATTATAATTCCCACACTCATTTTCCTGTGCATTCCAAATGAGCCCCTTCACATTTGAAAAATGAAAGAAATAAGTCTTGTTCCTGTTTACAGAAACCAGCGAAACAATCTCAGGCTGATGATCTGACCTTTCTTGCAGTTGTATTTATTACTAATGAGGCTAGATCATTTCTGGAAGCCAGGCTCATGATTCAGTCTTTTTTCACTGACATTCATAGAAGCTTATACAAATAAATCATTAACCTTTACAGTAATCAGCTGTGACTTGTCAGAAATCAGTGCATCTTTAGCAACTGGGGGAAGGTGAGAAATGACAATGACATTTCAATCCAAGTTCACCTCAGGAGTCAACTGGTTTAGCAACTTCCCACTCCAGTACCTGGAGGTGGGATTGGAATCAGCCAGTTTCATCAGCTCCTCAATCATTCATGCATTTTCCGCAACACAATATAAAAAGGTGTCAATAGACCATTGTGTATAGGGAGCATGGATGACAAAACTATCTCCCATCCATCTCCTGCTCGCTCAGCTTCCTCCCTGTATCAGCATTTCCATGATGTCAGGGCATGGGTTCATGGATGTCTCCTGTGAGTTCGGATCTGAGCTACAGTAGCACCAAACATGACAACACCTCCGAGCCTCTGTTGTTTGCTTGACTTTCTCCCATCTGCTTCACCTGCAGTAAGGCTGTTCTCACTTACATTGATCTCATGTGCACAATGAGTCATTGACAATAATTACTCACAGGAGCAGGGAGTGTAAATTTAAGTTTGTACACACTTCCCTCAGTATCCCTTACACACATGGCTTGGAGAGTGATGGTCCATTGTTTGGGAAAATTGAGAAGTCACAGCACCAGGCTATAATCCAACAGGTTTATTTAAAAAAAACTGATGAAGGAGCAGCACTGAGATCTTGTGAGTTTAAATAACTCTGTTGGACTATAACCTGGCGTTGTCTGATTTCTGACTTTGTTCACCCCAGTCCGACACCAGTATCCCCACAGGAAAATTGAGATTTTGCTTTATTAAGTCACACATTTAAAACATGTTTTCACTCCTCAGTTAATAGATACTTAAAGAATTGAGGGAGACATTGACAACTGTCTGTTAGTTTCAACTGAGAATCAGTTGGTAGCTCTCTCCTCTGGTTCAAGGCCTACTGCAGAGACTTGACATTCTGACATTCCCAGTGTTACACTGAGGGAGGACTGTATTGCTGGAGATCTCCTGTTCCCTCTCAGACGCATCTAAAGAAACTTTCTCAAAGAGGAGCAGAAAGGTTTCGCCAAGTTTCTGGATGGTAATTGTCTCTCAACAAGCATCTCTATGAAGATTGAAACACAGTAAACACTGGAGAGACTGAACAGGTTTGGCAGCATCTGTGCAGAGAGAAACAGAAGAAGAACAGAGAAACAGGAGAATTTTGAGAAGCATGGCACTCATCCAAGGAGTCCATCAGCAAACACATAGACCTAGACCCAATATACCGGTCACTGCAATGGATTACCAGAATGGCAATCAGAAGCAGCAGAAATAGAAATAAATAAATTCCAGAAGACAAAGTACAGCAGCACTTCACAGAAGGCTCCAAAGCACTGAAGATGTCACCTAGACAGGGAGCAAAGCATCGGCAACCAACTTCCCAGCTCAGTGAACATACCCACAACCACAGAGAGAAACAGTTAAAGTTTTGAGGATGGTATGGTGCTTCTTCAGAACAGATTCTGAACATAGAAAGGATGATGCTGATGTCCGGAGAGTCCAGAACAATGGGTCTGAATCTAAGAATAAGGGGTAGGCCATTTAGCCTTGAGATGAGGAGAAATCTCTTCACCTAGAGTGTTGTGAACCCTTGGAATTTTTAGTCACAGAAAGCGGTTGAGGTCAAAACGTTGAATGTTTTCAAGAAAGTGATAGATATAGTTCTCAAGGGTCAAAGGGTATGGGGAGAAAGTAGGAACAAGATATGAGTTGGGTGATCAGCCATGATCATATTGAACGATGGTGCAGGCTTGAAGGGCTGAATGGCCTCCTCCTGTTCCTATTTTCAATGTTTCTATGCTGTTTTGGCTGCCTGATGTGTGCGAATTGCTTGGTGCATTTCCATATTATAATATAGAACAATAACAATAGTGACTACACTTCAAAACCACTTCATCGGCTGTAAAACTCTTGGAGCAGATATTTGGATGCCATGAGAGGACGCCACATAAACACAGGTTCTTTCCTCCTAAAGAGGGAGAAACAAGCAGGTGATTCAAGTGATCAGCAAAAGAGGTCAGCCTGAGGGCCATCTGAACTTGACCCTCCGCGCAACCAATCCAGAACAAAATTAAATGCTGGCAACCGAGAATGGGCGAGGGTCAAGATTGAGGGTTCAGACCACAGCATTGCTACAGAATCAACAGGAGCTCTGTTGTGCCTTCAGGCTTCAGATTAAGGTGAAAGATATCACGTTTATTGACCTTGCCTTTGGTGGTGCTTTTGTTGCCGGTTTAAGACATTGCCCAAAGTCCAGGAATGCGATTCAAGTCAATACTGTCTTGCCAACTCTACTAAGATTCCTAATGAAGGGCTTATGCCTGAAATGTTGATTCTCCTGCTCCTCGGATGCTGCCTGGCTGGCTGTGCTTTTCCAGCACCACAGTCTCGACTCTGATCTCCAGCATCTGCAGTCCTCACTTTCTCCGACTAAGTTTACACCAGGCTGTTTATAGACTGTCTGTTCCTAATCTGAGTATAAGGGTGGATTCTGGATTAGTGGTGCTGGAAGAGCACTGCAGTTCAGGCAGCATCCAAGGAGCAGCGAAATCGACATTTTGGGCAAAAGCCCTTCATCAAGAATTACAGCCGTGGAAGAAATGGGCTCAGGGTTTCTCTCCTAGTTCTGATACTCCGGCCTCTACTCCCCATTATCTCACAGTCCAATTACTGCTCTGAAGCACAAACATTGTAGAAACAACCCTTGGAAGGGCAATTAAAATGAAAGTGAATTGAAAGGAATGTGTCTGATGCATATTATTGCTGTAAACTCATTCATCATTGCAAATGTGTGAATTCTGCGCAGCACCCCAGAGTGCAGTGGTCAAAAATACGTTGTGTGGAGGAGACGGTGTTGGACTGGGATGGACAAAGTTAAAAATTGCACAACACCACGTTCTAGAAACCGGGTGGACTACAACCTGGTGTCATGCAATTTTTAACAAAAATACATTGACAATGTAGCATTGCTGTATCATTTCAAATTAAAACAAAATACTGTAGATACTGGAAATCTGAAAAAGACAGAAAAATGCTGGAGAATCTCAGCAAGATTTGTGGAGAGAGAAACAAAAAGTTAACATTGCGAGTCCAATATGACTACATCAGAATGAGAGAAAAAAAAAGAGGTTGGAGAAAGTGAGTTTCAAGAAAGTGAGAGAGTTGTCAATTGACAACAAAGTGAACAAAACACAAACGAGACAAGGCTGTGAGGTGGGGGTGATGTGATATAAACGAAGGACAGGCTTTGTGATGTCAGGCTGCCTTTCATACTGCAATTTATAATGGTTTTACATCCCTTTATCTTTCACCACCATCTACAGCCTCTCTTGTGCACAGGGCCTCTACATTGCTTATTCCTTTGACCCTTCTCCACCTCTGTCAAAGTTAAAACAAACTCTCACTTCTTTCAGCTTTAAGAAGATTTACCTCTTAATGTTAACTGCTTCTATTACCACAGATGCTGACAGACCTGCTGAGTTCATCCCGCTATTTTTGTGTGTAACATCTAATTTCAGCTGATCTAATGCTAGATGTATTGGTTCTGTACCTCACAGTTCTTCACATTAGCTGAAACCCTCTACAAAGAAAATAATCCAGTCATTATTTACTCAGTTTCTCCCAATACATTAGCAATGGGGAGCTCAATGTCAAGTACTCTCCCAGTAGACTCTACTAAGATTCCTAATGAAGGGCTTATGCCCAAAATGTTGATTCTCCTGCTCCTCGGATGCTGCCTGGCTGGCTGTGCTTTTCCAGCACCACAGTCTCGACTCTGATCTCCAGCATCTGCAGTCCTCACTTTCTCCGACTAAGTTTACACCAGGCTGTTTATAGACTGTCTGTTCCTAGTCTGAGTATAAGGGTGGATTCTGGATTAGTGGTGCTGGAAGAGCACAGCAGTTCAGGCAGCATCCAAGGAGCAGTGAAATCAACATTTTGGGCAAAAGCCCTTCATTAGGAATAAAGGCAGTGAGCCTGAAGCGTGGAGAGATAAGCTAGAGGAGGATGGGGGTGGGGAGAAAGTAGCATAGAGTACAATGGGTGGGTGGGGGAGGGGATGAAGGTGATAGGTCAGGGAGGAGAGGGTGGAGTGGATAGGTGGAAAAGGAGATAGGCAGGTCGGACAAGTCCAGACAAGTCACGGGGACAGTGCTGAGCTGGACATTTGGAACTAGGGTGAGGTGGGGAAGGGGAAAATGAGGAAACTGTTGAAGTCCACATTGATGCCCTGGGGTTGAAGTGCTCCAAGGTGAAAGATGAGGCGTTCTTCCTCCAGGCATCTGATGGTGAGGGAGCAGCGGTGAAGGAGGTCCAGGATCTCCATGTCCTCGGCAGAGTGGGAGGGGGAGTTGAAATGTTGGGCCACGGGGCGGTGTGGTTGATTGGTGCGGGTGTCCCAGAGATGTTCCCTAAAGCGCTCTGCTAGGAGGCGCCCAGTCTCCCCAATGTAGAGGAGAGCGCATCGGATACAATAAATGATATTAGTGGATGTGCAGGTAAAACTTTGATGGACGTGGAAGGCTCCTTTCGGGCCTTGGATAGAGGCGAGGGAGGAGGTGTGGGCACAGGTTTTACAGTTCCTGCGGTGGCAGGGGAAAGTGCCAGGATGGGAGGGTGGGTTGCGGGGCTGCGTGGACCTGACCAGGTAGTTACGGAGGGAACGGTCTTTGCAGAAGGCAGAAAGGGGTGGGGAAATATATCCCTGGTGGTGAGGTCTTTTTGGAGGTGGTGGAAATGTCAGCGGATGATTTGGCATAAACCAAATCATCCGCCGACATCTTACAAATCATCTTACTTTTGAACCAATCTTAAAAGTAGGAGAGACTGACAAAAATAGGCAGGGAAACTTAAGGACAACTTTTAGCATTTATGCCCTCATCTCAGTTTCCATTTCTGCCATCCCATCCCCCTCTCTCATCCCCAAAATAATCTCTGAAAGCAAATATTTGCTGGAAATTACTGGAGAAACCCAGCAGTCTGGCAGCATCACTGGAGAGAAAAACAAATGTTTCTGTTTCTGGTTGTTTCAGATCTCTAGCATCCCCAGGTTTTTATTTCATATAAGCTCTTGAAAAATGCTTTCCTAACCATTCCTGCTATTCTGCATCCACAGCTATTTTTTTCTCCTTTGCCCAATAACTCCAGAGAGTTGGTGAAACAAACTATGGTAAATATCAGCTGCAAATGTGTTGCTGGTCAAAGCACAGCAGGCCAGGCAGCATCTCAGGAGCAGAGAATTCGACGTTTCGAGCATAAGCCCTTCATCAGGAATAAGAGAGAGAGAGAGCCAAGCAGGCTAAGATAAAGGGTAGGGAGGAGGGACTAGGGGGAGGGGCGATGGAGGTGGGATAGGTGGAAGGGGGTCAAGGTGAGGGTGATAGGCCGGAGTGGGGTGGGGGCGGAGAGGTCAGGAAGAGGATTGCAGGTTAGGAGGGCGGTGCTGAGTTGAGGGAACCGACTGAGACAAGGTGGGGGGAGGGGAAATGAGGAAACTGGAGAAATCTGAATTCATACCTTGTGGTTGGAGGGTTCCCAGGCGGAAGATGAGGCGCTCCTCCTCCAGCCGTCGTGTAGTTGTGTTCTGCCGGTGGAGGAGTCCAAGGACCTGCATGTCCTCGGTGGAGTGGGAGGGAGAGTTAAAGTGTTGAGCCACGGGGTGATTGGGTTGGTTGGTTCGGGCGGCCCAGAGGTGTTCTCTGAAGCGTTCCGCAAGTAAGCGGCCTGTCTCCCCAATATAGAGGAGGCCACATCGGGTGCAGCGGATGCAATAGATGATGTGTGTGGAGGTACAGGTGAACTTGTGGCGGATATGGAAGGATCCCTTGGGGCCTTGGAGGGAAGTGAGTGTGGAGGTGTGGGCGCAAGTTTTACATTTCCTGCGGTTGCAGGGGAAGGTGCCGGGGGTGGAGGTTGGGTTGGTGGGGGGTGTGGATCTGACGAGGGAGTCACGAAGGGAGTGGTCCTTGCGGAACGCTGATAGGGGAGGGGAGGGGAGGGAAATATATCCTTGGTGGTGGGGTCCGTTTGGAGGTGGAGATGGTAAATATCATCACATTTAATATATTAAAAGGTGATAGGACAGATGAAGAGAGCAGTTATTGAAACCTATAGTATCCTTGGCTTTAACAGCAACATGATGATTGATGGTATGGAGGTTATACTAAACATATTTGGAATGCTAATTAGGACTCAGCTGGAATATTGCTTACAGTTCCAGGTGCCATATCTTAGGAATGATGCAAACACATGACAGAGAGAGAGAGCGCAAAACAGATTTATGAGAATAGCTGCATGGATGAAATACTGTCGTTATAAGAAAAAAAAATTGGAGATTTGGTTTGTTTTCCTTTGAAAGATGAGATTTGATAGAGAACTTGATAGATTTAGCTGGAGATGATGCCCCAGAGATATTATGGCAGGACTGTATCCAGAAATCCAGGTAATGTTCAGGGGACCCAAGTACGAACCCCACCATGGCAGAACATAGAATTTGAGTTCAATAAAAATCTGGAATTCAAAATCTAATGATGACCATGAACCTATTGCTAATTATACGAAAAACCCACCTGGTTCACCAATGCCCTGTAGAGATGGGACTACCATCCTTACCTGGTCTGGCCTACGTGTGACTCCAGACGCATAGCAATGTGGCTGACTTTTAACTGCCCTCTGGACAATTAGGATTGGTATGGACAGCAATAGCCTTCTAATGCATAATAAAAAATTTCAAAATCGAGAGAGTTCTGGGTAGGGAGAAACCATTCCCACTTATAAAAGAATTGAGAAGTGGAGGACACAATTTTGCAGAAGAAATGAATGAGTTACTAAAAAACCTTTCTTATACTGTGAGTGGATAGGGGCTGCAATGCAATTCCTGTTAAGTGTGGTGGAGGCAGGTTCACATGAGGCATACAAGAGGGAGTTAGATGATGATTTGAATAAAAACAATGCACGGGATTACAGAGAAAAGGCAAAAATTTGGTACTAAATAATATGTTTATACAGAACATCTATTGCATTGCATCTATTCTGTGATTCTGTGCTATGATCTTTGGCCACCCCAGTTCCACACTCACTTCTCCAGTGGCTAGCTGAAACTTCCAGTTTCCTAACGCACTCATTTGGTCCATTAACAGAAAGTAATCAGTCTTTATACCTAATGCATGATTACGAAGAGTAGGTCAACCACCTTTTTGTTCTAATTTCTAACATCATTTTCTAATTTATCAAAGGAATTGTCCTAGGAACAAGAAAACAAGCCACGTTATTTTCAATACTCCTATGATTTTGCTCCTTGGAATGTCTGAGAGATTAATCTTGAATTCCTGTGGACTCCATGACCAGCTTGGAGAACTGACAAACCTACTTCACCCTCTCTCTGCCTGTCATCTCCTATTCCCAGTTGCTTCCTGTGGTGAGACACTTGTGCAGTTGTCAACACTGTGGGAAATGTTTGGTGTATATATAGATGTAAGCAGAAGCAGTGAGACAGATTGCTAACCTCACTTTGTTTCACTGTGAATTAAATTAAAATATGTGACTTTTTAGATTGAAACAAAAAGGACCACACTTCAACTCAAGGAAATATAACAGGCTGGGTCATATTTTTCCCTGACCCTCCCTCTCAATTTTCCTCATGCCCCTTGGTTTCTGCTCTCACCTGCTTCAAAACTACAATAAAAAACTGTGCCTCTTCTCTTTCAGACCCTGCACGCTTCCACGAAATGTAGGAAGCAGCACTCCATAGACTTTACCTTGGCTTGTTCTGGTCTCTGATTGGGGAGAAAGGGCTGACAGAATGAGATAGTCAGGGTCACAGCACAGAAACAGACCCTTCGGTCCAACCTGACCACAATGCCAAGCTAAACCAGTCCCACCTGCCTGCGCTTGGCTCATATCCCTCCCAATATTTCTTATTCATGTGCTTATCCAAATGTCTTTTAAACATCATTACTATATCCACATCCATTTTCTCGGAAGTTCATTTCACACACTAACCACTCTGTGTGTAAACAAAAAGCTCCTCAGGTCTTTTCAAATCTTTCTCCTCTCACCTTAAGAATATGCCCTCTAGTCTTGAAATCGCTCACTAATCGTGAAAAACACTTACCATTCACCTTATCTATACCCCTCATGATTTTAGGAACCTCTACATGGTTATCCCTCAACCTCCGATGCTCCAGTGAAAGAAATCCCAGTCTTTCCAACCTCTCCCCATAACTCAAACCCTCCATTCCCAGCAACATCCTGGTAAATCTGTTCTGAACCCTCTCCAGCTCAATAATATCCTTTGTATAACAGGGCAAGCACAACTAGACACAGTCCTCCAGAAGAGGCCTCATCAGTGTCGTGTATAATCTCAACATGATACCTCTGACCCTTTCCTAAACACCTTGAAGCACCAGAGAGGACAAGTTCTTATTTTTTAAAAATCTTATCTAAGCTACCAGCTGCATTTGTATAACCTCTTTAATACCTCCCTGGAGCCTTCAGGGGAGCTGAAGGAGAAATGAAATGTTAAGACAGACCATAAAAGGCTGGACAGAGTGATGAACTTTAAAGGTTGGCTAAGAGAAGAAGAGAAGTAAAGAGGTGTTAGAGATAATTGCAGACCTTAAGGTCACAAGGTAGGGATATGGCAGCATAGTTGTTTGTCACTGGATATTTCTCTGGGGATATGGGATCAAATCCTACTACGGCACCTGGAGAATATCTGAAATATTAATCTAGTCTCAGTGATGAGGATCATAACTATTGTCAATTAGTAAAAAACTGGCTTTGTTTTTATTTATCCATGGGACATGGAGTGTGACTGGTTGGGCCAGCATTTACTACCCATCCATAATGCTCAAAGGGCAATTAAGTGTCAACCACATATCTGTGAATCTGGATAGACATTTAGGTCAGACCAGGTTAGGGTCAGATTTCCTACTCTAGATGGCATTAGCGAATTAGATGGATTCTGATGACAATCAATAGTGGTCATACAGTCACCTTTTTTTTAAGTTGCAGATTTCTATTGAATTCAAATTTCACCATCTGCCATATTGGGATTTGAACAGATGTCCCCAGAACATTAAACTGGGAGGTTCTGGATTATTAATCCAGTGATAGTAACACTAGACCAATTCCTTCCCCAAAAATGTCCTTTATTGAAGGAAATCTTCCATCCTTACCCCATCTGGCTGATAGGTGACAGTAGACCCCAAAAGAGTGGTTGATGTTTAACAGCTGACAGAATCATACCCTTTTAGGTTTAGGTTTTAAAAACTGGACTGAAATGAGAAACAACCGTTTTAAAGCCAGTCATTGAAATGGTAGCTAAAGATTTTGAAAGCAAATTGACAGCCATGCCAAGCATTGTGTAAATAATTATTTAAATAAACAGTAATTGAAATTTGAATTGCAAACCATTTGTAACCAAGAGGGATTACAGATGCAGCTCCTCTTGGTGCAAGATGTTGATTGGTTTATGAATGAGTGAACAGTGCTTCATGACAGAGACATTTTGCCTGCCTACAACCATGCGATTGGTTTTCAGGCAACTGAACAACTTGAAGCTGGAAACAAGTTATGGAGGGAGACAAAGGAAGCGAGAGACAGTGTTCAGTTCTTCCCCAGCTCAAGAGCAGTCTCTCTGTTCCCTGCAGTCAAAACTCACTAGCAGCTGAAGGAAAGTGGGGAATGGGAATGGGACTAATTACTCAGAATGTGAGTGGTACATAAACCTGGTGTCTGCTTTCTATCATCCTGGGGCTGAAAGTCAAGCAAATTGGGAACTCTGCATACTTTATAAAACCGTCATTTGTGATGATTCTGTGAACAGAAAGACTTGAATTCTAGTACACTACTCCAATGAGTTGTCATAAAGCCCTCTGCGGTAGCCTAGCAAGTCCCTCACTAAAGGACAATTCAGACTTGGCAACAAACGTTGACCTTGCTTGTGATTCCCACATTTTATAGAAGAATAATGTAAAGGGGCATGACCTCCAAAAATGGAGAAAAGGACATTGGGGAAGTGGAAGAGGCTAGAATCGGAGGGCTGCAGAAAATTAAATTTAAATGAAAAACCTGTACCACTATTCCTCAAACACACCAAGAAATTAAGCTAGAGAATCCTGCAGTATTGAAGCCTGCCTACATTCATTGTGGTCTAAGAGGTGTATATTTTGCAGTCAGCAGGAGATTTATTAGGAAGTAGTTTAATGTGCATGAAGTGTTTAATCATGAAGTTGCTGGCAGGCTAGTTACTTAAGTTCGGCCATCTTGTTTACTTGTGGCACATCTGGGGCTAGTACCAAGCTTTCAAGTAAAGACATTGCCAGATAGAAAATAAAATGCCATCCGTTCTACCCCAACACTGCTTTAAATCCTAAGCTTGGAATAGCACATCATCTTGCTTCAGATTTAAACTTCTTTTGCATCAAACATTCATACGATTTCTCTGAAATTACCAATTTAATGGCAGTTAGGGTGAAATCTCTTTTCCTTGTGGATTCATGTTAAGTAGAATTGAAACGCTTTATAAATATTCCATATAGAGACCATACGGTGGACAGGAGAGTTTCAAATCCACTTGCACGAATTGAATTCAAACACAAACCTCACAACATGGTAGTGCAGTCTTCCAATTTTATCTTTACTTAACAATTCTGCCCAATTTGATCAGGTCGGATACAACAGACAGGGTGAGCATGGCAACTTTTGATGTTTGTTGTCAAGATTGATATCCTCAATAACAGAATCCTTCAGAAGTGAAACACATCAGTTGAATTTCCGACCAAGATTACATCAGAGAACAGGGCATAAAAATAATAAGCTATCACAACTTATCTCATTCATTTGTTGATGTAGAGGCGTGTAAGTAAATTTACATTCAAATGAATTTTAACTAAGTCCAAGCCCCAGGATCTGATAGTTACTCGAGGAGCTCTTCTTAGCTGAATGCAACTGTTTAATGCAAATCTTTATTCGCTAAACTTACACACTATTTCACGGAATGATTTCCCATATGCGCCCTGCAGCTGCAAATTAAAGTCTTTTACTTTATAACTAATGTCATTGGTTGAGAGTGGTTGAAACTTCACTGTGATAAGATTAAATCATTAGGTTCAGTTTTTCAGTCAGCTCACTTGGTAGAAATTAGGATGGAGGGGCTGGAGGGGTAGACAAAATGGAATGGGATTGGATTCCCTGTTTTTTCCTACTCCAAGCTAATTGAGGGCATTTTAAAATCCTCTTCAAACAGGTGGATCAGGTGCAAAAAAACAGTGGAGTTTGACCAAAAACAGAAGTTGCTGGAAAAGCTCAGCAGGTGTGGCAGCATCTGTGAAAAGACTGGTGACCAGACCTGAAACATTAACCGATTTCTCTTCACAGGTCCTGCCAGACATGCTGAGCTTTTCCAGCAACTTCTGATTTACAGCATCTGCAGTTCTTTTGATTTTTCGTGGAGCTTGATCTATGATTTTAGCTTTATGTCTGAGCTGAGCTGGGAGAATCCAATATGGTTTCCACCGCAGAGACAACCTACTTTCATTTGCCATATTTCCCATCTCTTGCCCATCTACTGCTGAAATCCATGTATTTTTACCCCTCAATAACTTGGCAGTCCTTTTGCACCTCTCCTGAACTTTTATTTCTGTTGAGGTCAAGATTTAATCCAATTGCACCTCGCTTAACTGGCCTCACAACTTTAACCCCAAAAGCTCTGCTGCTTTGATCCTTTGCTGTGTTAATTTCGGTCACCTCTGTCCTAACTGCCATCCCTTAGATCCCATTCCCCCAATGCTTAAACTTCAGATGGCCTCACTTCCTCCTTTCTCCAAAGACCACCTTTGATTCTCCCACTTGCACCTCCTCAAGTTTGCCAATCTTCTCAATCTGGCGTCTTTTAAAATCTCCTCCATTTGTCCACTCTCTGTGGTGGGGCATTCAGCTGCTGAGGTCAGTAATTCATCATGGCAGAAGTGGGTACTGCAGATGAGAGTGGTGCTGGAAAAGCACAGCAGGTCAGGCAGCGTCTGAGGAGCAGGAACATCGATGTTTCGGGCAAAGGTGCTGTGCTTTTCCAGCACCACTCTAATATTGACAGTAATTCATCATAAATACCCTCTAATGCTCCATCTCCCTGTCTCTGAATAAAGACTTCCTTTAAAAACCTACCTCTTTAGCTCAACCCTTCGGTCAGTTCTTCCAAGGACAAAAATTGGCAATTTTCTTCATTACATTTTCAAATAGTTATGTTGAAATGTAATTTATAGGATGGCACGGTGGTTAGCACTGCTGCATTACAGCGCCAGGGTCCCAGGTTCTCTTCCAGCTTTGCCAGACCACGTGTGTGGAGTTTGCACGTTCTCCCTGTGTCTGTGTGGGTTTCCATCAGGTGCGGTGGTTTCCTCCTGCAGTCCAAAGATGTGCAGTTCATGTGGATTGGCCATGGGAAATGCAGGGTTATAAAAGGTAGGAGTCTCAGTGAGATGCTCTTTGGAGGGTCAATGCAGAGTTGATGGGTTGAAGGGCATCTTCCTAAACTATAGGGATTTTACGAATGTAGTTACACTGGTTCTTGTTGTGCTTTAAACCTTTGTATTCTCTAAGAACAGTGCAACAAACAGACTTTTAAAAAGATAATCTTCTTTAAAAAAAACAGAATGCGAAGAGGGTGCTGATTTGTTGGCCAAATTGGCACAGAGCTGCATCAATTAACTTAATTCTCAGATCAGGCCGTGGGATTCTGATTGGGCAGGGCAGTGCCATAAGGGACTAATGGAATTTGGCAGTGTACACGATCACTTCTTTTGAAACAGGTGTTACAACTTACAACTTCCCTACATAAAACAGTCCCGACTATAAACGTATATAGCTTTTAGCACATGGTGTCACACTGTGGACCCAGCTGATGATCTTAATTGGTTTCTGGTGTAAGTTTTGCCACAGCCCAGATTATTTAAGAATCATAGAAGCCCTAGTGTGGGGAAAGCCCTTCGCCCCACCAAGTCTACACCCACCCTCCGAAGAGTAACCCACCCAGACCCCATTCCCCTGCCCTATAATCCTATATTTAGCCCTGCCTAATGCACCTCACCTACACATCCCTGAACACTATGGGCAATTTAGTGTTGCCAATTCACCTAACCTGCACATCTTTGGACGGTAGGAGGAAACTGGAGCAGACACAGGGAGAATGGTGACTGTATAAACTCCACACAGACAGAGACTGGAATCAAAGCTGGGTCCCTTGGTGCCATGTGGCAACAGTACCCCTGAGCCGCTCAGTGATTCCCACCCCGTAATAAGTGATCCCCAAAAGTCAAAAGACTTCAAATAGTGGATACACTTTTCTGGAGTTTGTAAGAAAGGTTTGATTGAACATGAGTAACATTTTCTCTGTTAGGAATGGTGACTGGGACATGTTTGATATTCCTACCACCTTAAGAGCATCAGCACTTTAAGGCGACAAGCAGTAGCTGAAATATGACGACTGAGAGACACATGAAAAGAAAGGCTCATCACCCCAATGGAAAAACTTCATTCAGAAGAACAGGGAGAAGAGAATGTGCTGGTAAAAGAGGGAAAAGTGAGTCACATTAGAAAATGCATGTGGAGGAAATACTATATGCAGAAACTTCAGGGAAAAGGAAACAGTTTTTTTGAAAGGTAGCACAGAGTCCCAAACAGAACGTAGGGAGTGCAAAAGAGAACTCTCACCTCTGTAATGAGCAGCTTCATCAATCAACATTAAGACGCAGAAAGCACAGCTGCAAGCAGCAGTGAGGAGGGCCAGAATAGAAAGTTAGCTTTTATTTGAGCTTCACAAAGTGAATAATTAATTTTGCTCAAATCTAAACAGACTATTTCAGTGTTTAGTTTGCCAAAATTCCACATTGCTGTAATAATTCTATAAACAGGCCTCTGGACAGGGTGATTGAAGGATTTACTTATGGACTGGTAGCTGTCAGCTGTGTTGAAGGTTTTATTTTGTCCCTTGGATTTGTATACTCTCCAGAAAAATTCAGTTCCACAAAATAGATCCACTTCAATAACAGCATTCCCCAAGGGAATCCACCAACTCAAACTGTATGCTGCAGGATGGGAGAGCTAAGCTAGATGGCCTTGGAGGCTGATAAAAAATAATCAGTTCCTGGTGTATTAGAATTGGACAGTGTGCTTTCACAGAGGGATCAGAGGCTGTCTCTTGCTGTAATGTATTCAGCCAAGGGCTGAACTGTTTTGGGGTCTTTGACAAAACAAACTGCTGCCTTATCACTTGATGAATTCTGTATTAGAATAAACATCATTTAGTAGAGACAAGTTCATCTTGCCTGACCATAGAAATGAATCATGTTCATTAGAAAGGTAGCATTTGACAACTGAAAAAAAATCTGTAAAGAGACAGTACATTTACAAACAATGTCTTAGTGACAGATGATTATTCCCATCTGATCAGTTTGTCAGGCAATTCTCAGTTGATCTGACAGCTGGTAAAACAACCCTCTGATGCCACAATGTATTGATCTGGAAATAAGTGGATTCCATTACATGCAGCTGCTCCTCTTAGAGGATCATTGGCTTGATTCAGAGTGTGGAAAAAAAACTTGATGGCATGATTGGAAGGCAGGTTCAAGACCTCATCCTGTGACTTGACATTTTAGACCAGAATGCCAAGCTGCAAGTGATCAATGGATGCAGCATGAAAGCTTGTGCCTAAACACTTCTGATCAACTTCCACCCTGCAGCATGTCCCAGATCTGTCCTACAGGTGTAGGTAAGTACACAATTGTCATGGAGATAGATGCCCAGGAGATGGGGGAAATGAGACCCTTTACCCAGGAAGGGAGGGGTTGTGATGGAGAGTGGGAGTGGGAGTGGAAGGGGAGGGAGCAGGAGGGAAGAGTTTTGGTGGGAAAGGAGTCAGAGATGGCAGGGGTAGGTCTCCCACATCCCAACTGTCAGTCCCCTTTTCATAGAAAAGAGCCACATTGGAATGGTGATGTTAACTTGGCTTCTCTCCACAGATGCTGCTAGACCTGCTGAGTTTCCTAAATAATTGAATAAGTTGGAGGTAGTCTTGTTGAGTTTGTGAATACTTTGTTTCCTCATTTGAGAAAAATTCCAAATGGGTGGGATGACTATTCCTGACATTTGTTTTAAATTCATGCAGTAGATGAATTAGCTCAGCTAATATCCCCAGTTGCTGAGAGGTCAGTGAAGAATCAACTTCCATATTGGGGTTGGTCTGGAGTTGTGTAGGCTAGACTAGGTAACAATGGCAGATCACTTCCCCTAAAGGGCATTAGCAAATCAAATGGACTTGTTCCCCTGGCAATTGTTTCGTGATTAGATCCTCATTTCAGATTTTATTGAATTCAAATTCTATCAGCTGCTGTGATGGGATTTGAACCCAAGTCCCCAGAATGCTTGTTGGTTCTCTGGGTTATTACTTTAGCAATACCACCACTGGTGCCATTGCCTCCCCTTCTAAAGAAGAGAGATTCCTAGCCTTAAGTTGGTAAAGCCAATCCACCTAAAATCTTCAAACTTGCTGTCAGGAATTGAATTTTTGCCTGCTGCCCAAATAAGTTCCCCTGCTCGCCCTTCTAAAAGCTTTTGCATAACTGCATCCAAAACCATAGATATGAACACAATGCCTTCCTTAGTGGTCCCCAGATGGTTGTAATAAGAGTACAGAAGTTTTAAAAACAAAGTTTAACATGGTCCTTTGTATAAAGAGGGAATTTTACCCATGTCTGACCTTTTTAAGAGCTTGCAACCAAGGAAAATGTGTTGGATTGTTCAAATCCACATTTCAGACCATTAGTAAGAACAGGATTAGGCCATTCGGCCCCTTAAGCCAGTTCTGCCAGTCAACAGGAGCAGTGTTGATCAGACACTACCCACATGATGCTTTGAGTATCTTGGCAGTCACTACCTTAACATAAGCAATAAAATACTGATATAGAGAAGTGTACACACACCTGCAACTATGTACACTAAGTAAACACCAACAAAAAGAATTAGCATGCTTTAAATCTTTGACAGGCTCATTTAATTGTGCTGTGCTAACAGGTGAATTGCTCACTGACATTCTTTAACTTGTCTAGTTCTACCCACAAAAGAGTGTTTTCCCTTTGTTAAGCTTGACAATAGTGTCATGCTCTACATAAATCATATTTCTGTCAACTTACGAGTGTGCTTAATTTAGATCAGGCATTAAGTAGTAACTGCAGTCAGACATAAGGCTTCTGAAGTGTTTGTGTTGATCAATAGATAAGCTGCTGAGTTGAGGCCTGATTTCTGAAGTGTTTACATTTGGGTGGTAATTACATTCAACATGCAATGATTTCAGGCAGGATCATCGCTTGCATCATTAACCCCTTCCAGGCAGGAGGACATAATGGTCCTAACAAGAATGGGAGACATTCCTGTCTATCTCAGCAACAAAGTACTGAAAATCATCCATTTGAGAACCTTCACATGCCTGAGGAGAAAGGGAGGATCAGCACAAAGTGCCACTGGAAAAGCACAGCAGGTTAGGTAGTATCCGAGCAGGAGAGAATGGGCTGTTGAAGGGCTTATGTCTGAAAGGTCAACTCCTGCTCTTCAGAAGCTGCCTGACTTGTGCTTTTCCAGTAGGACACTGATTATTTTAGGTTAACTACTGACAAAATTATTGATAGATGTTGAGGCCAGTATCCCATCACCAAGTCTCCTCCCCTTACTTGTGCACTGGCTATGGCCAGCCAGCTCACTCAGTCCCCAAATTGAGATTCTAAATCTCCTGTTCATTTTATTAATTACAGTTTACAAACCAATTAACACCTATTCAGAGAACATCTCCAGGACACCTGTACCAACCCCACTGCTCTGTGGCTGAACACTTCAGCTTCCCATCCCACACTGGGAAGGGCATGCAGGTCCTGGGCCTCCACCACACCCTTACTGCCCAAACACCTGGAAGGAGGACACCTCATCTTCTGTCTCAAGACCCTCCAACCCCACAGCAATGTGGACTTTAGTTTCCTCACCCCCACCTTTATCAGTTCCAACCTTCCAGCTCCCTGTTCTCATGATTTGTCTCACCTGGCCATCTTCCTTCCCACCTATCTGCTCCACCCTTCCCATCTGACCTACCACCATTACTCCCACATTACACAGCTATTTTCCCCCAGCCCCATCTGCAGCTCCCAGTCTCATTCCTGATGGACTTTTTCCCCAATGTTGGTTTTCCTGCTCCTTGGATGCTGCCTGACCAGCTGTGCTTTACCAGCACCACACTCTACAATTCTTAACAGCTGTATACAGAAACAGCAAAGTAATGCCCCCCAAACCCCATCATTCAACCAGTTTTCAGGGGAGAGAGGACAAGCCTCAAACCCCACTTTATCACAAAAGCAGTAACAAATACATACAAGACAGTCCAGTTAGATAGTGTATAGAATATAGACCTCCCAGCAGTTCCTCCCACCTTCCAGCCAGAGGCAGCCCACCCTTTCTGGTTCTGTCCACCCCATGCCCCTTCCAGCTTGAGGAGAGGAAAAATCACCTATACCATGTATTAAAAATGGGTACCCAATGAATAGTCTGCTGATTTCAACAAACCTAAACAAGCAGATAGACATCCAGAAACCTGAGCCACCCTCCCCTACATCAAAGACATCTCAGAAATGACTGCCAGACTACTCAGACCCCTTGGCATCAAGGTAGCCCACAAACCCACCAACACAAGCTAATGAACTTCAAAGACCCTATACAGACAACAAGCAAAACTAATGTCATTTACAAAATACCATGCAAGGACTGTAACAGGTGCTATAATTGGACAAACAGGTAGAAAACTAGCCACCAGGATACATGAACACCAGCTAGCCACAGAAAGACATGACCCTCAAGTATCCTTACATACAGATGAGGGACACCACTTCAACTGGAACAAGACATCCATCCTTGGGAAAGCCAAACAGACATGAAAATTCCTAGAAACATGGCATTCCAACCAGAACTCGAGCACATCAAGTTAGACCCCATCTACTGCCTAAGGAACAGGAAGTGACTTCACTGGTGATGACATCACCAACCCAAAGAAACCCAAACAAGTAGAAAGCAGGAATTTTCAGCATTGCTTTGTCTGAGGTCCACTGAAGATGTTACCTAGGAGGGTAATGAAACATCTAGAAATGGAACCTTTCAGCTCAGCAAGCAAACTTACATCCAGCACCTTCTGACCATCTCCAAGACAGCCTGGCCCAACTACTCCTTTTCAGGAGTACAGTGCTCAAAACAGTCTACCCACCTTCTGGCTTTGGGGCAACTGGCATCAGGATGGCCTACCCACCCTCTGGCTCTCAGGGTGACATCTTTCAGGATGACCTATGAGCCTCCTAGCTCACAGCAAGGTCTGCCAGACCCCGGAACACAAGTGCAGGTGATAAACCCAACAAACAAGACAGTCAGCTACCAACAAGACAGTCTCTTCAAGTACAGAGTTTATTACCATAAAGAGTTCTCTTCAAAGTGTAGAGTCCATTCCCAGGAAAGTCCACTCCAGTATACAAAGTGCATCATCAGTAATGGAGTCCACTGCTAAAAACAGTCTACAACCAAGTGCAGAGTCCTGGGCCATCATTGGAGAAGTAGGTCCACTCAGGACCAGTATATTGTAAAGGTGCTGTTAACTCAAGATTTGGGTCCACTCCCTAAGCCAAGGTCCACCTCCCAAACTCTGGGGCACAGCAACCACACATGCAGAGTTCAAACTTTGAGGACTAGACCACCAAGGGGCCAGGCCTACCTATGGGAACAGCTCATACAGAAAGATGTATTCTCACAAGGGCTCAGTCCAAACACCAAAAAGTGAAAGCATTCAGAAAAGGAAACCAGAATGCAAGGGCTAAGCCCTGCCACAAAAATCAACATTTATTTCTCTTGAGAAAGACAGCAAGAGGCCGTACCCAGCCAGTGAAACCGTTCCCAGTTAGGCCTGACTTACACCTGGAACATTGACTGTGGATCAGACAGTTTAGGAATTAGTTCAGTTTTAAAAAAGGAATACCAGTTAACAAAACTGGCTGTGATCCAGCCAGCAGTCAGTTCCTGAACTGATGAGATCCTAAATCCCCTGTTTTTGTCAAATATCCCCAGTTTATTTTTTTGAACCCTATACTACTGCCTAACTGTAGTGCTTAGTAATATCCCCTGTTTATTTCCTAAATGAAGACTGATTTTTTTTTTATTTTATCAAAAAATTACAAAACAGTTACATTTACAGCTGTATGCAACAGCAATTTTACAAGGGAGGGGTGCAGCAAAGCCAGGCCCCAAACCCTACCATTCAACCAGTTTACAGGGAAAGGAGGACAAACCTCAAATCCCAGTTCCACATATGAAGACAGCAATGACATTTGTACACAAGATAACCCAGTCATATAAACAATGCATACAATACAGACCCAGCAAGCCCCCATTCCTCCCACCTTCTGACCACTAAGGCAGCCCACCCCTATGTACCTTCTGGCTCTTGATCCATCCCATGCCCCTTCCAGTTCAGTCTTCCCTGACACCTTTTTACCACCTCTAGGGCAGACCACCCTGGTACCCACCCAGGGTGACAGCAGTCAGGACAGCCTACCCACCTTACTTCACTAACCACTCTCAGCACCTTTTGACCACCACTGGGGCAGCCCACCCTGGTACCTACTTGGCGTGACAGCAACAAGGATGGCTAACTGCCCTCTGGCTCTCAGTCTGGCCCTATGTACCACTGGGCTCTCACCCACCCTGATGTGCCATCTGGCCAGTGGGCTATCCTGGCACATCTTCCAACCACCTTTAGGACAGCCCATCCCCTTCCCTGGGACAGGAGTGTGCAGGGTAGCCCACAAGCCTTCTGGGTCTCGGCTGCTCTGACACCTTTCGACCACCTCTAGGACAGCCCATCCCGATTACCCCTTCTCAGGAGGACAGTGCTCAGAATGGCCTACCCACCATCTGGCTCTCAGGGTGACTGGTATCAGGGTGGCCTACCCACCCTCTGGCTTTTGGGACAGCCTACCAACCTTCAGGTTCACAGGATGGCCACCCTCTGGCTCTGTGACAGCTTTCAGGATATCCCATGAGCCTCCCAGCTCATAGTAGGACCTGCTAGATCCAGGGACACAAGACAATGCAAGCGATAGACCCACAACACAAAACAGTTTATGTAAAAACACAGTTCTTTCTGGTCCAGTCCAAATATATAGTCTTCAAAATATAGAGTCCATTCCCAGGAATGGAGTCCACTCCAGTTTATGAGATGCATTGTCCAAAATGGAGTCCACTTCAAACTGCAGAGTCCACCACTTAAACAGGGTACACAACCAAGGGTAGAGTCCCCTCCCAAAGGCAGTAAATACACACCCCACAGCACAGGTGTTCAGTGTCCATGGAGTCCTGGCCCAGCCTTGGTAAACCAGGCCCACTCATAGGAACATAGTACATTGTACAGGTGCAGTTAACTCACAGGGGTTTGATCCACTCCTGAAGGAAAGGTCTTCACTCAAACTCCAGGATACAGCAAGTGTTCACCTCCCAGCACGCACACAGGTGTTCAATCTTCAGAGGCCCAGTTCCAGGGCTAGGCCTCCCCACAGGAACAGCTCCTCTGGTGAAATAGGTCTTCCACAAGGGCTCAGTCCAAACACCAAAAATAGTGACAATACATAAAAACAAAGGAAACTGAGTCCAAGGGCTAAGCCCTACCACAAAATTAACATTTTTACTTTAAGAGGACAGTAGCACACTGGTTATAACCAGCCAGTGAAACAACAATCCCCCAATGAGAACCAAGTTTCACCTGAAACACATTGTTAAACTCCTGATGCACAGTCCTCATTAAAGGAATGCCAGTTAACAAACTGGCAAAATAATTCAGCACGTTCAGGAATCAGGTTTCCACCCCAGAAAAAGGGCAGAAACCAACTGCAACAGTAACCCTATAGCCCCCACCATTGAAAGAAAGATCTTCTCACCGCTGGATGTCAACAGGACCAGGTCCTGATTAGCAAACTTTAGGACCCAGAAGCTCCTAGCTTGGATCACTGGTGTTAAAGCTTGTGATGGGGCAAAATATTTACCTTCATAGTCCTGTCGGTCTCCTCCAATGGGAAAGGTCACACCTAACACAATCACTGCCAGACAAATCAAATAAAAAAGTATTCCCGTGACATCTTTAACATTGTAAAATGTTCCAGGGGGTGTAATCAGACATAATTCAGTGCTGAGACTGGTGGCACGTGGCTCAGTGGTTATCACTGATGCTTCACAGTGCCAGGGACACAGATTCGATTCCACCCTCGGGCGGCTGTCTGTGTCTGGAGTTTGCAAATTCTCCCCATATCTGCGTGGGTCTCCTCTGAGTGCTCCGGTTTCCTCCCACAGTCCAAAGATGTGCAGGTCAGGTGGTTGAGCCATGGGAAATGCAGGGTGATACGGTTGGGGTGGATCTGGGTAGGATGCTGTTTGGAGGGTTGGCGTGGCATTGATGGAACGAATGGTTGGCTTCCACACTGATGCTACGATCAAAAGTTTGATCAAACAGATAGTTTTAAGAATTATCTCAAAAAGTGCAGAGAGAATTATTGAGGCAGAATCGTTTTGGACAGAGTTTCAGATCTAAGGTTCTTGGCAGTTATCACAATCTGCAAATGATTGAACAAAGCCAATAAGGAGCTTCAAAAAATTGAGTAACAGCCGCTATTTTATGAAGCTAAGGAAGTACTTTTATATAAAATTATTGAAAGACATGAATCCTCTGTTGAAACCAGGGAAGTAGTTTGATTCCACCTAAATGCTGTCATTATAGGATAGAAATTTACTCAGTTCTTAATGACATTCTAAAACTAAATGTGTCGCAGTTTCTGACAATGACAGTGTGGCAGCATGGGAGTACTGCCATAGACAACCCCCAGCGCATAGTTTCATGTCACCTGACCTGTTGAACCAAGGCTCTGCTTCATACTAGAACAGAGAAGATCATTCCCCTGGGAAATCTCACGACCTTCTGGAGTCAACTTAGGTCTGAATCCTGAATTACACAGAACGTGTGCTGAAATCTCACAGAAGTATATTCATTTCACAGCCAGAATATTGGCAATATGTAAGATCCCAGAAAAGATTCATGGAAATACTGATGGCATTTCTCTCAGGTTTAAACCATGTTTTAACTAACCTCCAACAAGCAATTGGTAAACTTGGTCAAAGTTCTATCCCCACATTTTAATCATACCATGTAACTGCATGAAATCACTTTCTCCAAGCATATAATTTACCGTCTGAATGTACAGGAAGGATATTGATTTGATTTAATTTAGTTATTGTCGTGTGTTGTTATGAAATTGCAGCAAAAAGTGTTGTCATTCTCTGTCACCATCTTAAGAGAAGAGAAGACAGAAAAGAAAGGAAGGAAACAGGAAGGAGCAGACAAGCCTAGGGCTCAGAAGTTGTACTCCGCCTACTATCTTACTAGAGGTGCAAGGAAGTTAATCATTCACATGAATAACTTTTAAGGCCAATGTTATATTAATAATGTGAGACCTGTTACCTTGCTTCAGGACATCAGTGCTGTTTTCTCTCCACAGATGCTGCTGAGTTTCCCCACTGCCCGCAGTTCTGTGTTTTATTTTAATGTGACAATAATGATGATGTTTTACAGGTGAAAATGTGTGGAATCATAACTGATGTTGTTTGCCAGCACTTCTCTCACTCATCAGCTAAAAACAGAAGATTGGCCTCGTTACTGTTTATAGGGTCTTGATGCACACACACACATTGGCTTAGTTACTTGTAACAAGAGTCATTGCAATCAAAATAATTTAATATCACAAACTACTTTGGCATGTTGCTGAGGGATTCAATAAGGCACTACATAAATTCAAAACTTTATTTGACCGATTATAATTTATTGCAATTCAGCTCATTAATAACAACCAAAGAGTAAATGACTTTCAGTCTGCTCTGACATGTTCGAAAGCACCTTTGCTGTGATTTTTTAGGTGCCCATGAATTTTCATTTTCAGGTTGATAATCAATAAATGTTGTACAATTGTATCAATTACTTACAAACAGCAATATTGCCCCTTTTACTTGTTTTTTTCAAACTTAATTTTAAATCATGTGAGAATAGGACAATGTAGACATTTTCATTTCCAACAGTTAAGCAGGGATAGACGAGACAACTTTCCTTAGCCTGGATGTAAACTATACTGAAAACTAAGAATTGTAAGTGAAGACACGACTTCCAATATTATACGCTAAGTAAAAATTGCCAACCTTCATCAGTGTAGTGGGGTAAATCTAGACTTTGACTTTTGGACTTAGTCTGTAGTTGAAGGATTGAATTACCATCATTTTTATACTAGGCTGTGATCTATTTCTTCTGTTGCCTTTTGTAAAGTTGACAAGCGCACCAAACTGGTGATAAGCAAGAGAAATGATCAGCAAAATGTTTATTTTTGTTGCTGTGTCCAAGGGGCCGATTATTTCAGAATTCTGACTGAGGACAAACTCAAATCATTGAGGAACTGTAATTATTGTGCACCAGAATGGCTGCTCAGTATTCCGACTGAGCCTTAGCTGAAGTTGTCAATTCCCCTACATGTTTGTCTAGTAGGTGCTAATCAGAAAATGGTCAGTATTTTGTTCATGTCCGAATTCTCTTCAAGCAAATACATTGCTTGGAAGTGCAGGCATGCCAATAATCAATACTTTTTTTTTGTATTCATTTCACAATACAAGGGCATTTTTAGGCAAGCATTTATTGTCCATCTTGCAGTTAAAGGTCAACCACATTACTGTGACTCTGAGTCACGTGTAGGCACAGACTAGGTGGCAGTTTCCTTTCCTAAGGGCATTAGTGAAGCAGATAGGTTTTTCCAACAATTGCCAATAGTTTCATGACTCTTATTTCCAAAATGTTATTATATTCAAATTACACCTTCTGCTGTGGTGGGATTCAAATTCAGGTCCCCCGAGCATTACCTGGACTTCTGGATTCATAGTCCAGCGATAATACCATTCAGCCACCTCTTTCCCACCTTGATTGTAGCAACACTATAAAAGCATGCCAGCTTTTAGGCTGTTGATAAGGTATCTTCGAGGAGAAAGTGAGGTCTGCAGATGCTGGAGATCAGAGCTGAAAATGTGTTGGTGGAAAAGTGCAGCAGGTCAGGCAGCATCCAAGGAACAAGAAATTCGACGTTTCGGGCATAAGCCCTTCTTCATTCCTGAAGAAGGGCTTATGCCCGAAACGTCAAATTTCCTGTTCCTTGGATGCTGCCTGACCTGCTGCACTTTTCCAGCAACAGATTTTCAGCTGTTGATAAGGTATGCAAAGTTCATACAGAGGATACTTCTTAGCATGATTTTTTTTGCTCCTTTTTACTTGCTGAGGAACAAGTGCAGATTCAGTAGGTCCCTGAGGTGATCCAGTTTAATTAGCGCTTTTCAGGGACGAAAATGAAGCTACTGGAGGAATATTGGTGAAGGAGGGAGTACAAGATATTGAGAATCAAAGATTGGAACCAAGTGGTAAAATCAAAGTCAAATGGGTGACATGTTTTATTCTTGTTGTGTGAAATGTTAGAAAGCCTTTCTAAATATAGAATCCCACAAAAACCCAGCATTCCATATGAACGTCACATCTATAGATATGACAGAAAGTGTACTGTAATAATACTGTGACATGTCAGTGTTCCATTGTGTAAAAGATTTGGCTGCAAATTCTTTGGGTGAATTTATTGAGGGTCGATGTGACAGACTATGGTGCTTAGGACTCGAACACTTCCTTGTTTGTAATTTCTTCAATGCCAGAATCATGTAGGCATGGAGCATCAAACTAGTTCTAACTTGCTCTAAACTTCTGTCTGACATGTCACCTCAAAGCAGCATGCTCCATTGCTCCAAAATTACATTTCCTAGTTTTCATCCTTGTGGCCTCTTTGAGAAATATTACCAATTTGCCGCCAATTATTTCCACTTTGCTGATGGTCTGTGATATGGAAGCGAGCTTTCAAGCAATTGAGTTGAGCTGTGCAAACTCATTTCATACAGGACCTTTAGTGTGAGAGAAAATAGATTTATTCTATTTGTACAACCTGGGCTCCAAAACCCACTTCTGGTATTATGGACATCAAAAAGGGAGTACTGCCCTTATTTGTAACACATTCAATTAAATCATGTATATTCTGTATTTTAACACCTACCTGCACTCCATGCCTGTTTGTGCTCTTACCTAACAGAACCCTCAATTTTAAATTTTTCAGTTTTTTGGAATCAACTGTACTTTGAGCAATTGTTCTTATCAATGAAGGAATTAACAGTTACGGTGAGAGGGTGGGTAAGTGGAGCCATGATCAGCCATGATCTTATTGAATGATGGAGCAGGCTTGAAGAGTCAGATAAGCCTACTCCTGCTCCTAGTTCTTATGTAATTGGGATTTGGAAAAAGGCAGCATGGTAATGTTATAATTTGTTTGTTTTCTGACATGGTTTTTAATTCAGGTTTTTGACGTGGTGAATATTTCACAAAAAGACACCAATCGTCTCACCAGAGTGCAAATGTTCCTTCCATGAAAAGAGTGCTTCAAAAGGTATAATATTACGTAGACTTACAGAGAGCTTCGGCATAAAGCACAACAGCAGGACAATGTGCACGTGTGCGCTGACATGGAACCACACGTCTGCAGAATTCCAGAGCTACTATCTCATTGAGCCATGTACAAAGTCTGTGTTTTGTGTGTACACAGAACAGGCATGATGTGGAAATGGGAATCAGATGAAGCAAGGGTTTTGGGGGGGTACGGGGAGAGAAGAAGATGGGGAGGATGGAGAGAGAATAGAAAGTTCTAGCCTGTCTTCATTGACACCAGAGCACCTCTTAATTGAGTATGTGCGTTCAAATGGGATTGAGGTAGGGGCTGGGAAATCGGGATCAGAGATTGGGGGCAGGGGGAGTCCTCCTGGATCCCGCCTTTTCTATCGCACCTCCTCCCTACTCCCTACTCCTTTGTTGTTATTGACATGCCCTCCTGTGTCCCCCAAATCCTGACCTGGGGGAAAGACTGCATCAGGGTTGGGAGTTGGGGGGATTCTCCACTCCCATCCCGATTTTTTATTTTTTTTTATCTCCCCAATTTCTTAAACCCCAAGATCTATTTATTCTCTAAGCCCGGCCCAAACTATTCTCCATATTTCCCATTGCCCCTGTGCATGCTCTCCCCCTCACTGCCCTGTCCTTTCTCTCACCCCCACTCTGTTCATTCTCAACACCCACTGAATCCGTTTTCACCCTGCTTGCATAGAGGAGTATTTTTTTCCCAAATTTCTTTCTGGTTTTATTAGTGAATGGATTCTCCCCAAACATCATCTTTACATTTATCCAATATTTTCAAGACTTCTATGTTGCCTTTTTTGTAAAAAGGTAAAAGATAATTTACTTTTGCCGATCCTGGATCTGCACAATTTCCTAATTTCCTCATTCATTAACATTGTGCCACAGCTCATCAATTACCTGAGACTGGTTATAAGCATGGTTCACACTAGTTCAGACTCTAGTAGGAACCAGGTTTGCAGACGAGCTGGAGCCAAAGTGTGTGCACAAATGGAGCTCAGACTGACACCAAGTAGCTGATTGGTCTGTGCCGGTATTCCTGATGCAGGGTTTTTGCCCGAAACGTCGATTTTACTGCACCTTGGATGCTGCCTGAACTGCTGTGCTTTTCCAGCACCACTAATCCAGAATCTGGTTTCCAGCATCTGCAGTTGTTGTTTTTACCCTGTGGACTAGTGACCAGTTATCAAAAACAGAGCCGGCCCACCTGACAACAATGATGTGATTGGCTCCCAGGTAGCCAATTAGCTTGGGGGTGTGAATGTTTTGGCAGACATCTGGAAGAGAAGGAGATGTTTTTTGCTCTGCAGTAAAAAATGTCTCGAGTCTGAAGATAAGCATATTATTTCTCCTTTCCAGTTGCTGTAAACTAAGCTTTTTTATTGATAAGTGTGAACCAATCACTCTGGACCTTCTGCAAACAGGTGTAAGTATCTGAAAGAGGAAGATTAAGAAGCAACGTTTTGATCAGCAAAAGGATCAACTCAGCAAACCCTGTGGGCAGAGGCCACTGAACTGCCTTCCCAGTGTTCTCCTTCACCCATAACACCCATGTTTTTATTCACGTGTGTGTGTGTGTGTGTGTGTACGTATGCACTTGGCAGGGGAGCTTATATAGGGTTTAGAGTTTTAACTGGTAGAGTTAAGCATTGACTGTTCATAACTGTTAATCTATAGTTACAAACTATTTATTTTTAAGAAGTGGTCATTCTTGTTAAGTACTGAGACTAGGACAATGCTTTTTGTCAGACGGAGAAAGTGCGGACTGCAGATGCTGGAGATCAGAGTCAAGAGTGTGGTGCTGGAAAAGCGCAGCAGGTCAGGAGGCATCTGAGGAGCAGGATAATCGCCACTTTGGGCATAAGCCCTTCTAGCACCATGTGTTTTTCCAGCATTGTTTACTCTGATGTCCAGCCTTTGCAGTCCTCACTTTCTCTAGTTGATTTTAACCTTACTGCAAAGCCTCTTCCAAGGATGCCGACCTTAAGAAGTTCTCCTCCTCTCTCATTCCTGATGAAGGGCTTATGCCAGAAACGTTGATTCTCCTGCTCTGCGGATGCTGCCTGACCTGCTGTGCTTTTCCAGCACCATGCCCTCGACAATGGGTCTAAAAGACTGGTCAATTGGCAAAGTCTAAGCACTTTACAAAATCTTTAATTTCTGTGGTGACTATGGGAATAGCAAGGTTTAATTTCAGTGTGCTTCCCCAGTGAGGTGTAAGAGCTGATGAGGTACTGTATTGTCAGAAACAAAAACAGAATTGCTGGAAAATCTCAGCAGAATTGAGGAAGGTTCACTGGATTCAAAAGGTTAACTCTGATTTCTCTCCACAGACGCTGCCAGACCTGCTGAGCTTTTCCAGTAATTACTCTTTATGTTTCTGAGCTCCCGCATTGCTGTTCTTTATATTGTATTGTCAGACCTTTGATGGAAACTCACCACCATGAGTAGATGTGAGGCTTGAACTGAGCAGTCAGGGCTGCAGTCTTTCAATTGACAAGCTCCCGTCTTCCCTTTGAACAAGATATCCTTAATGTCCAGCCTTAAATTAATCCCTCAAACAACTTCACTGGCAGATTACCTGGTGGAATCTTCCTCTACAGACACTGGCCATTGTGTTTTCAAATTAAAACAGCAACTATTCTCCTGAGATGCAGTTGAACACTTTGGGATGTGCTGATGTTATCAAAATTACTTTTAAAAAGCAGGAATTTATTTGTTCTTAGGTCGTTTAAAATTTCCATTTCATGCATGAAATAGTGTCAATTTTAGGATCTACACTGTTTTAACCAAGACGTAACTTTACAACAAAACCAAAGTGTTTGATTGATGAAGTGGTTTGGTGAGAGTAGCCTGCTATTGATGGAATGGTGCAGGCTGCTTTACTGAGTGACCTTCAGTCTTCTCTGAGAAGCCACCGTTGTATAAAGAAACTAAGTAATCCATCAAATGGTTTAAACTGGGGAGTAAATTGGGCAAAATAATACTCTGTGATTGGAGTTCACCTTTGACAGGTTGGTGGATATTAGTGTGATAGATTCATGATTCTGGCAATATTACAGCCATTAAATTCATCATCTGTACATTGGAAAGATCGTGTATCAGGTCCACGGACATCTGTACTCAACATTACATGGAACCTCCCATGCAGATGGCTGAATTGCTAACTTACAATGGTATTCCAACTATGTTATATACTGTGTTGCAGTCACTGATGAATAGGAGATAAAGAATCCTATGACACTTATTGAGCAGTCTGCAAACTTGAAAAGTGCTGCATATGTTTGACAGTTAATGAAGTATTTTGAAATGGAGTCATTGTTGTAATAGAGAAATGTTGGCAGCCAATGGAGACACTCAACAAACTCCCACAAACAGCAAAATCTCCTGCTGCTCTCTCGGGGATATTGATGATGTGATGATGTGGAGGTGCTGGTGTTGGATTGGGGTGGACAAAATTAAAAATCACACAACACCATGTTACAGACCAACAGGTTTATTTGGAAGCACTAGCTTTCAGAATGCTGCTCCTTCATCAGGTAGCTAATGGAGTAGGATCATAGGACACATAATTTAGAGCAAAGGATAGTAGTGTCATATACTGTTGAAATTATAGTGGCCACTTTAACACCCCACCGTGTTCCCTGGCCCAGTTTAACACCTCACCATAATCCCTGGCCCAGTTTAATACCCCACCCTCTTCCCTGGCCACTTTAACACCTCACTCTGTTCCCTGGCCCACTTTAACACCCCATCCTGTTCCCTGGCCAACATTTCTGTCTCAGGTTCATTTTCTAACTCTTCCTTTCTAATCAAGCACTCAGTCCACTGTGGACCCCACAGCAGATGTACAAGACACAAGCTTTCCAAGGACGAGCAGTCCTGGAGGAGACTCATTTTCATAGAATTACAAAAAGCTTGTTTGTGCAGGCTGTGGGATATCGCATCGAAGAAAGATTAAGATTCTTATTGGTATTTGAATGAAATGCAGGAAAGAAAATTGTGAGCTTTATTGGAATTATATTACTTGCTGTGGGATTTAATATTAAAAGACAAGTCAGCCTTGCAGGGAAATAAAAAACACACACACGCATATATATACACACACACACACACACACTTACACACACGCACACAAACACACACCTTACTTTCTTTGATCTACAGCATTTTCTTAAATAAGAGAGACATTCAAGAACTCAAAATAAATTATACTGGCCCTCCCCAGGTGTAGTCATTGATGGACAGGAAAGTTTGATTATATTACTTACAGTGTGGAAACAGGCCCTTCGGCCCAACAAGTCCACATCAACCCGTCGAAGCATATACCACCCAGACCCATACTTGTACATTTACCCCTTCACCTAACACTACGGGCAATTTAGTGTGGCCAATTCACCTAACCTGCACATTTTTGGATTGTGGGAGGAAACCCACACAGACACTGGGAGAATGTGCAAACTCCACACAGTCAGTCACCTAAGGCGGGAATTGAACCCAGGTCTCTGACGCTGTAAGGCAGCAGTGCTAACCACTGAGCCACCGTGCCGCCAGAAATGCTTCTTGTCCCAGTCCTACCCCACTGCTGTGACCTCATGTTTGAATAAATAATAAATTGAAACCCTCAGAATTTAGAAAGAAACCAATGTAAGGGTTATCCTAATGCCCCCATTGGGAAACTGAAATGTTTGTTGGTAACCTGAACTAATCCACTAGAAAGAAACTGTCAGACAATTGGAGAAATTGACTTTCCACTTGATCCCAGGGTTTTCTGCCCAGAGTGTTATCCCTGTAGCTAAAGACTCAAAATGTGGTTAAATTAAACTATTCCACTGTGTCCCTGGCTCTCTCTAATACGGCTATTAATATCCTTTATATAGATGGCAGTAGAGTAGGTTTTCTGAGCTCGTCTACTCCATCTGCGTTTCTTTTTGTTTCTTTTCTTCGTTTTTTTCTTTTTTCTTTTTTTTTGTTTTATATACCTGAGCTCCGTCGTAGCAGCGGCAAGTGGGGCCCAGCGCAGCCTGGAGTAGGCCTAATGCAGCCTCAAGTGGGACAAGTGCGGCCTGGAATGGGTCCAGTGCAACCTGGAGTGGGACCAGTGCAGCCTCGAGTGGGACCTAGCACAGCCTCAAGTGGGGCCCAGTACAGCCTTGGGCGGGGCCAGTGAAACTTCAGGTGCAGCCCAGAACAGCTTTGAATAGGGCCCAGCACAGCCTCGAGTGGGGTCCAGCGTAGCCTCGAGTGGGGCCCAGCACAGCCTCGAGTGGGGCCCAGCGCAGCCTCGAGTGGGGCCCAGCGCAGCCTCGAGTGGGGCCCAGCGCAGCCTCGAGTGGGGCCCAGCGCAGCCTCGAGTGGGGCCCAGCGCAGCCTCGAGTGGGGCCTAATGCAGCTGCGAGTGGGGCCCAGTGCAGCCTCAAGTGGGGCCCAGTGCAACCTCAAGTGGGGCCTAATGCAGCTGCGAGTGGGGCCCAGTGTAGCCTCAAGTGAGACCCAATGCAGCCTCGAGTGGGGCCCAGCACCACTTACTCATGGAGGCAGTGTTGGAGATGAGTTTGGGTTCCCGGCATCTTCTGTATCGTTGAGGTGGCTGTAGCATTGACCTCATGGCTGCTGTGTTGGGCACGAGTTTGAGTTCCAGACAGCATCTTCATCCGGCGCAGATTCATGGAGGCAGCGGCAAAGGGTGAGGTTGGGCCCTGTATGAGAGTTGGCACCATCAGTGACCTCTGCGTTGGCAAGTCCAGCGAGCACCCATAGTGGCGAGGGTGGTCGTGGAGGTGAGATGGCACTGAAGAGTGGCAGCTTTCATTCCTGTGGCATGGTCCTGGCTCATGGTGGAGCACTTAACAAACAGGACTGTAACATTGAACACTTTTTCTTTATTTCTTTATTTTTCTGCCTGTAGATTCTATCTTTTGGTTTATTTTTGCTGTGTTTAGTAATAGCACTGGAGAGCGGCAACACTATGTAACACTTTTCACTGTATTTTATAGCAAAATGTACTTGACAATAAATAAATCAAATATCAGTGAAAGCTTACTCATCCAGCCTCTCATATCTGCAAGCCATGAGTTCAATCATACTTCAGAGACCTGGATTCAAAAGTCACATCATCCCCTGGCTGATACTAATCTTCCAAAAAAACTGTAGATAAAGGAAGTCACCATAGTCCCAGAGGACCATAGAGCTGCTCTCTAAGAGGGAGAATGAGAGACAGAAACGTAACCTAGGGTCACCATGCCTCAGGCGAGAAGAGTGCTTGAGAAAGAGGGTTCTTCACAGTAACCTCAGCCCGTGAGAGAGTTGAACCTATGCAGGTGGTGTCACTCTGCATCACAAACCAGACAACTGAGTAACCAACCAACAAAAACAGATTCTCTGGTCATGATCACATTGCTGTTTGATGGTTTATAAGTGTTCCACATTACAGCAATTGCTATGCCACAAAAAACATTTGCCCTTTGGCTGTAATGCACTCAATACTGAACTGGAGCATCAACTAGATTCTACACTCAAACCCCTGGAGTGAGACTTCTTGAGTGGGAGATGTGTTTATGACTGCTCCCAGGCAGGATTCCCCAAAATTGTTATGGTTCCAGATGGGATAGCTTAAATCGTTAAGCTCCCCGGAAAGGAGGGATGAACTGGCTTCTCTGCTACATTGGACCACCACACTTGTTTGCCACAACAAGGTTAACTTAAAAATGATCCTTCCCTTAAAGATATCCTTCTACCAGACAAAATTAATCAGTCTTTCTTGAATGAATAAAACACACAGTTTTTTAGTTACTAAATACAGAAGATTAACATCCAAGGCATATGTACAGAGATTGGTAACAAGAATTCCTTTTTTTTGAAAAAGGAATAAAAACAATACTGATAAAAGTAAACAGATCAGTCACTGGGTCATTGCAACAAGTAGATAGTGGAGACTTGATTGCTGACTGTCACTACTGAGAGTCGAGAATGTGGTACGGGAAAAGCTCAGCAAGTCAGGTCAGGAGAATCTGCTGTGCTTTTTCAGCATCACATTCTTGACTCTGATTTCCAGCATCTGCAGCCCTCACTTTCTCCTTGTCACTACTGAGATCCTTGGCTTATTTGCAGGTTGACTAATGGTCTTTCCTTCTGGTTCTTCTTGAATATAGCTGGCTGGCAACAGTCAGACTGAGCGGGAGTGAGAACTTTTCTCCTTCTTTACCTGCAATGCAGGGGCATTTAATGGCTTTTTCCAAATGGTGGCCTGCACAGCACACTAGATGACATAGGTTCAACACAGGCCACTGAGACACTTAGACTAAGATTCGCAGTTAGTTTTCAACCACATTGTTTTTGTTAATCCCTAGACGTCTGCCAGAGATGGCTAACGACTGAAAGAATGAGTGGGTCATCAGTCTCATTATTTCCAATGCTGGTGATCACAGCAGGTCAGGCAGCATCCATGGAGAGACAGAGCAAGCTAATATTTTGAATCTATATCACTCCACCTGCCTGACCCACTGTGATCTCAAGGATTTTTTTATTTTCAGTGTAAAGGCCAGCATCTGCATTAATCTGTTCCTACATTCTCTGGAACTGATTATGAAACTACCTGATGTTGAGTTAACTAGTGGAAATTATCTGATGAGGGCTGAAATATTTTCTAAGTGAGGCACATAGCAGCATTATATTCACAAAACCTTCTGAAACTCCAACCGGGAATAACAGCAAAGTTGATTATTTCTGAACTTCATAATTAAACAAGTTTTAAAGTTTGAACTCATTCACTAATCCCTTCAAATGAATGAGCTGTCCCAACAGATCTGGTACAGAGTTCTAAATCCTCAGTAATTTTCTGTGAATGATGTTACTCCAGGGAAAGAAGCTCTGTGTTGCATCACAGACTAATGAGAGGAGCTTGTCTTCTAGTAATGATGGCAATGTTTACCCTATTGGATTTGCTCCATTTTACAGGAGAATATTTAAGCATAAGAAGTGGAAAGCATGCCAAAGGGCAAAAACCTTACTTACTTTGATAATATGTCCAACTGGGAATTAATCTAACCTTGATTTAGTGAGTAAAAACACTGTGTATAGTTTGCATGGAATAAAACTCTTCTGCTTCAGTTATGTTGCCATTAGAGACTAATAACCATATTCTACCAATATTTCTATGTTGTCACTAGGTAAACCAGGCATCTTCTACTGAGATGGTAGTCTTGATGCTTATTGAAGAGTTCAAGTGATTGGGGTGTTATGATTTTCTTTGGCAGCTAGTTTCATTGTAGAATTGGCTTTGAGAAGAAAGATTCTTCATATACTGTCTTCGTAACAAATGTTCCTTGTAGATATACTTAATCAATCTGTTCCGAGATATTATGAGACACCTCAGAAGCTGGTGGGACTTGAACTAAGAACTCCTGTCTCAGGGAGAGGGAGACTACCACTGCTCCATAATATCCCAACAAGTGACCTTTGTACCTTGTTGTGAATAGCTACAACTCTTCAAGTGCCATCATGAGTCAATATATTAGGCTAGCATTTCTTCCAAACACAAGTTGCAGTTATTTTCTTCTACACAAATAAACTCCAGAGATATTTGGATACGGGTTGAAGTCTAAGCCTTAGGTTTATAATATTCTATAATATCAAGTTTGAAACTTTTAGAATTTTAAATGAGAGCACAAAACCTGCTTAAAATGTTTGGTTATCTTGGATTAATTAAAGGGTGGCACAGTGGCTCAGTGATTAGCACTGTTGCCTCACAGCGCCAGGGACCTGGGTTGGACTCCACCCCTCAGATGCGTGTTGGTGTAGAGATTCCATATTCTACTGAAATCAGTGTGGGTTTCCCCCGGGTGATCTGGTTTCCTCCCACAGTCCACAGACTAGGTGGATTAGCCAGGGATAATGTCGGTGGATGAAATGTTCTTCAGATTTGTGGATTTGATCAGCCAAATGGCCTGCTCCCACATTGTGGCGATGCTATGGTTCTGTTGTGTGCCTTCTCCTATCCCTTAATGGTATTTGGGGTTTTGCTGTACATGTGGTTTGGGATTGTAATAGTACTGTGGGTAATGGCTATTAGAAGTAGCATTATGGCTACTTTCTCCATGCTAACGTGGTAGGAAAATAAAGACAGAGAGGCATGACATTTTTATTTGTTAGCACCTTCCATGAAATCCAAATGTCCCAAGTGTTTCGTTTTCTGTTTGTGGGCATCATTGACAAAGTTAGCATTTATTGTCCACTCCAATTGACTTGAGGTGGTGATGCCCCTGAGGCGTTATCATGAGAATATTAATTTGGGAGACCCAGGTAACATTTTTAATATTAGATTAATTTCAATTCCCGACAGTGTGGAAACAGGCCCTTCGGCCCAACAAGTTCACACTGACCCTCCGAAGAGTAACCCAGCCAGACTTATTCCCCTACTTCCTACGAATGCACCTATCACTATGGGCAATTTAGCTTGGCCAATTCACCTGACCTGCACATCTTTGGACTGTGGGAGGAAACTGGAGCACCCGGAGGAAACCCACGCAGACACGGGGAGAACGTGCGGTTGCCTGAGGCTGGAATCGAACCCGGGTTCCGGGCGCTGCAAGGCAGCAGTGCTGACCACTGAGCCACCGTGCCACCCCTGTGCTCTGGGGACCTGGGCTTGATTCTGGTCATGGCTGATGGTTGGGGTAAGAGGACCAAAACCCACCTGGTTCAATGATGTCCTTTATAGGAGGGAAACTGCTGGTCTGGCCTACATACGACAATGTCACAAAGTGTGGTGCTGGAAAAGCACAACCGGTCAGGCAGCATCCGAGGAGCAGGAGAGTCGACGTTTCGAGCATAAGCTCTTCATCAGGAATGTGCCTAGCATCTGCAGTCCTCAGTTTCGCCTACGTATGACTCCAGACTCACATCACTGTGGCTAGCTTCTAATTGCCCTCTGGATGTCAACATTCTGTGAATGAATTTAAAAAATAACCTCTTTCTTGAATGGCTGCAGTATTTGTAAAGATAAATCACCATTGTAGGAAATATTAAAGCTAATTGGTGTGCACTGATTTTCCAAATTATGCTAATAATCAGCAAGTCTCAGTCAAGTCTTTTTGCGATGGCATGCAGGAGACATGACAACCAATTTGAACATAGTGAATTCTAACAAACAGCAAATAACAAGAACAAAATATTTGAATCTTAATGTCATGGGTTGAAGGATTTGATCAGGGCAGCATGGTGACTCAGTGATTACTGACAAGAGCTGGGTTCGATTCCAGCCTTGGGTGACTGTCTATGTGAAGTTTGTACATTTTCCATGTGTCTGCGTGGTTTTCCTCTGGGTGCTCCAGTTTCCTCTCACTGTCCAAAGATGTGCAGGTTAGGTGGATTGGTCTTGGTAAATGCAAGGATAGGGTGGAGGACTGTTTGGTGGGATACTCTTCGGAGGGTCAGTGCAGACACAATGGGAGGAATGACCTCTTTCTGCACTATAGTGATTCTAGGACCCTGGGGAAATCCACCTTAGAAACCAGTTGTGGCCTTGCTCTGACATCTTATCCAAAAGATGGCACCCAACAGTGTCTCTTGGCACAAGACTGAACTGCTTATTGGACCTTGCATTCATCTCTGGAGTAGAACATGGATCACCAAACCTCAAAGGGTCACAGTACCATCAACTGAGCCATGGCTGACAACTAATTGTCAATGGTGACCTGACAGTCTTCAGCCTGTCTGCCGTTTGACCCATAGTCAAAACTACAAACTGAAGGATTACAAATATTACACTTATGGTACAATTTCAAATGGCCAGCTCTGTTTGAAGTTAAACTGTAATCAGGCTGATTGTAAATTACTTTAAGCCCTCACCATTCCTTGCTCTTCTCTACTGGTTGCCTTTTTTTGTTTGTTCTTTTAGGCCTCAGCATGTTAGGCATAAGAGATAAAAGAAGGAATAGGTCATTGGTCCTTTCAAACCTCCCTTTGCCAATAATATTTTGAGACATAGGAACAGAATTTGGCTATTCAGCCCATCAATACTGCTTCACCATTCAATTAGATCATGGCTAATTAGATAATCCTCATCTCCACTTTCCTGACTTTTCCCTATAATCCTTGATTCCCCCATTGACTGGAAATCAGTCTATTACGGTCTTCAATATATAATACAAGTTCCATTATTCAACAAGATTATGACTGATCCATCTCTTGCACACTTCCCTGCACTATCTCCATAGCACAGGAACCAAATCAACCTTACTCTGTGATGCAACCTTTGCTCAGGTCAAATGCTTGAAGAAATCTTCAGCCACTCACCTCTGGGTGAGCACATCTTTCAGGCAATATAGTTAACAGTCAATCTGGTTAATTTGAGAAGAAGTCAAGAGGTTGTGGTGCTTATTAGCTATGCTGCACATGGGGGTGAAATAGCCAATGTTTCAGATTGTTTCATTCTTTAATTCCACAGCAGAAGGCTGTGAAGAACATTTGTTTCACAAACATTTTTCACTGCAATAATTTAGGGGAATGCCACATCTTTGGAGTCAAGTGCCTGATTTCTGATACAATCTGTTTTTATTCTGAATCAGGTGACTATTTGTGTTCATTGAGTGATACTGGACAGATTGTAATGTAGAAACGTTGTAATTAAGGAATGAGTGGTGGATGCATGGACAAATTGCAGAGTGATTTTACAAACAAATTGCTCCTCAATCTTAGGCAATGTGATTGAAGAACTCAGACTGTTTTGATGAAAGGTCTCATTTGACAAGTTAACCTGTCTGCCTTTCACAGCTGCTATGGGTTTCCAGCATTTGTAATACTTCAGGCTTTTACCTTCTGTCTTTACTGATCATACAAGGCCTGTTTATATTATCTGTCCTTCATTTCTTCATTTATTGATGATATTTTAGTTCCTGCTATATTTTTTGACTTTTTTCTTTACATTTTTTTACATTTGAGAACTGCAGCCACTCTCTGTGTTAACTCCGGTTGATTCCGTACAAAATGTGGAGATGGAAGAGATCTAACCAGTCAGTCCCAAAATCCAAAATCTTCCAATTTCCTGTTCCTTCAAATATTTATCTATTTCTGATTCTAATCCTAATAAGCAGCTACTGTAAATCTGAATTGACTTTTTACCTTCAGTCTCTGAGATTAAGACCAAGTCCTCTGGTCGTAAAGTTCATGGCAATCCCAAACATAGTAGAGTTCAATTGAAGGGATTAAACTTTGTACTCAATGATAATCCTTGATAAAGTTCAATCTCATTTTTGCATCCTGGAGTCTTGCACATTCCTGATTTCAGTCACTTAACAAATAATGGTGCAACTTCATCTAAACAGTTCCAAAGCTTAGAAATTCCCTCTCTCGACTTCACTGCTTTTCTACCGCTCTACTCTTCATTAAAAAAATCTCCTTAAAGTCCATTTCATTGTGGAGACCTTTTATCATATGCCTTCATCATTGCATATGTCACCATGTATCAAATTTTGTTTGTCAATGCTCATGTGAAGTGCCTGGGTATAATGGTTTTAGTGAGGTCAGCCAGGTGGACCTCATACAATATGAGTTCCCTGATTGGGGCTGTTAATCTGGTGCAGTGAGGGATCCCTGGCTGGCAGATAACAGGAGGGTCAGTAACCAAGAATGGTTTGACCATATGTGATGTGGACAGTTTCAGATGTCTTTTTTATCACTATATTGGGTCTGTGTTCTATGCACTATTTCTCATATGATTGCACTGTCTTGTTTGTGTTTGTTACTGTTATCTTTGTGATGAATGGAAGTTGGATTTGAGGTTTGTCATCCTCTCCCTGAAAACTGGTTGAATGGTGGGGTTTGGCTTTTCTGCCTTTTCCCCTGTATATAGAGGGTTTTTTTGTGAACCACTGCTTTCTGTTTATTGTCAACAGTATTTTGTACTGTTCAATAATGAAAATATAGGAGTGTCACACAGCCTGTTCACTCTGCGAGCTGGCTTGAAGGGAACTGAATCGGTGTCAAAAACTCTCCACTTGTAAATAAAGGGTGACTTGGCGAAGGGATACTGGTCTCTTTGGAGTTATTTCACTGGTGATGAGAGCAAAGCACAATCCTGAAGAAACTCATTCGCAACAATTGCCTTTGAGTATTTCTGGCATCATGTCGCTATGTGAAAAGCTTGACTTGTTCGATTCTGCTGTCAAAGGCTGAAGCCAGTATGTGGAAATATAGCACTATTTTCTCCAAGTAAATGACATCAGGACTGATGAAAAGCAATGAGTAATTCACCTAATAGCTTGTGGACCTGCAGTGTTTACAGTTATTAGGGGCCTAACAGATACCAAAGGCTTTTAAGCGTTGTCGGGTTTAGTAAAGGAATTTTATGGTGCCTAATTCTGAGACACAATCAGTTTAACTCGGCAATTTGAGAAGCAGGGGAATTTGTATTGAGATTCTTGAGGTTACGATGGCTAGCAGAGGTACGTGACTTTGATTTAACCCTTAATGAGCTGCTGAGAGACTGTTTGGTGTGTGAGATTAATGACATAACCACGCAAAAGCTATGAGCTGAATCCCAACTGGGCTTGAAACAGGCACCACAAGAAATGGTAAATTAGTAAACTACATTTTAGTGGACACTGAATACAGCTGCTGATTAAAAATAATGTTGCTGCTATCTAATATGGCATGGTGGCTCAGTGATTGGCACAGCTGCTTCATAGCACGAGGGACCTGGGTTTGATTCCACCTTTGGGTGACTGTGTGGAGTCTGCACATTCCCCCCTTGTCTGTGTGGGTTTCCTCTGGATCCTCTGGATTCCTTTCATAGTCCCAGGATGTGTAGGGTAGGTGGATTGGCCATGGGAAATCCAGTGTTACAGGGATGTGGGTGGGATGCTCTTTGCAAGGTTAGTGTGGACTTGATGGGCTGAATGGCCTGCTATCACACTAATGAGGGTAAAAATAAGGAAGACAATCACTTGGCTGCAGTAGTTCTTAATTGATGGCCATTTGAAGTTCTCCTTATTCGGGGTATTTTGGAACCTACTATCAAGTGCTGCTGTTTGGTTGTGTAGAAAACTGACAGAGCACAGTAATTGCAGAAAGCTCTTTACTTCAGTCTGTGATTATTCTGGATGAATCTGTAGCAGTGTCACCTAGCTGCTGCTGTAGTTCCATGCACGAATTGATTTCAAGGCTGACCTGGCCACCTGTTCAGATTGAGGGCTACACAATGGAACTAAAATGCCTTGTAATTGTGCGCTAACCAGCTGTTGCTCACTGGTTTCATCCAAATGGAACAGTTCCTGACTTGGAGCCAAGTCTCTCCAGTCTGTTTTACTGTCATGCTAATCTGTATCTTTACTTCATTGACCCAACCCAGTTCTTCAACCCTGATTTCTTTTGCCTGACCAACATCATTGAATTTGCATTTCAAAATCTTCTGTTCACCACCACCCAACTCCTGCCTCTTCCTTTCCCAAGCCTCAGTAGATTTTAGGGAAAGGTTTTCTGGATTTACCCTACTCTTTTTGCAAGTAACTGTCTCCTGAAAGACTAAGGAAGTGACCTTGGAGATTTAGTAGCCTCGATGCTAACATGCTCAATCGATGCCCAGCAGTAATTGACAAAGCTAATCGAATGTTGGACTATCTAGGCAAAACAACAGGATATCAATCAAAGGAAGTTGGAATCAAAATTTCCATGATCTGAGCAAACAGCATCTTGGGTATGTTCAGATCCCTCTGAAGCAAAACACAAAGGGGACAGTGCAGGGAAGATTCACATCTCCCTAGTAACCCAGAATTACGAAGAGAGGCAGGAGAAGCCTGAATAATGGAACATCCAGCAGTTAGCAGTGACTGAGGGCAGCTGGAACAGGCAAATTCGCACTCACTGGACAAAAACGTGTCATTGGTGGAAAAGAGCTGAAAGGAAAGAGGAGCAGATAGACAAAGGATTCCTCAGCCCAGTTTAACCCACAGGCTTCATTCTATGTATGTACTGTAAATAGTTCAACATTTATCCTTAATTTCATTTGCTGTTTGTAACAACCTGATGTCAATGGATTAAAACATCTCTGTTTCATGATTGCTATGCCTTCAAATGTGTTTATGTTTCATGTTACTCTTGGCATGCTTCCTGGAATGGAAAGTGTCTTGTGGATGTATTAGCTGAGGATGTGGAGAAGGGAACGCTAGCCTGTTGCAGTAGAATTAAACTGCAAACTTTGGACAAAGGGAAACATTGCCAAACTAGTCAGTTAACTTACGGAATTTGTCTCCACTCAAAGAATAGTGGAGAATTAGATCCAATTTTGAGACAGCATCATGAAACGGAAAGCTGTACAACATTGAGATACCAAAATGGCGGAACTGTCGGGTCATTCTTGGTGGATGAATGAAAAAGCAATGGACTTCCTCATCTGTATGTTATTTGTGATTTTATGGCTCCGTAGTAGAAGTGAGAGTTGTTGATAAGAGCTGCTTTAACTAAGCTGTAGTCTTTACCTTACAAACCACCAATGCAAGGTTACTTGATGCTCAATGGGAGTCTGAAGCTCGGGCAGTCATTGCACAGTCAAAGCATTGCTCCAGCTGGTGATTAATTCCTAACTGGTATTTCAAATGAGCGATGGGTTCTGCATCTAAATGTAAACAATTAAAGAATGCATCACGTGCTATTTGTGTCATGATGATAAATGGTTCACTCTGTGAGGCAGAGTTGTAATGCTTGGTTTGTTATATATTCAAAAAAAGCCACCTGGCATTAGAACAGTAGCCAATTCCATCATCTCAGTGCCTTGGTTTTATTAGCATCATAAAACTATACGTCTCTGTCTGCCTCCCTTAATCAGGTTTTTTAAAATCATTGCTTCACTGGCTCATTATCCTATCAGTAATATGACAATTTTTCCAGTGAGTGTCCTTACCGTACTTTGCAAACTGATTGACTGTACTTGGCGGAGTGTCTGATTAGCATATTATGATTGCACAGAATTGACTCAGATGTTCAAAGTGAGAAAGAGAAAAACAAATCTGTCTGACATGGTATCTGTGTGGATGAAAAAAGGCCAGATGTTCTCTCTTGCAAAGCTACCAGCCAACAGGGAAAATCATCACAGTTTTCAAATTTCCAGCAACTCTCTGCTGATGCAAGCAGCTGAACAAAGGAAGCTGATCTTGATGTAACAATACTAAATGCTGGAGAAACTCAGCATCTGGCAACGACTGTGAAAAAAGAAGCAGAGATAGCCTTTCAAGTCCAATCCGCCCTTCTGCAGGCCTGAATATTGGACTCAAAATGTTAACTGTTTGGAGGAATTAGTTCTCCCAAAGTGTATGAATCACTACCCCAAAGTATGTTGGGTGTTGGGACACTGAATATGAGATAAATAAATTTTTAATTAGTCATCGTGGTCATAGAGTCATAGAAACACACAGCATGGAAACAGATCCTTTGGTCCAACTCATCCATGGCAACATATTATCTTAACTATAATCTAGTTCCATTTACCAGCACTTTGCCTATATCCCTGGAAACCCTTCCATTCATATATCAATCTAGATGTCTTTTAAATGCTGTAATTGTACTAGCCTCCAGCACTTCCTCTAGTAGCTCATTCCATACACGCACCACCCTCTGTGTGAAAACATTGCCCCTTAGATCTCTTTTAAATTTTACTCCTCTTACTCGAAAACTATGCCCTCCAGTTTTGGACTTGCCCACTGTGGAGAAAAGACCCTGACTATTTAGCCTTTCCATGTTCCTGATAATTTATAAACTTCTATAATGTCACCCCTCAACCTCCAATGCTTCAGGGAAAATAGCTCCAGCTTATTCAGCCTCTCGCTATAGCTCAAACTCTCCAACCCTGGCAACATTCTTGTAAATCTTTTCTGAACCCTTTCAAGTTTCACAACATCTATCCTATATCAGGGGCACCAGAATTGCACGCTGTATTCCTAACCAATATCCTGTACAACTGCAACATGACATCCTAAATCCTATATTCACTGCACTGACCAATACAAGCAAGCATATCAAATGCTTTCTTCACTATCTTATTTACCTGGGACTACACTTTCAAGGAACTATGAGCCTACACTCCAAGGTCTGTTGGTTTGGCAACACTCCCCAGGACCTTACCATTAAGTGTATAAGTCATGCCCTGATTTGTCTTTCCAAAATGCAGCATCTCACGTTTATCTAAATTAAACTCCATGTTGAAAGTGAGCCATAAAGAGGATAAGAGGCCAAGATAATTCAACCATGATTGTACAAAATGGCAGAAAAGGCTCAAGGGAGAGAATTGCCGACACCTACTCCTCGTTCCTGTCCTCCAACTCTGCTTCTCTCTCCACAAATTCTGCCAAACCTGCTGGATTTCTCCAGCTTTTTTTTTAGATTAGACTTACAGTGTGGAAACAGGCCCTTCGGCCCAACAAGTCCACACTGACCCGCCGAAGCGAAACCCACCCATACCCCTACATTTACCCCTTACCTAACACTACGGGCAATTTAGCATGGCCAATTCACCTGACCCGCACATCTTTGGACTGTGGGAGGAAACCGGAGCACCCGGAGGAAACCCACGCAGACACGGGGAGAACGTGCAAACTCCACACAGTCGGTCGCCTGAGTCGGGAATTGAACCCGGGTCTCAGGCGCTGTGAGGCAGCAGTGCTAACCACTGTGCCACCGTGCCGCTCTTGTGGTATTTATTTTAGATTTTTGCCTCCACAATATTTTGCTTTTAGAGCAGGATTCTTCTGGTGCTTTTGTTGTGTTAATATCAAATACATCCAATAAACATATGAGTCACTTAATTGGTTGTAATGAAATATTTATTATGCAGATAAATATACTCAAAGTTGTTGAGTAGGTGAGAGTAGGTGCAGATGATTTATTAATGATGTAGTAACTGAACTAATTAACTACGTTTGAATGAAAATACCTCAGACAATTCAGATTAGGTGTCAGGGTGATGTCCCCCTGTATCTGAATGGTCAGGTGCTCTGATACTGGGCCTTATTACTGCTTAGCAAGTGAGTTGCAGTCAAACAGCATGGAACAGCATGGAAGAATGGCCTTGAGGTCCTCAGCTGAGACCCTCAGATAGTAACCGCAAGCTGGGAGGTTGTGGATGAGAGTAACATCCTACAATGTACTAGGTTCCCGGAGAGTGAGATGGTGAACATAAATCCTGTTTGACTAATCTCCACCCTCCATATCTGAAAAACCTACTGTATTGGCTGCAACCTTGGAGGAGTTCTCTTTGAAATCCTTTGAAAGGTCTTCCAAACAGGGTATGAAGCCAGTCTTTCCTGTGTGCAACCATGTTGCCTCAGGTTCACCAATCCTGTAATGGGGACCTCAAGTTGGTGTTAGGCCCATTATTTGCGTATGCAAAATGATAACACCTACAAGCATTAACATTTACCAATATGACAGATGGTGAACTATCAAGTTGTATTGACCCTACAGTTTGCGCCCATCATGATGGGAACTAGAGTCAGTCGCAAACTGAGACCCATTGGCAGTGGGGGGTGGGTCTGGAGACATTTTCCAAGGGTCCGCAAAATGATATGAATTTCAAGCTGGTGATGGAATACCACATGTTCACTGCATGGTGCACTAGGTCTCCCCATGAGAGGATTATAGAAGGATAGACAGATTCTCGATGAAAGGCAGGCACATGCGTCTCACTGATACATGTCAGCAAACACTTGTTTTCTTCAATGTATTGTCAAAACATTTTATGTACAATGCTTCCATCTTGTTTTGCGTGAGCTATGATTTGGTCTAGGTGAGAGTCTATGATGATCAATCTGTTTGAAGAAGCAAACTGTATGGATTTAGTTAAAAAAATCCACTGGTTTAGGACATCTACCCGAACGTTTTTCAAGACACCTAACCCCTCTTCCTTCTTAATATCAACATGCCCCAGAATATCAACATGCCCCTCCCAATCTCGCCATCATAAATTTCCTTGTCCTTGATTTATTATGATGTGAAGTAATCTAAAGCAAAGATATATTGGGTCCCACCATTTTAAGGGTTTATTGACAGACTATACTGCCTCTACCTCTTGTCCAGAAGGTCAAGATATGAGTGCCACATGTCCCAGAAATGTATCATACTACATCTGAGCAGGTTGAGTAAAAATAAATTTAGAAATCACGTAAGTTTTGTGGCTTGCTGTCTGTTTAATTCTCTCCTTTTCTGAAGGTGTGGGTTCATACCAAGGTTTAGTTCTATGAGTTCTGGTCAGTCTTAAATTAGAGAATATACTTTTAACTTGAGGTCTGTGTCATTAAAATCAAAGAATCATTGCTGTGGGGGGAGTTAGCTGAGCTCACTTCTGTCCTTAACCACATAACATTGTCCAATGTCTTGCCTCTGTCAATACCACTTGTTCTAGTTGATACTTTCTGGATTATGGTTCGCCAGAATGGAGCTGGGCTATTTCAGTTTGTTTTTGATGACACTCCCAGGTTAAGGACATGGGTAGAGAAAGAGTGGGGATGGTGATGGGGTGAGGGAAAGATGGTGGAAGTTGGGATGTGGGGTGTTCAAATGTGTCACATCATATTGCTGTGAGCATCACGGTATGGGGAAGATGAGAACCTGCAGATGTCTTTGCCTGTTCCTCCAGTTTGAAATGATCCCTCTTCACACTCCCACCGATCCTGAACTCTGCTTCCTTCCCTGAATTCTCCTGAGCTCTGCTAATTCAACAAGAATCAGAGATTGAACCCAGAACTGCTTTTGGTTTCATTGCCTCAGTTCCCCAACAGGCAGTTATTCCTTGTATAACTATCATGGGAATACAATCAACTTTTTAAAATGATTTGAAGATGCCAGTGTTGGACTGGGCTGTACAAAGTTAAAAATTGCACGAGGCCAGGTAATAGTCCAACAGGTTTAATTGAATGCACTAGCTTTTGGAGTGCTGCTCCTTCAACAACCACCTGATGAAGGAGCGTCGCTCAGAAAGCTCGTGCTTCCAATTAAAGCTGTTGGACTATAACCTGGTGTTGTGTGATTTTTAACTTTTTTAAAAACCCAGTAAATAAACTGAGGCACAGTCCATAGTACTTCAATTAATTTACCATGAATGTTAGCACATAAATCGACTCGTAATGCTCTGTGGCACTGTGTTGTGTCCTTACCTCAGGGCCAGAAGTTCCATGCTCAAACCCACAGCATGTGCCATAACTTGTCCAAACAGACTATTTAAAACGAAACAATTTTGAGGGGTTTTGAGCTGGGATAGTTTCCCTAAAAACAGTAGAAATTGCTAGAAAAACTCAGCAGGTCTGGCAGAGAGATACACTCTCCAGAGATGTTGCCAGACTTGCTGTCTTTCCCAGCAATTTCTATTCTCGTTTCTGATTTCCAGCAATACAATCCTTTGGTCTTTTTGATAGTTTCCCTGCAGAGGTTTGGGTTCAAATCCCCCTCACCCTGCAGGTAGGTCATTACATATCAGAAGAGTTGATTAAAACGTAGTTATAAATTTGACCTTTGAAACCTTGCAATAGCCCTCCAAGAACAGGAGATGACATATATGCAGAATGTAAGAGTGAACTGCCAGTGGGAATCCTGTCCGACCTGCCTAGCTCCTTTTCCACTTATCCACTCCACCCTCTCCTCCCTGACCTATCACCTTCATCTCGTCCCCCACTCACCCATTGTACTCTATGCTACTCTCTCCCCATCCCCACCCTCCCCTAGCTTATCTCTCCACGCTTCCAGCTCACTGCCTTTATTTCTGATGAAGGGCTTTTGCCCGAAACGTTGATTTCGCTGCTCGTTGGATGCTGCCTGAACTGCTGTGCTCTTCCAGCACCACTGATCCAGAATGCCAGTGGGAATGGTCAACACTGGCATGTCTTCAACACTGTGCATTTTCACAACAACACAGTCTGTATTACCCACTCAATCCGTTGAACCCTGTCATCAAGTACCAGTTAGTAGTGTATCCAGATGTGCAGTGAAAACTTGAGGATGACCTCTAATGTGAGTGTACCATGTTATGGTTGTAAAAAGATCAATCGAGAAATGTGTCAAGTAAATGCAAAAACATGACTTTTGAGACCGAGAGGAAGGGGGTCATCTTATACGCAAGGTTGATACACTGCGATCAAAAGTATGTATTTATTTAGTGCTTCGAATCCTGTGGGGAGAAACTTGACTCGGCCAACCAAAAACCAGTCACAATATCTAATAGTTCATAACATGCAGTTGATGAAGCAGAATTGAATGAAAAATGTTTATGCAAAACAATGATTAAAAATCAGGGAACTGGTTTCTTTGCCAGGACGGAGACTGGACTCACTTTGCAAGATTTTTAATACTGAGTAGATATCTGCTGTTGCGTGAAAACTTATTATCGGCATCTTCATTAACTCGAAGAACTCATTCTCTGTCAGGTGTCTGAAGTCTGTTATTTCTGACCAAGTGGTTCTAATAATTCATCTCCTTTTGCAATCCACTAAAAAGGTGAAGTCAAATACTTAAAGAGATCAGTGACCTAAGACAATTTGAATTATTCATTTATATTTCTTGACTTAGATGATTGAACAAAAATCTAAATGGCTCTCTTTTCTCAGATTTCTCATCAATTTGTGGTTTCAATCTAATTAGAATAAGCAGGAAGAAATAAATTACATTCATTCCAAACAGGTCAGACCTCAGTAAGCTGCAATTATAACTTTTCTAAAAATGACAGAAAGAGTTGCATTTATACATCACTTTTCATGACCATTGGGTGTCTCAAAACACTTTACAGTGGAGTATTTTTGAGGTGTGGCATGACTGTATTGTAGGAAATACAAAAGTTGCAGAATCTCAGAATTATCACAGTGTAGAAGTAGGCCATTCAGCCCTTTGGACCTGCACTGGCTCTTTGCCGAACATCAATCTCCTGCTTTCTTCTCATATCCATACGCACCATCATTATCACAAACACTGTCCAGTGTCACCTTGAATGCCACAACTGAACCAGCCTCCATTTTGTTTCTGCACAGCGCATCAGATGTGAAAAAGTCTTCTTTCTCACATCCCCCTTCCCTGATCACTTCAAATCTATAAAATTTAAATTTCACCACCTGCAAATGTGGGTTTAAAACACGTGTATCTGGACCATTAGTCCGAGGTTTGTGGATTCCAGTAACAATATCACACTGCCACAGCTATCCAGTCATAGACTCTTAGCAACATACGGTAGACAAGCAGGAGGCTGGAAGAACACAGCAAGCCAGGCAGCATCAAGAGGTGGAGAAATCAATGTTTCAGGTGTAACCCTTTTTCAGTCTAAAGCTAAAGGGCGATGGTTGAAGGTGAGAGAGGAAAGATATAAAAGGGACCTAAGGGGCAGCTTTTTCACACAGAAGATAGTGATGTATGGAATGAGTTGCCAGAGGAAGTGGTGGAGGCTGGTACAACTACAACAAATAAAAGGCATCCCCTTATATTAAAAAAAGCTGCTCCTGAGGTCCCTTTTATATCTTTGCTCTCTCACGTTCAACCATTGCCCTTTAGCTTTGGACTTACCTACCCTGGGGAAAAGACCTTGGCTATTCATCTCATGATTTTAAAAGGTCACCCCCTCAGCCTCTGACACTCCAGGGAAAATAGCCCCCACCTGTCGGCCTCCTCCTATAGCTCAAACCCTCCAACCCTGGCATGAATTAGAATTCTTGTATTGTGGAAACAGGCCCTTCAGCCCAATAAGTCCACACTGCCCCTTCGAAGAGTATCTCACCCAGACCCATTACCCCACATTTTCCCTGACTAATGCATCTAACGTATACATCCTTGGACAGTATGGACAATTTAGCATGGCCAATTCACCTAACTTGCATGTCTTTGGACAGTGGGAGGAAATCAGAGCACCCGGAGGAAACCCATGCAGACACAGGGAGAATGTGCACACTCCACACAGACAGAGGCTGGAATCGAACTCGGGGCCCCTGGCGCTATGAGGCAGCAGTGCTAACCACTGAGCCACCGTGCCATTCATGTAAATATCCACGTAAATCTTTTCGGAACCCTTTCAAGTTTTGCAACATCTTTCCTATATTAGTGAGAGCAGAATTACACGCAATATTCAAAAGATGGCTTAACCAATGTCCTGTACAGCTACAACGTGACCTCCCAACTCCTATACTCACTGACCACTAAAGGCAAGCATACCAAATGCAATCTTCAATGTCCTGTCTGCCTGGGACTCCACTTTCAAGGAACAATGCATCTGCACTTCAAGGTCTCTTTGTTCAGGAACACTCCCCAGGACCTTACTATTAGGTGTATAAATCCTGCCCTGATGTACCTTTCCAAAATGAAGAACCTCGCATTTACCTCAATTTGCTCAAAGCAAGCTCCGAAGAGAAAGTGAGGATGGGAGATGCTGGAGAGTCAGAGTCGAAAAGTGTGATGCTGGAAAAGCACAGCTGGTCTGGCAGCCTCCGAGGAGCAGGAGACTCAACGTTTCGGGCATAAGCCCTTCATCAGGAATGTGACATTGCCGAGGTGGAGTGGGCGTGGGGGGTGGGGGTAGGTGGGGAGCGGTTCTTGAGAGATAAATAGGAGGGTGGGGGGGTGGGGCTGGGGGTAAGGTAGTTGGGAAGGCAATGGAAAGGCAGTTGGGGATGATGGTGATGGGTCAGAGGGGAAGGTGGAGCAGATAGTTGGGAATGAAGATGGACAAATAGAACAGTGGACTAGCATTGTGATGATGATTAGCTAACAGTGTTGGAATGATGATTGTTGTTCCAGATGTTGATTGGAGGATAAAAATTGCCTTGTCATGGAAGAGCGTCCCCACTGTTCTTCAAAAAAATCACCGTGGACCTTTCATATTCACTTGAAAGGGTCTCAGTTTAACATCTCAATCAGACAACACCTTCCACAGTGTGGTATTTGCTCAGTATTATGATGGAGTGTCAGCTTAGAATTTTATCTTCAAACCATGGAATGTCACAGGTGAGGTGCTGGAAGACTGGAGGTTGGCTAAAATTATTCTATTATTTAAGAAAGGTGGTGAGGACAAGCCAGGGAACTATAGACCAGTGGTGAGCAAGATGTTGGAGGGAATCCTGAGAGACAGGATGTACATATATTTGAAAAGGCAAGGACTGATTAGGGATAGTCAGCATGGCTTTGTGCGTGGGAAATCATGTTTCACAAATTTGCTTGAGTTTTTTGAAGAAGTAACAAAGTGGTTTGATGAGGGCAGAGCAGTAGATGTGATCTATATGGAATTCAGTAAAGCGTTTGACAAGGTTTCCCATGGGAGACTGGTTAGCAAGGTTAGAGCTCACGGAATACAGGGAGAACTAGCCATTTGGATACAGAACTGGCTCAAAGGTAGGAGACCTTTGGTGGAGGGTTGTTTTTCAGACTGGAGGCCTGTTACCAGTGGAGTGCCACAAGGATCGGTGTTGGGTCCACAATTTTTCATCATTATATAAATGATTCAGATTTGTGCATAAGAGGTATAGTTAGTAAGTTTGCAGATGACACCAAAATTGGAGGTGGAGTGAACAGCGAAGAAGGTTACCTAAGATTACAACGGAATCTTGATCAGATGGGCCAGTGGGCTGAGAAGTGGCAGATATAATTTAATTTAGGTAAATGTGAGATGTTGCATTTTGGGAAAGCAAATCTTGGCAGGACGTTTACACTTAAAGGTAAGATCCTCAGGAGTGTTGCTGAACAAAGGGTGTGCAGGTTCATAGTTCCTTGAAAGTGAAGTCGTAGTTAGATAGGAGAGTGATGAAGGTGTTTGTTATGCTTTCCTTTATTGGTCAGAGTATTGAGCACAGGAGTTGGGAGGTCATGTTGTGGCTGTACAGGACATTGGTCAGGCCAGTGTTGGAATATTGTGTACAATTCTGATCTTTCTATCAGAAAGATGTTGTGAAACTTGAAAAAGTTCAGAAAAGATTTGTAAGGATGATGTCAGGGTTGAAGGATTTGAGCTATAGGGAGAGGCTGAACAGGCTGGGGCTGTTTTCCCTGGGCTGAGGGGTGACCTTACAGAGGTTTATAAAATCATGAGAGGCATGGATAGTATAAATAGACAAAGCCTTTTCCCTGGTGTGGGGAGCATAGGTGAGAGGGAAAAGATATAAAAGAGACCTAAGGGGCAAAGTTTTCATGCAGAGCATGGTACGTGAATGGAATGAGCTGCCAGAGGAATTGGTGGAGGCTAGTACAATTGCAACATTTAAAAGGTATCTAGTTGGGTATATGAATAGGAAGGATTTGGAGGGATATGGGCCAGATGCTGGTAGGTGTGACTAGATTGGGTTGGGATATCTTTTCAGCATAGACGAGTTGGAATGAAGGGTCTGTTTCCGTGCTGTACATCTCTATGATTCTATGAACGATGTTCCCAGAACCTAGTGACTCAGAACCAGTGGGCTATTAATTGAACTATGGTAACACATACAGGCACAGATTTGGCTGTGAATTAAAGCAGGCAAGTTTTAGTTTTGTATCATTTGGTACTGATATACAAGCACAGAATTAATGCAAGATTGTAATTGTACTATGTGTTGTCCTGTTGCCTCTGAGCTGGTCAAGGCTCTGGTGGTTTGGCATGGAGTGCAGATCAAGGCCATGAGATTAATTTCTCGTTTAAAACATCACTGTTCTCCATTTATTCCAATACTCCCCTGAAAAACCTTCCATCTTCCACTACCAGAAAGTGAGTTTATCTAAAACCTTGCTGTCAGATCCTAACTTAACCAAGCCCCATTCATCCCAATAAACTTTTATTACTGACCTACATCGGTGTATGGTCTGCCATTGTCTCAATTTTAACAATTTGTACTCATTTTCAAATCCATCCATGACCTTTCCCCTCCTAATCTCTGAAACTTCCTCGGGCCCCATGATCCTCTGCATTTCTTTTAATTCTGACTTCTTACAAAGTCCCTATTTTCATAGGTGAAAATGTGTTGCTGGAAAAGCGCAGCAGGTCAGGCAGCATCCAAAGAGCAGGGGAATCGATGTTTCGGGCATAAGCCCTCTTTGGATGCTGCCTGACCTGCTGCGTTTTTCCAGCAACACATTTTCAGCTCTGATCTCCAGCATCTGCAGTCCTCACTTTCTCCCCTATTTTCATAGCTCTACCTTTGGCAATTATGCCTTCAGCTGCCTGGAACTTGAGGTTTGATTTCTTATCAGAACCATCACCATCTCTCTATCACACTTTTCCCCCATTAAGATACTAATGAAAATCTTTATTTTTGGTCAATCCTTTGGTCCTCACAACTAATGTCTCTTCCTTCAGCTTAGTATCAATTTCTGTCTAATTATGCCAGTATGAAATGCCTTTGGATCATTTAACTATCTTATAGGTGATATATAAAAGCAGGTTGTTGATGTAGCTCTTTGTTTCCCAATGTTCCTCTCTTTGATTTAAATCTATTTCTATCCATTGGTCTATCTGGTGCTGTACTCATCTAGTTCAAACAAAGGAGGAGAGTATGATACCTGAATGAATGTTTGGCATTTTCCATTGTAACAGTTTAGTCCCTGAGAACTCCTATTTCATATTCCATGAATGTAGGACAGAATGAATACTGTTGGTAACTCAATAACCATAGGTGAAGCATCATAAGTAGAGCATTCATGTCCACAATGGGAGATAATGACGTCACATAGTTAAACGCCAGTTTGAGGAGACTGCATTTGATCTGGTGACATTTGCTGTTTGTTTTAGTTTAGTTCAAATTATGATACAAGATTCTGGATGTAGGTTTGCTCACTGAGCTGGAAGATTCGGGGAAACCTATATCCGGAACCTCAACCTGAGCTACAAATCTTCTCAAAGCTCACTATGGTACAAGATGTTATCCTTTTACCAGTATCACAGAGACCAGCTCACAACAGATATGTGTCAATGTTAACATAGACCATCCAATCTCTCAGATAAACTGAGAGCTATTAGTTAACATAAGCTCTTTTATCCTCAAATTTAAGTCACATATTACCTTTTATTGTTCCATTCATTCATGGAATGTGGTTGCTGGCTGAGGCAGCATTAATTGTCTGTCCCTTGATGTTCTTCACAAAGCGGTGGTGAGCTGCCCACTTGAACCGTTGCAGTCCTTTGGCAGACGTGAACCCTCAATGATGTTCGGGAGGGAATTTCATGATTTTGACCCAGTAACACTGAAGCAATGGTGATACATTTCCAAGTCAGGATGGCGAGTGTCTCAGAGGGGAACCTACAGAGTCATAGAGTCATAGAGATGTACAGCATGGAAACAGACCCTACGGTCCAACCCATCCATGCCGACCAGATATCCCAACCCAATCTAGTCCCACCTGCCAGCACCCGGCCCATATCCCTCCAAACCCTTCCTATTCATATACCCATCCAAATGCCTCTTAAATGTTGAAATTGAAAGCCTCCACCACATCCTTTGGCAGCTCATTCCATACACGTACCACCCTCTGTGTGAAAAGATTGCTCCTTAGGTCTCTTTTATATCTTTCCCCTCTCACCCTAAAACTATGCCCGCTAGTTCTGGACTCCCCGACCGCAGGGAAAAGACTTTGCCTATTTACCCTATCCATGTCCCTCATAATTTTGTAAACCTCTATAAGGTCACCCCTCAGCCTCCAATGCTCCAGGGAAAACAGCCCCAGCCTGTTCAGCCTCTCCCTATAGCTCAAATCCTCCAACCCTGGCAACATCCTTGTAAATCTTTTCTGAACCCTTTCAAGTTTCACAACATCTTTCCAAAAGGAAGGAGACCAGAATTGCATGCAATATTCCAACAATGGCCTAACCAATGTCCTGTACAGCCACAACATGACCTCCCAATTCCTGTACTCAATACTCTGACCAATAAAGGAAAGCATACCAAATGCCTTCTTCATTTGATTAGATTAGATTAGATTAGACTTACAGTGTGGAAACAGGCCCTTCGGCCCAACAAGTCCACACCGACCCGCCGAAGCGAAACCCACCCATACCCCTACATTACCCCTTACCTAACACTACGGGCAATTTAGCATGGCCAATTCACCTGACCCGCACATCTTTGGACTGTGGGAGGAAACCGGAGCACCCGGAGGAAACCCACGCAGACACGGGGAGAACGTGCAAACTCCACACAGTCAGTCGCCTGAGTCGGGAATTGAACCCGGGTCTTCAGGCGCTGTGAGGCAGCAGTGCTAACCACTGTGCCACCGTGCCGCCGCTATCCTATCGACCTGCGACTCCACTTTCAAGGAGCTATGAACCTGCATTCCAAGGTCTCTTTGTTTAGCAACACTCCCTAGGACCTTACCATTAAGTGTATAGGTCCTGCTAAGATTTGCTTTCCAAAAATGCAGCACCTCGCATTTATCTGAATTAAACTCCATCTGCCACTTCTCAGCCCATTGGTCCATCTGGTCCAGATCCTGTTGTAATCTGAGATAACCCTCTTCGCTGTCCACTACACCTCCAATTTTGGTGTCATCTGCAAACCTACTAACTAGTCATGTTCCCATGTACTTGCTGCCCTTGTCATTCTAATTGGAAATGGTTTGAAGTTTGGAAAATGCAGTCTAAGGAGCCTTGGTGAACTTCTGTGTTGCCACTTGTAGATGGCACACACTGCTCATACTGAACATCAGTGGTAGACGGAGTGGATGTTTGTGTATGTAGTGCCAATGAAGTGGGCTGCTTTGTCCTGGATGGTGTCAAGCTTCTTGAGTGCTGTTGGCATTGCACCCATCCAGGAAAGTGGGGAGTATATTATCACAGCTGAAAATGTGTTGCTGGTCAAAGCACAGCAGGCCAGGCAGCATCTCAGGAATAGAGAATTCGACGTTTCGAGCATAAGCCCTCCTGATGAAGGGCTTATGCTCGAAACGTCGAATTCTCTATTCCTGAGATGCTGCCTGGCCTGCTGTGCTTTGACCAGCAACACATTTTCAGCTGTGATCTCCAGCATCTGCAGACCTCATTTTTTACTAGTATATTATCACACCCCGACATGTGCCTTGTAGTTGGTAGAAAGGCTTTGGGAAGTCAGGAGTTGAGTTATTGGCAGCAGGATTCACAGCCTCTGACCTGCTCTTGTAGGCACAGTATTTATATGGCTAGTCCAGTTCAGTTTCTGGCCGTATAAATCCTGTGACTACAAGATCAGGTCAGAGGCTTGGAACCCTGTAACAAGTAACTCAACTGTTGTCTTCCCATGGCCTGAAGCGCAATCATTGAATCTCACTATATGTTACAGCGTGGTTGCCAAGTGCTTTTAACATAGAATGCACAGAATAACATTTTGAGCTGTATTGGTCATTCAGAACTCTGTTCTATACTACTGTACGCGAGTTAGTACTTTTAATGGGAAGATAATTCAACAAACACAAATGGTTATTATCTCTGTACATCCAACAATATTTTTGCCTTGACAATATCATTAGCACAGTGAAATAGGATTTAAAAGTCAATAATAACAAGATGCGTGCATCGCCTTTCTTATATCTTTAAGCCAAAGGCATAATCTTTTCTTGTCAATAGCACAGTCATCTGATCTTAAATCTAATTCGGAAACTGTTGTTGACTAATTTGAAAGCTGGTCTATGCTAAAGCAGCCTCCAGGATTTCAATATGCCAAATATTGAATTGGCAACATATCTCCCTCAAGAGGAATTTGCATTACTATCAGTAAACAGAGCACAGTGTGGATACAGAATAACTTGCTTTAATATAAAGGCAGAGAACAAAATATCTTTATAACAAAATGCCGAACATTCCTACTTATTTAATGGCTGGTACAGTATCAGCACCCCTCAGCAGGGCACTGTCTTCACAGGCCAACGCTCTTCAGACTGGCATTAAAGAATCTTAAATCCGAGGAATTATAAGTTGATGCATTTTCGTATTCATTCTTTAAAGGCCTTCTGCATTGCACACTGAGTGTAAATATGAAAATCCAAAATCTGCCTAACCCATTATTGGGAAAAATAAACAGACTTTATAATAATCTTTTAATTTGAAGCTGTTTTGTGAGGATAAAATATAATAAATATGCATCTGAATTTTAATATATTTTCATTTTAGCTGCACACTTTTATTTTGTTGATTTTGTTTATGATAGCCTAAACAGCATTTGTTTGTAATAAAGCTTTGAATTTGTATAACACATTTTACAATCTTGAAAAAGAGAGAAGAGAGGTTTAGAAGGGGATTTAGGATTTTAAAGTCAAGAATTAGAAACTAGTTGATAATAGTTGGATAGGCTATTTCCACCTACCTACCTCATCTGGTTTGAAGGTTTTTTTTCTGGGTATCAATGATTCAAAGTTTGGAATTTCCCAAATAATTATAGATTCATTGCCAGTTACATTGGGTAACCAATAGATTAAGTACTTCAGATATGAGATTCAACACTCACCTTGTGGTCTAATTGTTTGGTTTTTCCAACTTACAGACAGATGGTTACAGATGGTTTGTCTGCTTTCTGTTGTTCCCTTTTTTGATAGCTAACTGACTTACCTCCTTCCTTCACCTTCACCTGCAGCCAGGGCAGCACCAGCACTGAGTTCAATGAACATTGTGCTGAAAAAGGGTTTCACCATCTCCCTCTGCTCCAAAATGACTTTCTCATTGACTCAGTTCTCTGATAGCAACAATCCATGAGAGGTCCATTTGCAAATCCAGCAAGTCCCAATAACTAGTTCGGTCAATCCCCCTCTAAACCTGTTTAAGAGGAATTTTCACCTGCTCTAGAGTATATTCTGTTTCATATCATGTTTTGTTCTTCATCTGGTTTTGTTTTGACAGAAAATATTCACTCCCCCATCTGATCCTGATTTCATCAAATAACCATTACACAGGAACATTAAGAACACCAGAATTTCTACTGATTCAATAATGTTCTTAGAAAAACAATATTAGTTCTGTCTTGAACAAAAACAACCCGAAACAACATTTTTACAGTCGAAACGTAAAGAAAAGCCTCAGAAACCGCAATCTGGAACCTCAGACTGTCCTTTGCTATAAGTTAAATGTCAAGTATCCCAGTACTCTCTGTGTTCAGCTACATTTGTCTTACAAATAAAGATGTATTGACTCAACTAACCTTCAATGAGTTTGGACATAATGATAACAAATAGCAGTTGTGATCAACTCTCTCCCAAGTGTTCATAACTTTAAATGTAGCAAATGGGACAAATGAAGTTGCGGGGGTAGGTTGGTGGTATGGGAAGTGGAAAATGCCAGTAGCCAGCATTTTAAACACGCTGGTATTGAAATTTGTTGGTGCTTTACTGGTCTATTTTAGTTCAGGTGGAGCTGTGTCAAATGCCATCTTGGTAAAGGCTGCTGTGTAGCGTGCATTGGACATTGAGACTTGTTGAATGTACAAAGAATGGTTCTTGGCTATCATTCAAGCTTCTGAGTGAGAATGCTATGGATCCCAAACATACTGAGGAAGCACGAGGTACTATATTTGAGATGAAACATTAAAACAAGGCCTCACCTTTTTTCAGTTGAATGCTAAATATCCCATGGCTCTTAAGTCACCATGGTCTTACCAGGCTATAAGACTGCTCTCCTACTAGGGAGAGAAGATTGGTTTAACCTGAGGGTCACCATGCCTGAGTCGAGGCGAGAGGTTGAGAAGGTGACTTCAGCTGGTGTAGGAATTGAACTCTCACTGAGCTAACCAGCTCCCTCGCATGATGGCCAATGGAACAGCCCCATCATGTCTGCCTTTCACTGTCGAGCTTGGACGGTTTGCTACAAATGTGCTCATAGAATCCCTGCAGTGTGGAAAGAGGCCATTCAACCCATTCAGTCCACCGACCCTTCAAACAGCATTCCACCACTACCCTATCCCCATAACCCTGCATTTACCATATGCAAAAGTGAGGACTGCAGATGCTGGAAGCCAGAGTTTAGATCAGAGTGGTGCTGAAAAGCACAGCAAGTCAGGCAGCATCTGAGGAGCAGGAAAATCGATGTTTCGGCCAAAAGCCCTTCATCAGGAATAGAGGAAGGAAGCCTCCATGGTGGAGAGATAAATGAGGGGTGGTGGCTGGGGAGAAAGTAGCAAAGAGTACAATAAGTGAATGGGGATGGGGATGGAGGTGATAGGTCAGAGAGGAGGGTGGAGCAGATAGGTGGGAAGGGAGATGGTTAGGTAGCACTGTCCAGCTCAGCACTGTCCCCATGACCTGTCCTACCTGCCAATCTCCCTTCCTACCTATTCACTCCACCCTCCTCCCTGACCTATCACTTCCATCCCCACCCCCAGTCACCTATTGTACTCTTTGCCACATTCCAACCCCCCCCCAAGTTATCTCTCCACCCTGGAGGCTTCCTGACCCTATTCCTGATGAAGGGCTTTTGCCTGAAATGTCAATTTTCCTGCTCCTCGGATGCTGCATGACCTGCTGTGCTTTTCCAGCACCACTCTGATCTAAATACTGCAGTTACCACAGCTAATCCACCCAAAACTGCACATCCCTGACAACTATATTGATCAGATGGGCCAATGTGCTGAGGAGTGGCAGATGGATTTTAACTTAAATAAATGCAAGTTGCTGCACTTTGGAAAAGCAAATCAGGGCAGTACTTATACACTTAACGGTAAGGCCCGAGGGAGTGTTGCTGAACAAAGAGACCTTGGAGTGCAGGTTCCTTGCAAGTAGAGTCGCAGGTAAATAGGATAGTGAAGAAAGCTTTTGGTATGCTTTCCTTTATTGGACAGAGTATTGAGTATGGAGTTATGTTGCGGCTGTATAGGACATTGGTTTGAAAGGGATATGGGTCAAGTGCTGGCAAATGGGATTAGATTAGGTTAGGCTCTCTGGTCGGCATAGATGAGTTGGACTGAAGGGTCTGTTTCCATGCTGTACATATCTATGAGTCTATGTTGGGAATAACACAGATGAAGAGAACATCTTTTTTGATTAGCCTGACTCACATTGTACAAGTATCTGAAACTTCTGTTGCTCCTTCTTTGTCTGACAACTTGAATGATAAATTAATTTGAGAGTGAGATGTTTAAGAAACAAATCTTTTACAACAGAGCTCCAGTTGCTCCTCCCCATTGTTGTCTATTCCCGAGTGCTCACACTCTTCAAAGGTAACAACAATTATTAAATCAAGTATAAATCTGAAAGATTTGTGTTCAAACCCATTCATAAGCATCTGACATCTTCAAAGGTGGTTTTCTGCCTAGAAAAGTGAGAGTGAAAGAGAGATAGCGATGCGCAAGAAATGTTCAATTGCATTTTCTTCTTAAATATTCCATAAAGCAGAGACTGGATGAAGCCATGGGTCACCACATTCCATTACTCAGAATTGCTTTCAGATAATGGTACCCAGCTCCACATTGCTCTCTGGGTCTATTTTGAAGCGAGTTTATGATGAGTCTCGGAGCTCATTATTTGGTGCACCACTGTCTATCACATCAGAGACACAATCAAAATGGAAAAGGATCAAATTATGCAATATTTGGGATGGTGGAGTATGGTCAGTATCTGGGGTCACGGAAAAGATCACCCTCTGAATTTGGGATTCACCACAATGTTTGCATGCAGGTGCAAGGTCTCTTCCTCTGTATTTACACAATGCTATTTTTGACCTAGGGACAATTTGGTGCTAATTCTCCACACTGCCTCACAGCAGTAAATATTCCACTCTCATCCATGACATCCCTCAGTGCCCTAGCCACTATATTTATCAACCAAATAATCTTGGAAGGAAATTAACTGAAAGGCACATCTGCTTAATTTAAAAAAAAACTTCAATTATTTTAACTCTAATTTTAATAATTATCATTAAAACTCTTTCCATAAAATAGCTGATGCAATTACTTCCTATTCATCCTTTCAAACGGAGCTTTCACAATGTTGGCCTGTCACCTGATTATATGCATTACCACAATAGGCTTCATTCATTGTGACAACAAAACCTCCTGTTGTTCATTGCAGGCTGCATTTTAAAGTAATCAGAAAAGAACCCGACGTCCTTTTCCTTTTCGTCCATGTCCCAGCCTGTTTCAGAGTGCCTGCACAACGCAAATGCATTTACTTCAAAAAAGAGAAAGAAAATGACACGAAAATGGAACTCAGATACCACCAGACAATGATCCTGTCGTCAAAACTGCGTAGTGGAGTCTCGAATGGATTTGTAATAGGTTCAGCCCTTTAGAAGAGTTTGGTGAAATATTGAGTGCACTTTGTTTCCATGTCCTCACTGCCCAGGTGTTTTGGTGAACTTGTACCTGTTTGTTAATGTACTAGGGGTTAGGTTATGAATTAAGACATTCCTGGTTCTAGTATGAATATTGGGAAAGAGCAGGGAGACAGATTTAGAACATCTAAACACAAAATGGTGTTAGAAATGCAGGGGGCAAGGTGGATTTGATGGATTCCTGCATTAAAATTGTCTATGGTAGATTTTCAATTTGAAGATTAGAACATAGAACATAGAACAAAGAGCGCAGAACAGGCCCTTTGGCCCTCGATGTTGCGCCAACCTGTGAACTATTCTCAGCTTGTCCCCCTACACTATCCCAAAATCATCCATGTGCTTATCTAAGGATTGTTTAAATCTCCCTAATGTGGCTGAGTTGACTACATTAGTAGGTAGGGCATTTCACGCCCTTACCATTCTCTACATTGATATTAAGGTCAACCAACCACTAGCAAAACTCCAACATAAAAACAGAAATTGCTGTAAAAGGTCAGCAGGTCTGGCAACAACTGTGGAGAGAAATCAGAGTTAACATTTATTCTGATTTCTCTCCACAGATGCTGCCAAACCTGCTGAGCTTTTCCAGCAATTTCTGTTTTTGTTTCTGATTTACAGCATCTGCAGTTCTTTCAGGTTTTGTTAAATTCCAGTATCTGCTTTCCTGCTTATCTGAAAGGCAGATAAATTGGGGAGTTTTGTGTACTTTTCTAAAGACTTTAACTTTAGTGACGGCTCTGAGAATAGTGTGGCTTGATTTCCAGCTTGCGATCTCAGTTGCGAGTGACACTGCTTGATTATTTTCCTATGCCCAGATTATGGCAGTAGAGGCAGTTTAAGGTCCTGAAATGCCCATTAATTGGATCTCAAGAAGCCTAAGGCAATGGAGTCTGTTAACACCTTAGCTACCTCTTGTATAACAGGGGCCAAGTCAGGAGTGGGAGGATTTGGGGATAGGACACACTTCTGTAATACTTTGTATGGCCAAACAGGACTCATAGATGAGCCATAAACTTCAGCCTACTGTTAACAGGTTTTGAAAAGATTTGTAGCTCATGTTGAGGTTCTGGATGTAGGTTTGTTCGCTGAGCTAGAAGGCTTGTTTTCAGATATTTCGACACCATACTAGGTAACATCATTCTTGAGCCTCTGGATGAAGCAATGGTGGCATGGCCCACTTTCTATTTGTGTGTTTAGGTTTCCTTGGGTTGGTGATGTCATCTCCTGTGGTGACACCATTTCCTGTGGTGATACCATTTCCTGTTCGTTTTCTCAGGGGTGGTAAATGGGATCCAAGTCAATGTGTTTGTTGGTAGAGTTCCAGTTGGAATGCCATGCTTCTAGGAATTCTTGTGTGTATCTCTGTTTGGCTTGTCCTAGGATGGATGTGCTGTCCCAGTCGACGTCTACAGCCTTCTGTATCAGATTTTTGTCCTCTTTCTGTGATGGACCTCCATAAAAGATGCAAATTGAATGCAAGTTATTGTTATCTGCTGGATTCACTTCCCAATGATGTCTTTAGGATCAACAGTGGTGTGTTCTATGACGATTGGATGATCTGTCAGGTCATGTTCAAAGTGACAGGTTAACAGTTACAGTGTCATTTTCATCAGTGGATGTCCAAATGGATGTTCAGATGCAAGGATCTTTAAAATGCCATGAATTGGTGTACAAAATAATTAAGAAGATCAATGGAATATTGACCTTAATATCTAAAGGACTGGAATATAAGGTCACTGTAGTTATGATGCAATTATACAAAACCCTAGTTAGACCCAACTTGAAGTACTGTGAGCAGATCTGGGCACCACCCTTTGGGAAGGATTGATTGGAGGGAGTACAATGTCAGCGTACAAGACTGCATGAGAATGGACTGAAAGAGTTAACTTATGAGGAGAGTTTATAGAAATTAAGCAAGTTTCCTCCAGAATTTAGAAGGTTAAGTGATGATCTGATCAAAGTCTTCAGGTTGCTAATAGAAAAAGGGTAGGATAGTTAAAGATTTTATTTCCACTGATTAGGGATTCCACACAGAACTCGGGACCGTAGTCTGAGAATTAAGGCTAGGCAGTTCAAAAGGGATGTTAGGAAATGACTCCACATACAAAGGGTGGTAAAGGTTTGGAACTCTCTTTCACAGACAGCAGTTGATGCCAGATCAGCAGTTAATTTTAAATCTGAGACAGATACGTTTTTGATAAGTGAAAGTATTCATTAGTCAGGGCCAGAGGCACGTATATGGAGTTAGGGCATAGATCAGCCATGATCTCATTGAATGGCAGATCAGACTCAAAGGGCTGAATGGCCTCCTCCTGATTATATGTTGTAGATCTTTTTTAATATCCATAAATGACTGCACAAAATGCATTTTTAAATGTCTTCAGACAACCAGAGCAAACCATGTTGTGTTTTAGAATAACACGGACAATACAAAAACATTTATTTCACTTTGACATACATCAGAAACTGCAACTATTGCCAAACAGATGGTCTCCTGTTCGCTTAGGAACACATCTCCCATCACTTCTATGTCACGAGAGTCAGCTTATGTTTCTGTTTCAAATACCACCGTTGCTGATCAGCACCCGGAGCTGCTGTAATGGAAATGGTTTAGATCCAATCGTCCAGCAGTTAGCCTACACCACCCTCCATTTCTGTTTGATGGTCAACCCATCAAGCAAAAATGTACAAAAAGGAAACTAGTGCCTATTTCCTGGATCAGGAAAGTGGAATAATGTTAATGTGGTGACTCAGAAAATCTCCAAAACGTCTGAATTTTATTAGTGATTTTTGAGATTTATGGCTTAGATTGATGATAAATATGTAAATTAGCTTGCTGAGCTGGAAGGTTTGCTATCAGACATTTCGTCACCATGACTAGGTAACATCATTAGCGAGAGTCTCTGGTGAAGCATTGGTGGTATGTCCCGTCTCTATTTATAGGAAGTTTGCTCGGAAGTTAGGGAAATGGACTGATATTTAACTTGAGCACAAATAGAGTGAATAAAAAAAAACTACCTTAAAGTTTCCATAACCTCTGAGACTACTGGCTTACATTGGCTCTCAGTCCAGCAATGCCATCAGTCATAAAATTCTCATCTTTAAGTTCAATCCCTCCCAATATTGGTCTAATACTCTGAGGTCTTGTTGCTTCTCTAATTATGAGCTCTTCCCCATCATTGGTGCAATCCGATACTAAGCTCTTGAATTCAATCCCCTGGAACTCTGTCTGTCAATGTCTTTCTTTCACTCTCTTCCTTTATAATGCCTTATTAAAAATTATTTGATCAAGCTTTTGATCATATTTCATAAACATCCTTCCTAGTCCAGAATATAAAAGTTATTTCTTTATTTTCCTTCACATGCTCTACATTGTTGTAGTATTAATTCAACCTAGTCTAAGCCCACCTCCTCTGCGTGGAGAGGACATTAAACCTAGGCCTCCATCTGTCCTCTCAATTGGACTGTAAAGATGTCATGGCATGGAAATGCGGTAATGAAGGTGGTGGAACTCTTCTTTGTTTACTGGTCAAGATTGGTCACTCATCATTAAAATAGATCTTCATGTATTGTAAGGCATCTTCCAACAATGCCAAGAGTGGGCTGGGAGGTGGGCTGGCAGGGTCACTCTCTCAAAGACAGCCTGCCCTTGGGCTAGTTCAGGCCTTTTAGATGGGCAATTAATGACCACTTAAGTATCTCCTCCTGGTACCATTGGTAATTCACATCAATTGGTGGGCCATCAGTGTAACCCTGCTAGCTCTGTTACAGGCTTGGGGCAGGGTCTTTCCTATTCAGATTCTATGTGCACAAAGGAAGCCTTACATCTCCCCACATACCATGACCCATTGCGTGTTCCCCTGCAATCATCCTGATCGAGACCCCACTGCTGAGGCCTGCCAGCCTACTGTCAGCAGGAATCCCCTTCACTTACCTGCAAGATGAGTGGCTTTGAGCAGCTATGATCAGGCTCAAAGGATCAGATCCTATTTCCTCTGTTTCTATGCCAACTTCAGACATGGTTATTGATGGGGATGACCTGCAGTCTCAGCAGTGGACACTACCACCCACGGTGTCGCTGGGATTTTATCTCAGATTTTGGGGCTAGAGGTCTCACATTGTATCAAATCATGGTTGGATAGTCATTAGGTTGGCTGGTAGTTTCTTGGTCAATCAGAGGGAGTTAACCCCTAATTTTAAGCTGACAGTGTGGCCACTGCTTTCACACTGAATTAGATCTGGTGACTACACTACAGAAATGCTTCATTGGCTGTTAAAAAACCTTTCTATATATAAATGCAAGTCAGTTCTCTCTCTTTCTTTGTATTATGTAGTCCTAGGTCAGATTTTGCTAATGTCAGATGCAACTTTAAATTGTCTCTGTAAATGTCTCAAATCCCGGTAGGTAATGGGATTTGTTTTCTAATTTGCCGCACTGTTATTCCTTGGGGATTTGATGGTCCAGCCAGCATTGGCAGTCAGGAGGTAGGTCACTTTTGTGTCTTAATAGCTGCTTCGCTGACACAGCTCTCTTCAGAGCAACAAGTTCAAGGAGAGTCTGTTTGCGATAAAACGAACCAGCAACAGTTTTTGAAGCAGTACGGAGCTGCTTTTTATTTGGAATTATTGTGACTCACCCTCTCAGGCAGATAGCACAATGGAGCTGAGTTCAAGGTAAAGAGAAACTTGTCCTTTTCTTAAAAGTCACAGAATAACAGAAGTGTCACGGTGCAGACGCTGGTCATTTGGCCCATTGTGTCTGGACTGGCTCATTAACTGAGCATCATTACTGAGTGGAGAAAGTGAGGACTGCAGATACTGGAGATCAGGGCTGAAAATGTGTTGCTGGAAAAGCGCAGCAGGTCAGGCAGCATCCAAGGAACAGGAGATTCGACGTTTCGGGCATAAGCCCTTCTTCATTTCTGAAGAAGGGCTTATGCCCGAAACGTCGATTCTCCTGTTCCTTGGATGCTGCCTGACCTGCTGCGCTTTTCCAGCAACACATTTTCAGCATCATTATTGAGTGCCAATCCCTTTTTTTTTTACCCCCCACACCCTTCCACATTACTCTTTCATCAAATAGTCATCCAACACCCTCTGTAGAATTCCTCAAGCAATCCTGCCTCCACTGCACTTCCAGCCAGCTCATTCTATATCTTAATCACTCGCTGAGTGAAAAAGATTTTTTTGTCACCTCAACCTTGTTTCTTTTGGAGATCAGTTTAAATCCAAACTCTCTTCCTCTTGTTCCTTTATGTGTGGATATAATTTCTTCCTATCTACTCTATTCAGCCTGTGCATGATTTTGAAACCCCCCCATTAGATTTCCTCTCAGGCTTCTTGTCCCTGAGGAGAATAATTCCAATTTCTTCATTCCAGTCTCATCACTGAAGTTCCTTAAGAATGGAACCATTCTTGTAAATCGCTTCTGCACTCTCTCCAGTGTGTTCACATCCTTCTGATAATGTGACAAACAAGTGCTATATAAAAGTACAACATCAACTCAGTATTCTAAAACTCTCTGCCTCTATTAATAAAGCTGAGAATACTGTATGTTTTACAAATGCATTTTATTCAGAAAAGATATAAATAGATTAAAGAGGAACATCATAGCACAAACTCACAGTTGTTACATAACCTGCAAGGTAACCTCGACCAAATCTTTATGCATTAGAGAAGTTGCCATTTTTGAAAACCCACATGATATCAATTTGCTCAGTTACCTTCTGAAGTCCCCTGCTGGCAGGCTGACAAAGACATGAAGATGAATTAAACCCAACAAGCATTCAACTCAGTGCCCATCATTGACCCTTACAATCCGCACTCTTTACATTATTAATAACTTGTAATTCTTTTTTGTCACTGGCATGATGGAAGGAGTTTGCAACTATAACATTGTCACAAATACTGCTGCAAGTCAACTGCTTTGGAAATGGAATGTATATTGTTGATTTTGAAGATGGTTGAAATTTTTCTATAACTTTGCATGGTTTAGACCTTTCTGTGATCACAGTTTCTCCACTCTTCTGAAGACGTCAGTTCAACTGAATTACAGTTCCATGGATGACATATTCACCTATAGTCCCATTAATGTAGCCATGATGGATTTTCAAGGTAAAGTGCTGAGAATGTAAATTCTATCTCATTTTATTTTTCACTATTTTTGATTGTGGAATGAAATGAAGAAAAAAAGACACCTTCAAAACTAAAGATTGTGGAAGGAGTTGTTGGCTTTTTAAAATTAAATTTGAGAACTCATTGTAAATTATGTTTACACTAATACTTTGTTCGAGCAGTGGAGCCATGATGCAGAGGTGCCGGTGTCGGACTGGGGTGGACGATGTCACACAACACCACGTTATAGTCCAATAGGTTTATTTGAAATCACAAGCTTTTGGAATACTGCTCCTTTGTCAGGTAAGTGAAGCAATGGAGGACACTGTGTGCAGATGGACCAGCTGCTGTATACAAAGTGAGATTCAGCCAGGAACAGCTTGCTACTTGGTTTGTGGAGTTAGAGTCATAGAATCATAGAGCATGGAAATAGACCCTTTGGCCCAACCAGTCTATGCTGACCACAATCCCAAACTAAACTAGCCTCACCTTCCTGCACTTGGGCGATATCCCTCCAAACATTTCATCTTCATGCACTTAGCTAAATGTTTTAAAACATGTAAATGCACCTGCACCCATCACTTCCTCTGGATGTTCATTCCACCCACAAACCGCTCTGTAAATAATTTGTGACTTTCAGAAAGCCTTTGATAAATTTCCACATAGGAGGTTAGTGAGCAAAATTAAGGCGCATGGTATTGGGGGCAAAGTACTGACTTGGATTGAAAATTGGTTGGCTGACAGGAAACAAAGAGTAATGATAAACGGCTCCCTTTCGGAATGGCAGGTGGTGACTAGTGGGGTACCGCAGGGATCAGTGCTGCGACCACAGCTTTTTACAATATATATTAATGATATAGAAGATGGTATTAATAGTAACATTAGCAAATTTGTTGATGATACAAAGCTGGGTGGCAGGGTGAAATGTGAGGAGGATGTTAGATTACAGGGTGACCTGGACAGGTTAGGTGAGTGGACAGATGCATGGCAGATGCAGTTTAATGTGGATAACTGTATGGTCATCCACTTTGGTGGCAAGAACAGGAAGGCAGATTACTAGCTAAATGGAGTCAAGTTAGGTAAAGGGGCAGTACAAAGAGATCTAGGTGTTTTTGTACACCAGTCAATGAAGGCAAGCATGCAGGTACAGTAGGTAGTGAAGAAAGCTAATAGCATGCTGGCCTTCATAACAGGAGGGATTGAGTATAGAAGCAAAGAGGTTCTTCTGCAGCTGTACCGGGCCCTGGTGAGACCACACCTGGAATATTGTGTGCAGTTCTGGTCTCCAAATTTGAGGAAAGACATTCTGGCTATTGAGGGAGTGCAGCATAGGTTCACGAGGTCAATTCCTGGAATGGCAGGACTATCTTATGTTGAAAGATTGGAGCGACTGGGCTTGTATACACTTGAGTTTAGAAGACTGAGAGGGGATCTGATTGAGACATATAAGATTATTAAAGGATTGGACACTCCGGAGGCAGGAAACATGTTTCCGCTGATGGGAGAGTCCTGAACCAGAGGACACAGCTTAAAAATACGGGGTAGGCCATTTAGGACAGAGATGAGGAGAAACTCCTTCACCCAGAGAGTAGTGGGTGTGTGGAATGCTCTGCCCCAGAAGGCAGTGGAGGCCCAGTCCCTGGATTCGTTTAAGAAAGAGTTGGATAGAGCTCTCAAGGATAGTGGAATCAAGGGTTATGGAGATATGGCAGGAACAGGATACTGACTGAGGATGATCAACCATAATCATAATGAATGGTGGTGCAGGCTCGAAGGGCAGAATGGCCTACTTCGCCACCTATTGTCTATTGTCTATTGTCCCTCCAAACATTTCATATTCATGCACTTAGCTAAATGTTTTAAAACATGTAAATGCACCTGCACCCATCACTTCCTCTGGAAGTTCATTCCACCCACAAACAGCTGTGTAAAAAATGTGTGACCAGTTGAGACCAATTATGAATGGTAAAGGCCTGACAAGAACTATCTGATTGGCTCCTGGGTAACTGAACAGCTTGTGGATGTGAATGACACTGGCAGAAATGTTTGGACTGCTTAAAGGGACAGCTGCTCTCTTTCTCAATCTCCCTCTCTCACCAGTAAAATACCTAAAACCTGAAGAAAGCCAGTTTAGTGCCTCAATTGCTTTTAATCAACAAGCCAGAGACTTTACAATCAAGAACCAGTCACTTTATACTTCCTGGGAAAAAGTGAAAAGAACTTGGAGAAAAGAGATTAAAGAAGAGATAGTTCTGGAAAGCAAAAGGATCAGCTTGGCAAACTCTGTGAACTGATGTTACTAAACTGTGGTTGTAATATCTTTTCCATGAAGAAATATTGGTTGTTTGTTTGTGTCTGAGTGTGTGTGTATGTGTGTGTGTGTGTGCGCGCGCGCGCGCGCGTGTGTGTTTGTGTGTGTGTCACAGGTAGGGGCAGTGATTTACAATGGGGGTTAGAGTTTTAACTAGTAATATTATATGTTGACAATTCATAGTTGTGTATCTGTGGTTAGAATATATTTATTTTTGTACTTGTTAAGTACAGTAACCTGGTGCATTTTTTCTGTTACCTGGGTCTACCTGACAGCTAACCTAGAGACTTGGTAAACTGATGAAATGTTTGACTTTTCTGGGACTAGCAGGGCTTGACTTTCAGTGCTACCCCAGTGGGTTGTGAAAGAGGAATGTTGAGCTTTGAGAATAGTCATAGCCAAGACTACTTCATGCCCTTCATTGCTACACATGCCAGTGGAATCAGAGATGGGAAATTGGGAAGTCATTTAAGGAAATCAAAGTTGGGCTAGTGAAATAGATCTGGGAGGTCGGGGGGAGGTATGGGACTAATTGGATTGCTGTATAGCTGGCTGACATGGACTCAGTGTGGTGAATAACCTCTGTGATGTAATAAAGCTGTGTGCAGAATTGAGCACCTCCCCTCCCTGGTACGAGTACCAATGCATCAAGAAGAGGTCCACCCCATTGCCAAAGCAAGCTGTTGGAAAGTGGGACTGCAGTTGAAGAAATTTCCACTCTGTACCACTAGGGGCCAGTAGTGAATGCCATCAGGATTGCAGGAAGAACAAAGATGGTGTACCACATCCCTGGAGTGAGGTACACCAGGGTTATGAGGCAGCGAGAAAGGTAAGGGGTTTGCTCTAGTGGGTTTTGGAGGGCAAGTAAATGGGAACGTAGGGTTTATTATCTTCCTACAAAACACAAAATGCATTGAAATGGGAGAAAAGGACAGCATAGACTTTCTGATATTCATAACTATGTACCTACAGCTGGAAGATGTACTTCCAGCAAGACATGGACATGTTATGAGATATGGTTGGATAACTAATCACGTGTATTCATTTAAATATGATTGGATAGCTAATCACGTGCATTACTTTAAATATTGGATAATGTGTACTAACCTGGAATGTAGACTGTATGAAGACTATTGGGTAAGGATATCAGTGACTAAAGCTGAAATCTTTACATTAGAAATTATAGTCTGTAGAAATAGTTGATTGAAACCCTGTTACCAGTAGAAATAGTATAAAGCCTTTGTTCTTGTAATAAAGGTTGAGTTGTACACCATTTGTGAGATTTATACACCTCCAATGCATGCATTAATAAAAGTTCAAACGAAGGAATATGACTCAAATGGATATAAAAGGTTAACATTACCGATCAGTACCCCTAAGACAGAACACTCCCCTTTCTTCTCTATGCAGCCATCATATAATACTGCACTGACACGTCAACCTAAAATCAATCACGTTCTAAAGTGGGGCTTGAACCTGTAACCAACATGGCCGAAAAGGCGACAGTATTGCCCAGTCATCCAAGCATGATGAAAGTGTTTTATTCAGTCAGGTGTCCTGTCAGGCATGAGCAGGTTTTCACAGGCCGGCTACAAATTCACACTGGATCTTTACCCAAGCAAGAATAAATCTGCTGCAAGCAAAGAATATTAATGCTTCTGTATGACAAAGTGAGAGCAGTGAAAGTAAAGCAAGCTCTGACCTTACTTAATGTGGTTTTCTGCTGCCATCAAGCTCTGTTCTCGGATTAGGAAAGATAACATGAGAGGGTCAGAAAGATACACAGCTCCAGTGTCCGAAATCTGGTGTCTTCAACTTTACCGGGGCAAGACTGTGACACTGGTGAGGTTTGGTGGAGATTTGGGAAATAGCAGCATTGAGAGTATCAAAATTGAGGAGATGTTAGCAATGGGGCAGAGTGCTGGTAATCATACCATCATACCATTTTGACCTGCAACTATATCACTGTTCCTTCACTGTCACTGGGTCAAAATCCTAGAACTCCCTCTTTAATTACACTGTGTGATTTTACTGACACCATTTTGTCTTACTTTACTCATGAGACATTAACGTTGCTGGCTGGGCCAATATTTATTACTCATCCTTACTTGCCCATGAGAAGGTGGGGGTGAGCTGCCTTCTTGAATCGCTGCAGTTCACCCACAGTTTACCCATAATGCCCTTAGGGTGGGAATTCCAGGATTTTGACCCAGCAACAGAGAAAGAATGGTGGGATATTTCCACATCAGGATGGTGAGTGGCTTAGATGGGAATTGGAAATGATGCTGTTCCTATATTTAGGAATGTGGAATAATAATTTAAAGGGCAACTCACCACTTTCCGAAATAGGGATGGGCAACAAATGGTCCATCCAATGACACCCCTGCGCTAAGAAAGAACGTTTTAAAATGGAAACATGAAGAAATGGGGCTGATGATGGAATGAGTGATATGGCAGCAATGGATAGGCTTAGGAAGTCTGAGTGAGTGGATTGAACATAAAGTGCAGAAATGAGCGGTTATCTACTTTGATGATACGAACAAAGATGCAGAGTATTCTGAAATGGTGAGAGATTGGGACATCCAAAGAGATCTTGTTCCTAAGTCACTGAAAGCTAACATGCCAAATGCAACAAATAACTTGGAACTGCATGTTAGCCTTTACAACATGAGGATTTGAGAACAGGAACCACAAAGTCTTGCCTCAATTCTGTAGAACACTGGTGAGACTGCATGTGGAGTTTTGGGTACAGTTGTGAATCTACTGCCTGAGGAAAGAAGGTAAATGAGTAGCAGTGGATGCTTACCAGGATTGATTGCAGGGGTCTGGGGATTGTCCCAAATGATTGAAGATACTAGACCTATATTCTCAGGAGTTTAGATAAATGATTCACATTGTCATAAAAACTTAGAAGATTCTTAAAATGGTAGACAGAGTAGATGCTGGTGATTGCTTCTTCTCAGTAGAACCAGGGGACACAGTCATCAAATAAAAGACAAACTGTTTAGGACCAAGATGGGGAGAAACCTTTTCACTCAGAGGGTAGTTTGTCTTTAGAATTCTCCATCTTGGTAAGTGGTCATTAGTTAAGTTCAAGACAAAAATTGATAGGTTCCTAGTTTCTAATGACATTAAAAGATAATGCAGAAATAGGAGTTAGAATGATGGAACAGCCTCGAGGGGCCGAAGGGTCGACTTTTTCTCCAATGTTCCTGTATAAAATGACGGACTAAGCTGTGTTGCAATGGGAAGTGCCATTCGGTAGCTTATGAGCAGGAGAGTGGGCGAGTGGCGATTGAGGGGGTGGGGTGGTGTTGCGTGTATATAGGGTGCACTGGAGTGCACAATGCAATTGATTATATGGAAGTGAGTCCAGAGAGATGCTCTCTCGGAGAAGCTAGTAAACCCAAATCATTAACTTCACCGGCTTATTCAATCCTGATAATAAAGATAGATGATCCAATTAAAGCAAGAGAAATGTTATCACACAAACCCAATATCCACAGGGTCACACTTGTCTGACCATTTGAATACAGACTAAAAGCTATTCACACTGATGTGATCGTTACTAAGGTTTATGAGACCGCACTAGCATCACAACCAAATGGAGTTAGATTACATTTATCGCGCAGTATGTTAATTTATGTTTATTTGTTGCAGCATTCATTTAAAGCAATATTTTGCTGTTCATTTTGCCTGCATTGCAGTTATTACACTTCAATAGTAATTCATTCAAGCTGTGGCACTTTGAAATGTGTCTGAGAAATGTGAAAATAGGTGTCAATTCTTTCCTTCAACACAACCCTTGCTAATTTGTACATGATTAAAAATCATACACCACTAGGTTATAATTCAACATTTTCATTTGGAAGCACTAGCTCTCGGAGTGCAGATGAAGGAGCAGCGCTCCAAAAGCTAGTGCTTCTAAATTAACGTGTTGGACTATAACCTGGTGTTGTGTGAATTTTAATTTTGTACACCCCGGTCCAACACCGGCATCTCCCAATCATAATTTGGAGGTGAATTGTGTTGTCGTTTTGAGAGAAATGGGCTGCCAATACTGGCATCCCCCATACTGGCCTAACCCTAACCCTTAATCTTCCCTTCAATGTTTCTCTTTTAAAAAAATATGTTTTACTCAAAGTTTGCCAGAATATTGTCACTTAAATCTTTCAATTCCAAAGTACCAACAATAGTTGAATTGATGGGGTTTTGTAATTGACTGCTACTTGACAGATTTTTCCCTCTTTCTGTCTGTCAGTATGCACAACCTTTTCACCTCAAGTGGTTGCATTAAGGTATATGTGCAGATTACAATTCTGCCTATCTAGTTTGCAAACTGCCTGCCTTCTACATAGAACCAGCCAGCATGCAGGAGTTCGTTAAAGAGGGAGAGGGAGATGATTGATGATGTGCTGAAAGAGTCAGGATGTCGGTTTTGAGAAGATTTTTAAAGATGGAGAGAAGAATTGTAACAAGCAGTATATGCACTTATGTAGAGAACTTCAATGTGCAGGCTGAACTACTAGAACGGATCAGGGACTGGGAAAACATCACTAAGGCTGCAATAGAAGTATGGGAAGTTTGTAGAAAACAAAAGAGAGAGTCAGAATGTGCAAATCAAAGATGGTGGTGCACTTGTAATGTCTTTAGAGTATTAAACCAAAGGTGCAGTTTAATAATGTCAGACATGGATTCAAAAAACTAGCCACCATGATACATGAACATCAACTAACCACTAAAAGACATGACCCTCTCTCACTAGTATCCTTACATACAGCTGAAGAAGGACACCACTTCGACTGGAACAACGCTTCCATCCTAGGACAAGCCAAACAGAGAAACACACGAGAATTCCTAGAAGCAAGGCATTAGAACTGGAACTCTATTAACATTGACTTGGACCCCTTCTACCACCCTCTGCGAAAAAGAACAGGAAATGACATCACCACCGGAAATGTCATCACCAAGCCAAGGGAACCTAAAAACATCAATAGAAAGCGGGTCAGTAATACCAGTGCTTCACCGGGGGTTACTGATCTTGTTACCTAGTATGGTGATGAAAATGAACCTACCAACTCAGTGGGCAAACCTACATCCATGGGTTCAAATCATAACAAAGCTAGAAATCATTTAGTAAATCTTGAACAGAAAAATGGTGACTATGACAAATGTCATTTTGTGTTGGAAGAACCCATCTTGGTCACCAATGACCTTGAGTATCTTTTCCAGGTCTGACCGAAGTGTGTCTTCAGATTGACTTACAGACCCTTTGAATGGCCTAACAAGCACGCTGTTCAAGGACTTCAAGGTAAGGCCTTGCCAGCATTGCCCACGTCCCAGAAAATAAACAAAGAAAGAAGGTCTTAAAATCTAGAGCTACATGACCATAAACTTTGATTCTTCATAGTAAATATTACTTGTTGTTCTGCTCTCCTAACCCAGTACTGTCATTAACCAAAATGAAATATCCATGAAAGCAACCCAAGGTGAGACTCCCTTTAACATCTGCTTTTCCCCACTGTGGTCAGCAGCAGTTTAATGCCTCTGGCAAGATGGCACCGACTGTAACTGTGAATGAGTTCACATGGAGAATCAGAAGTGTGAACTAATATCCTGCATCTCCATCACCTGTCAGATTGGAATGAGATGTGCCAACTCTATACTGCCAGAGCAAAATAAAGACAGGCCCACAATAACAGCTCTACATCTTCACACAAAAAAAATTAACTCTTAGAAGATTGTGCTTTTCATAACTAATTTCATCTGTACTGACTTCACTAGGTTATTAATAAAGTGTCTTTTACAAAACCAGTGTAATACTGAAAATAAACACGATTAAATTGAATTTACAGCAAGCAAAAGAGACCATTCAGCCCAACTAATGTATGTGCATATTAACTTTCCATGTGAGCTTTCTCGAATACTACGCCATCACGTCTGATTTATTTCTCCCTTAATGGCACATCTCCCCCATCTGTTCATCTTAAGTATGTTTCCTATTCTCACCTCTCTCTGCAAACAGAGGTTTCTTTTGAGTTCTCTGTTGGACTACCTTATATTTATGGACCTTAGTGTTCTGGGTCAGTAATTCAGAAAGCTAGACTGTTGCCCTGAGGCGAAGGATTCAAATCTCCCACAGCAATGCAATTCCAATTCAGTGAATAAATTTGGAATTTAAATCTAGCCTGTTGACCATACTATAATTGATTTGTTGTAAAAATCCATCTGGTTCACTAATAACCTTGAGGGAAGGAAATCTGTTGCCCCTGCCTGGTCTGTGACTGTAGACATAGCAATGTTGGAGAATCTTAACTCCCCCATTGATATTTGGTTCAAGGGAAATTAGGAATGGACAACAAATGATAGCCTGTGCCAGTAATGTCAAAGTCACAAGAAAGCAAAATAAAAGTGCAAACATCTTGCTACCCAACTGTAGTGATTGGAACCAGATAGATCTTATTGACGATGAGATCCTTGATTGGGGTTATTAATCTAGGCCAATCAGGAAGCCCTGGGAGACCAATATAAACAGGATGTGTGGAAGGGGAAGGGTAGGTCAGAGGACCTCCTGGGTCAAAACCAGGACCAAACTGGCCATAAACAGGTCCAGGCAGCGGGCCTTGGATGGGGTCGTTAGGGCCAACTGCCTGCCTCTCTTCCATGGGTATGTCAGAGCCTGGGTCTCCCTAGGGAAGGAGCATGCAGTGTCCACCAATATCCTCAAAACTGTATTATTTCCCCCTCCAACTCTATTTTGACTTGATCCCTGCCCTCATACTCACTGTTTGATCAAACAGCACTGCCTTTGATGTGAAGGGCACTGCTCGTCACTAGACCACTCAGGTGTTTCCCCCTGTCAGGAGTTGGACCAGTGGCAGTGTCGTGCCTGTGGGAGAAGAGAGAAGAGAGAAGACCAAGGAGGAGGTGGAGGAAGGAGGTGAGAGCTTTGTGTTCTGGGCCTAGTGTTTGAGCTGACCTGGGGCCCACTCCCACTGCTGGTCTCTGGGACCCTGCCTGGGCCTGCCTCCACCACTGCAGCCTGGGACTCGCCTGAGGCCCCTTCCCACAACCTCCTCCACTGGTGTGACCTGAGGCCTACCTCCACTGCTGGGACCAAGGGCCAGCCTGGGACTCGCCAGAGGCCTGCCTCAACTTCTGCTGCAGCCAGAGGCCTGCCTCCACCAGCGCTGCCTGGGACTTGCCTGGGAGTCCCTCCCCAACTGAGGGCCTGCCTGGGACTCGCCAGAGGCCTGCCTCCACCACTGCAGCCTGGGACTTGCCTGAGGCCACTCCCCACAACCTCCACCACTGCTGCGACCCGAGGCCCACCTCCACCGCTGCTGCCCAGGACTCAATTTTGGGGCTGCCTGGGACTTGTCTTGGGGCCCCCCCAACAGGCCTGCCCCCAACACTGCAATTGAGGGCCTGCCGAGGACTTGCCTGAGGCCTGCCTACACCACCACTGCCTGGGACTTGCCTGGGAGTCCCTCCCCAACTGAGGGCCTGCCTGGGACTCGCCAGAGGCCTGCCTCCACCACTGCAGCCTGGGACTTGCCTGAGGCCACTCTCCATAGCCTCCACCACTGCTGCGACCCGAGGCCCACCTCCACCGCTGCTGCCCAGGACATAATTTTGGGGCTGCCTGGGACTTGTCTTGGGGACCCCCCCAACAGGCCTGCCCCCAACACTGCAACCGAGGGCCTGCCGAGGACTTGCCTGAGGCCTGCCTACACCACCGCTGCCTAGGACTCGCCTCGGGTGACTGGCCTCGGGCCCCTCCCCAAGGACTCCACCGCGACTACTGCCAGAGGCCCACCTCCACCGCTGCTGCCGGGGGCCGACGGAGTATGGCGAGCCCGAAGGTCGCAGGGCCCAGCCGGACCTACGCCGGGGTAGCCGCTGCCTTGGGCTCGGCTGGCCCAACCCCGGCCGCAACCGCATCCCCCTTCAGGCACCTGACCAAACGCCTGGGGGTCAAGGCCTATCCCCATCCCAACATGACCATCGAGGCCTGCAGTAAGGCCATGGCTAGTGTGGTCGGCCCACTGGCCATCGTCGCTGCGGCCCGCATGTACGGGAAGGCCGTCTTCTTTCTCAAGACCGAGCAGGCGGTCCACCTGGCCGTGGAGAGGGGGCTCACTGTGGGCGGGACGTATTTGCCAGTCGACCCTTTGGAGGTCACGGCCCAGAGAGTCGTGATCTCCAACGTCCCGCCCTTCATTGCCAGCGAGCTCCTTCTTCCCCACCTCAACACCTTGGGGGAGATCCGGTCAGGTGTTCAACCGCTCCTGCTCGGTCTTAAGGACCCCACCCTCCGTCACGTGTACTCCTTCCGACGCCAGGTGTTTATTTGCCTGGCCCGGGAGGAGGTCACGGAGGGCTCATTCACCGTCCTCCACGAGGGCGCGGCATACCGCGCCTTCTGGACGGCGGACGGCGTGCGGTGCCACCTGTGCCGTGAGGTGGGGCACATTAGAAAAAACTGCCCCACCCAGAAGGCTGCCCAGCCCACACCAACGGCTGCGGGTGGTGCCGCCGCACCCATTCCCCCTCCCCCAAAGCCAACACCACAAGCCCCGGCTCCGGGGGCTAAGCCGGAGGCTCCTAATACCTCAGCCTCTGGCAGGGAGGGGGGTGAGCGTCCGACCGGACAGAAGGTGCCCAGAAAGACGCTACGCGTCAAGCCCGCCCACGGGGAGACCACCCTATCCCCATCCCCTTCCCCTTCCCCTCCACATAACCCACGACCTGCCCCGCCCCGGCACGACAATGCCCCTGCGGCCGTGCCAGCGTCACCCCGGCGCGGGAACCCTGACCCCCGAACCCCCAAACACGTACCTGATCCCGGCCCCACTGACCCCGACCCCAACACCGACCCCCACCTCGTTAAGGAAACTCCTGGGGCTTCAACCCCCCCTCCAGAAACTGAGCCCCGCCCCACCCAGCCACCCCCTGGCACTAACCTGGGGGGAACCATTGCTGCTCCACTTCCTGCAGCGACCGTGTCTCTGGGCCCCGGAGAGGGAACTGGGCCCCTGCCCCGCCCGCCATCACCTGATATACCAGGGGCGGGGCAGGAAGTGACACGGCTGACCCTCTCCACCCTGGCCACGCCCCCTGCATTCCCCCAGCCAATCATATTCCGGGAAAGGCGGGGGGGAGGGACCTCGGGCCCCACGACCACCAAGGCGGGCGGGGAGGGGAAGACCCATAAATCCCCCCCTGTCTCTCTGGGGAAGAGGCGCCGGCCCTTGGAGGGGGGAGAAATCCCATCAGCGCGCCGGCGGCGCTGCCCCTCTCCAGGGGATGAGCCGACGGTGTCTCCCCACTGTCCTGCACCATGGCCTGACCTGCCCAAACCCCCAGGGGCGACAGCCGGGCCTTCCACCGCCATAACTCCTCCAGCCCCTGGGGAGGATTTTAATACCGTCACGGGCCATGGTGCGGGCGGCCGTGTTCTTTTTAACATTGGGTCGTCGAGCGGTGGAGGGGAGGAAGGTGTTATCCTCGCTCCTCCCTCCCAGACTGTTTTTCCGGGGGCCTTGGCCCTGGGGGAGGACCTTTTCCCCGAGGAGCCAGGCGTCCCGGTGTCGGGAGAGGAGCGGGGCCCCGAGCCTCTGCCGCCCGGCGACCCGAACTCGGGGCGTTCCGGGAAGGGGTGCGCCGAGGAAGATACGGAAGGTGACCCTGGGGGTGGGGTCACTGGAGGTATGAGGCCAGTTGGCGGTGCCGGACCAGCCCCCATCCTCTCGGTGGGGGAGGGGTCGGTGACCGAAGGCGACCTCCCGGAGGAGGGTTCTGGATCGGTGGCGGACACCGGGGACGACGCGGAGTCCGTCTCCAGCGACATTTTCGAGTCCCAGGTGCCCCCCACCGATCTCCCCCTCATCCCCCTCGAGGAACTCCGGGAATTTGTCGAGGAAACTCGGAGTCGCCGGGATAGAGCCCAACTGGCGCTCGACCGCTGGAGCTCCTTCGAAAGAGTCTACTGGTCGGCCCATGCTGCGCGCCAGGCGCCCGGGCTTGACGTCAATGAGCGAAAGCGAGTCAGGAACTTCCTGGGAGCACTCCTGGTGAGGGCGAGGGACTTCTGTGCCCCTCTCTCGTCCTCCCAGTAAATATGTACATAGTTTAACTGTGTGTACTGGTGGTGGTTGCACTATACTTCCGACATGGAGACAACTATAGCCAGCCTCAACATCAACGGCAGCAGGGAGTCACAGCGCAGATTCCAGACCCTCTCGGTCCTTCGGGACGGGAGGTATGCGGTGTGCTTCCTGCAAGAAACCCACACTACCCCGGGAGACGAAGCCACCTGGCTCCTGGAGTGGCGAGGGGGGGTCCACATGAGTCACCTCACCCGCAGATCTGGCGGGGTGGCTATCTTGTTGGCCCCGCATTTTCAGCCGGAGATCTTGGGGGTCAGGGAGCCAGTGCCAGGCCGTTTGCTTCACCTGACGGTTCGGCTGGGGGGCGCGGTGCTTCACTTGGTGAACGTCTACGCTCCCCTGGCCGGGCCGAGGCAAGCGAGCTTCTTCGAAGAAGTGTCCGCTCATCTCGCTTCCATCGACGAGAACCAGTGCGTCGTCCTCGGGGGAGATTTTAACTGCGTCCTCGAGGACAGGGACCACGGCGGTGCCCGCACGAGTTCGACGTCGGGGAGGAGGTTGGGGGACTTGGTCAAGTCCTTGGACCTGGTGGACGTCTGGCGGAATCTCCATCCTGACTCCATCGCCTTCACCTTCGTGAGGCCTGGGGTCGGAGCGTCCAGAATCGACCGCCTGTACGTTTCGCGGGCGTACGCCTCCTGCTTTCCGAAGGCCTCCACGCGGCAGGTGTCGTGCACGGACCATCACCTGGTGTGGGCGGAACTCCTTCCGTTCGGCGCCAGGTTGGGCTCCGCGTACTGGCACTTTAACAACCTGCTGCTGGAGGACGAGCGGTTCCGGGACTCGTTTCGTCGTTTCTGGGCCGGCTGGAGAAGGAAGCGGGGAAGCTTCCCCTCCCTGAGGCTATGGTGGGACGTGGGCAAGGCTCACGTCCGCGTCTTCTGTCAGGAGTACGCGAGGGGGTCGACGAAGAGGCGGAAATCCAGGATCGGGGAGTTGGAGAGGGAGATGCTCGACCTGGAGTCACGCCTCGGTCAGCCCGACGAGGACCCGGCCCTGCGCGGGGTGTACGAAGAGAAGAAGGCCGCGCTCCGGGACCTGCAGCTCGTCGGGGCTCGGGGCGCGTACGTGAGGTCGCGGCTCCAGCTCCTCCAGGACCTGGACCGCGGCTCCCCCTTCTTCTACTCGCTGGAAAAAAGGCGTGGCACCCGTCAGCAGCTCCTTGTGCTGCTGGCCGACGACGGGTCCCTCGTCTCGGATCCGGAGGGTATCAGGGCCCACGTCCGATCCTATTACACGGCCCTGTTCTCTCCGGATCCGTCCAGCGAGGACGCTCGCAGAGTTCTGTGGGAGGACCTGCCGCAGCTCAGCCCGGAGGACGCCGGAAGGCTCGACGCTCCCGTCACCTTAGAGGAGCTGACCGGCGCCCTCGACCGGCTCTCGCGGGGCAAATCCCCGGGGCTGGACGGGCTGACTGTGGAGTTCTTCAGGGCGTTCTGGGACGTCCTGGGGAGCGACTACGCACAGGTCCTGGGGGAGTGTCTAAATGCCGGAGAGCTGCCCCTTTCTTGGCGCAGGGCGGTCATCGTCCTGCTGCCAAAGAAGGGGGACCTTCGTTCTTTGAAGAACTGGCGTCCGGTCTCCCTCCTCAGCACGGACTACAAAATCTTTGCCAGGGTGTTGTCTTCTCGCCTGGCTTCCGTGCTGGCCCACATGATTCACCCGGACCAGTCCTACACGGTCCCGGGCCGGAGGATACAAGACAACGTCCATCTGGTCCGGGACCTGATCCATTTCTGTCGACGGGCTGGTCTGCCGAGCGCCTTCCTGTCTCTCGACCAGGAGAAGGCGTTCGACAGGGTCGATCACGAGTACCTGCTCGGGACTCTGCGGGCGTTCGGGTTCGGGACGCAGTTCGTCGCCCGGATCCGACTTTTGTACGCCGCCGCAGAGTGTCTGGTTAAAGTTAACGGGTCCCTGACGGCGCCCCTTCGCTTCGGGAGAGGAGTGCGCCAAGGCTGCCCCCTGTCCGGCCAGCTGTATTCCCTGTGCGTGGAGCCTTTCCTGCGCCTCTTGCGGAGGAGGTTGTCGGGGCTGGTTCTGCGCGGCGCGGGCGCGGGGGTGGTCCTCTCGGCCTATGCCGACGACGTGCTCCTCACTTTCACCGACCCGGCTGACCTGGGGAGGATGCGCGAGTGCCAGGCCGTGTACTCGGCGGCGTCTTCCGCCAGGATCAACTGGGCCAAATGTTCCGGGCTACTGGTGGGTCCGTGGCGGGTGGACTCCCTGCCGGAGGAGTTTCGGGGGTTCAGCTGGAGTACCACCCATCTCCTCTACCTGGGGGTCTACCTCAGCCCGACCGAGGAATCCTGGCCGGCCAACTGGCAGGAGCTGGAGGCCAAAGTCTCGGCTCGCCTAGGCCGCTGGACAGGACTGCTCCGAGTGCTATCTTACAGGAGCCGAGTGCTGGTCATAAACCAGCTGGTGGCCGCCATGCTGTGGTACCGGCTGGTCACTTTGGTCCCTCCTCCTGGCTTTGTCGCTGACATCCAGAGAACGTTGGTCGACTTCTTCTGGGACAAAAAGATGCACTGGGTCGCTGCGCAGGTTCTGAGTCTCCCCATTGAGGAGGGCGGTCAGTCGCTGGTGTGCGTCCGCACCCAGGTCGCGACCTTCCGCCTTCAGACCTTGCAGCGATACCTTTACGTCGAGCCTCCTCCTAGGTGGTGCGCCCTGGCGACGTATTTTTTCCGCCAGGTGCGTAACCTCAACTACGACACGCAGCTCCTGTTCGTCGATCGTGACGGTTTGGAGGTCGCCCTCAAGGTGCTGCCTGTCTTTTACCAGGACCTGATCACTGTCTGGAACATGGTCGAATCGCGTCGCGCCTACCCTCCGGCAGGAGTAGCGGCTGTCGTCAGGGAGCCGTTGCTCAGGAATCCGCACCTCCGTGCTCGCGGGTTCGAGTGGCTGTCGGAGGGGAGGGCCGTGGCGGCGAGGGTGACCAGGGTCGGGGACGTGCTGGGTGCCGGGGGCCTGGGCTGGACGTTGCCGCAAGACATAGCGAGCAGGGCAGCGGTAGACGTCCGGTACGTGGCCACCGGCATCCGACGCCTTAAAACGGCGGTGCTCGGACCCGACGTAGTGCACCAGTTGGAGGACGCTCAGGTGTGCGGTGGGATCCCGTCCGCGCTCACCCCTGCCCGGACGGAATTTCACATTGGCCCCAAGGTCCCGTACTTCCCGCGGGAGCCTGTGCCCCACAACCTGAGCCGCCTCCGAAATTTTAACTTTGTCCCGTTCAAGGACGTTAAAAGGTGTGTCCTGTATCGACTGCTGCTGCACACCGTCCACCTCTTCTCCCTCATCCACCGCCCGGACACGCCCTGGCGTGCCCATTTGCCACCGGGCGGTGGGGATCCCCAGTGGAGGGCCCTCTACGCAGGAGTCCTCCCCCTTTCTCTCGGGGATCTGGGGTGGAGGGTGTTGCACGCAGCAGTCCCCTGCAACCGCAGATTGCGGTGGTTCACGGACTCCCAGCCCAACTGCTTGTTCTGTGGCGCTGTGGAGTCCGTGGACCATGTGTATGTTGGGTGTGGGCGTTTGCACTCCCTTTTTGATTTTCTGAAAAACCTTCTCCTCTGCTTTTGGTTGCACTTCAGTCCCACGCTCCTGATCTTCGGGCACCCGGTGCGGAGGAGGGAGGGTAGGTCTGAAGACCTCCTCGTGGGTCTGCTCCTGGGCCTGGCCAAACTGGCCATAAACAGGTCCAGGCAGCGGGCCGTGGAGGGGGTCGTTAGGGCCGACTGCCTGCCCCTCTTCCGCGGTTACGTTAGGGCCCGGGTGTCCTTGGAGAAGGAGCACGCGGTGTCCACCAACACCCTGGAGTTGTTCAGGGAGAGGTGGGCGCCGCAGGGAGTGGAGTGCATCATTTCCCCCTCCAACTCTATTTTGATTTAGTCCCTGCCCTCCCCTTCACTGTTTTGATCACACAGCATTGTCCTTTGATGTGAAGGGCACTGCTCGTCACAGGCCACTCGGGTGTTTTCCTACTTTTCCTGGTGGTGGAAATTAAATAAAGATTTGTGCACTTTATGTCTCTCACTGTGTCTCACAGCTGCACACACACACACACACCATGGGTGCTGGGAAAGAAATAAGCACTACCGCAGTTAGGCGGTAGTGTGGGGGTTAATTTAAAAAAAAAAAAAAAAAAAAAAAAAAAAAAAAAAAAAAAAAATAAATAAAAAAAAAGAAAAAAAAGAAAAAAAAAAGAAAAAAAAAAAAAAAAAAAAAAAAAAAAAAATATAAACAGGATGTGTGGAAGGGGAAGGGTAGGTCAGAGGACCTCCTGGGTCAAAACCAGGACCAAACTGGCCATAAACAGGTCCAGGCAGCGGGCCTTGGATGGGGTCGTTAGGGCCAACTGCCTGCCTCTCTTCCATGGGTATGTCAGAGCCTGGGTCTCCCTAGGGAAGGAGCATGCAGTGTCCACCAATATCCTCAAAACTGTATTATTTCCCCCTCCAACTCTATTTTGACTTGATCCCTGCCCTCATACTCACTGTTTGATCAAACAGCACTGCCTTTGATGTGAAGGGCACTGCTTGTCACTGGCCACTCGGGTGTTTCCTTTCTTCCTGGTGGTGGAAATGGAATAAAGATTTGTGCACCTTGTGTCTTTCACTGTGTCTCACACCTGCACACACACACAACATGGGTGCTGGGGAAAATATAAGCACGACCGCAGTTAGGCAGTAGTGTGGGGATTGAAAAAACAGTGTAAACAGGGGATTTCACTGGCCACCTTGACGTTTCTTTCTTCCTGGTGGTGGAAATTGAAGTAAGATTTGTACACCTGTTGTCTCTCATTGTGTCTCACACCTAAAAAAAGTATAAACAGGGGATTGACAGAGTCTCATGGGGGAGTGGAGCATTTGTGTGCAACCTGCCCACAGGAGGAGGACCTGCTGATGGAAGCGAACCCTGCTGTCAGAGGCAGGTTCCGGTTTGAGAAGTGGATTCTGGGTTGGATAGTGAACTCTGGGAGTGGCGCCATTTTGTGAGTGGACTCTGCCTCGTGAGTGGACTCTGTCTTGGAATGGACTCTGCCCCTTCCGGGTTGCACTATACCCTTATGTGTATATTGTGTTTGCACTGTACCTTATCATGTAGATTGTGATTGAATTGTGTTTCCATATGTGCATTGCGTTTTTGTGTATCTCTGGGGAGAATTGAAATCTCTGTGGCTGCAGGATGTGGGTTTCCTTTAATGCAATTTTTTGGCTGTTTGTTGGGTGTTTTTATTTGGAGGATTGTGATGTGGTTTACTTTGTTGGTTCTGTGTACTGCTTTTCCTGTTGGCTAGAGGGGGACTTGAGGCATTTGTTTTTGGGATTCCGTTTCTTTGTAGTTTTGTTTTGACTGTTAACTGTTAATATGTCATGAGTTTGTCAATTTGTATAACATTGAATAAAAAAAAATATAAACAAGGGATTTAGAATCTCCTCAGTTCAGAGACTGACTCTGAGCTGGCTGGGCACAGTCAGTATTTGGTTGGCATGGACAAGTTGGACCGAAGGGTCTGTGCATCTCTGTGAGTCTACATACTGTGCACATGTAAATAAAGGTTGACTTGGTATGGGATACCTGCCTGTGTGCAGTTATTTCACAACCCAGATAGACACCTTCACATTTTTAAAGACCTTAATCAGGTCAGCCTTCAGCTTTCATTGTAACATCAGTTCTGTTGTTTCATTGATTCAAGATCAATCTTTAATATCCTGAGATAGATGAAAGATGTATCATTTTTACATCCAGTTTTTAATCAGTCAAGGAGTTTTTTTTTGACATGTTGTTAAATCAGATATTGGGTTAGAGCTCAGGGTAATATTGGAATGGAAACGAGTTAGGATTATTAAAGTAAAAACTTAAAGCAACAACATGAACCAGTCACTAGTTGGAATTATCGAGAATAGGTCATTAATAAGAAATGTTGAGTATCACAAATTAGGGACTGGAAATTAAGAAAAACATTGATTTTTAAAAAAATCTCTTTAACTTTTTTAACTGCTTAAATTTCTACATTTCAGTCGCTGTAATAACATCATTGATGACATTAATTAATGTTATCACTGTAAGACTAATTTTAGCTAAGTGCCACATTACGTAAACTAAAAGCATTCAATTTAGACGGCAGTAATCTAATGAACCACCAGTAAGTCTTGTTGTAAAAAAGTATATCCATTGTTTCGAATGATTGTTTGTGATTCATATCTTCAACCTTAATGACTTAGTCATATTTAAACACAGACCCACCCATAACTTGGAAACTATTCCCAGTTCTTAGTGGATAATTCTCAAAATCCAGAACAGAAAAGGGTGGGGGTGGTGGTGGGGGGGGGAGCTAGGGTGGAGGTGGGTTGGGTGTAAATAACTCAAAGTTCCTTGAGTGATTCTTCTTTCAATCTTTCTCCTTTTCTTTCATGTGTTTTCTTATTAATGCTGTTAAGGCCACCTGTCTTGTAAGTTTCCCTCTTTTGTTGTCTCTTGATCCTAAATAACAAACCCTACAATTCCTTTCTTTCCTGCAGCAACAGTTTGCAGAAACTGAAACTTGTTGGATGCATCTTCCATTTCTCATCCAAAAGAAAACAGTTCAACTCCTTACCTCCCTTAGGATTCTACAATATACCCTGTTTTAAAAAACACAACTTAGTGATATCTTCTCTTATATCTATTCCTGGATTATAATTGTCTCAATTTGGATAATGTAGAAGAATGTATGGAATTGATGGACTATTAAAAGCCAGCTGGTCTATCAATCCTGTTTTATATTGTGCTATAGGCAATGTTCTTTCATCTTTTTTAACTGTAATAGCATCCTGCTCTGTGGTCTTTGGATCTGCTCCGTCTTTATTGTATTCGAACCTTTATCATCTTGCTTCTACCATTTAGACTCTTCAGTCGAGAAAAAACAGAATTATGTGACTTATTGCTTTGCAGATGGTGAGGTGTTGGTGCTGGAGATCAAATTACTTTCTCCCATATCTGGCAGTTTCTTTCCTTGATGTTAGAAGATACAGAGTGCTAAATAGCTTTTGTTGCTACATGTGGTAGAACTGAGCAGCATGAAATATGTGTTCATTCAGGTAAATGTCTGTTTTATTTAAGAAACCAAGTTTCAATAAATACAGTTGAGCCTTATTATATCAAGAATAAAAGGTGGCACTAAGAGAGTTATTATAAATCTCAAGCTTCACTTCTGTTCTAAACCTCCCAGGTTATTCCAGTTGAAACTGGTTCAGAACACTTAAATCAATGGAAACTCCCCCTATCTGTGTTCTTTCTCCAGGTTCCATGTCATATGTTACTTTCCATTCAGGAAAATGTAGACTCGCCACAGTATCACTAGTGATGACGATACAGACTCAGAGACTCCTTAGTTCAATCTGTGGTCTATTCTGAGGTAGATAGACACATTAAGAGGAAGATTTTGGATAAGAGTAGACCACTCATTCCCTTGAATATGTTCAACCATTCTTAGATTAGTTGGAATATAAACAAAACAATAGCAAGTGTAGAATATCTATCTCCCCAAATCTGTCCCACCATTCTGTATGATCATTGCTGATCTCCCCCAGATCTCAATTCCATTCTCTAGGCCAGTTCATTATAGCCCTCAACTCTTTGATATTTCTATTCACCTTCTATTTAAAAGGTTTTGATGATCATGCCTCCACAACTGTCCGGGGTAGAGAACTCCGGACATTCACTGCTCTCTAAGAGAAGGAATTCTTTCACATCTCATGTTGTTGATCTGTATCTTAACTCTAATTCAATGGCTTGGCTTCATAACCCCCATACTCTTGGCAAAAGTCGGGATTGCAGATGCTGGAGATCAGAGTTGAGTGTGTGATGCTGCAAAAGCATAGCAGGTCAGGCAGCATCTGAGGAGCAGGAGAATCGCCGTTTCAGGCAAAAGCTCTTCATCAGAATGATTTTCCTGATCCTCAGATGCTGCCCAACCTGCTGTGCTTTTCCAGCACCATACTCTCGACTCTCATACTCTTGCCTAACAAAACCTGATTTTAATGTTTTTAAATTAACTAAACAATAGTTTTGGAGGAGAGAGTTAAGATTTCCGTTATCCTTTCCATGCTTAAGTGCTTGCTGAACTCACTGCTAAGTGATCCAGATTTAATTTAAAACCACATTCCCGTCCTTAGGATTTGGTAACACCAGAGAAAAGGGTTCCTATTTGCTTTTCGAATCTTCTAATCTTCTTAATCTCTATAATTAGATTGCCCCTCTACGTTCTATGCTTAAGGGAACACAAGTCCAGCTTTTGTAAGCTGTCTTTATAATTTAGCCCTTTAACCCCAGTAGCTGAATAATTGGTCATAGTACCACTGTGCTATGAAGTAGCAAAAATATAAGTGATTCTTTCAGATTTTGCTTACCAGACAATAATAAATGGACCTGGATGATGGTGGGAATGTTGTATGCTGCAGTACCAATGTTTTGACTTCTGGTTGAAATAGAGTCTGACCACAAATCCTCTTTTTGCATTATTTTAAGTTTTAATCAACCTATTTAGACATGGGATGGTGCACCTCTAAGTGGGTAAGAGCTTGAATCTAGAGACAGGCGCAATATCAGCACACAATAAGATGTTTGAGAGCAACTGTTATGTTTGGGAAGCAGCCGTAATTGTAATTGTTTTTACTCAAGCTGCTTGAACATTTTATGACACATCTTTGGTGCAGGTTGGACTTGAATACAGGACTCCTGGCTCAGAGGTAGGGATACTACCACAACAGCCTTTGCAACGTTCATACATTTTTATATATTCTATTCCACCTGTTCAAAGATGTTGGTATACATCTCTGGACCGTGTGGGATTTGGTTTTACAGGCCTCCTGTGCAGACGTGGGAACACTGCCACTGTGCTATAAGAGGCCCACAAGTACTCCAGTGAAACTCCAGTTAGTGTCTGACATCTGCATACAATTAGGTGTAGTACACATGACAAATCATGGGGCTGTTATGATGCAGTGGCAGTGTCCCCACCTCTCAGCCAGTCTCAAGTCCCACCTGCTCCAGAAGTAAGTCATAAACTGACCGAAAAGGTTCACTTTTAACATCTGGATTACACATGAAGTAACCAGAGTAAGTTTTTCTACTTCTGGACCAGAAGAACCAAGTTCAATTCCTGCTTGCTCCAAAGGTATCATAACATGCCTGAACAGAGGCCTGGCTAGGATGAATGCACTCAGTCTTTTTCCCAGGGTTGGGGAGTTGAAAGCTAGAGGGCATCATTTTAAGGTTAGAGGGGCAAGAATAACAGGGAACCTGTGGGGCAACATCTTTACACACAGGGTGGTGCACATGTAAAATGATCTGCCAGCAAAAGTGGTTCAAGAGGACACATGAACAACATTTGAAAGGCTTTTGGAGAAATATGTGGTTAGGATAGGTTTAGAAGAATATGGATTAGTGGTGCTGGAAGAGCACAACAGTTCAGGCAGCATCCGAGGAGCAGTACAATTGACCTTTCGGGCAAAAGTGCTGAGAAATGGGGTTAGCTTGGATGGACATTTTGGTCAGCATGGACCAGTTTGGGTCAAAGAGCCTATCTTTGTGCTGTATGACTCTATGAGTTTGACTAATAGAATCCTTACTGTGTGGAAGCAAGACATTCAGCCCATCAACTCCACACTAACTCTTTGAAGAGGACTATCCCACAACCCTCCACCTAACCTACACATCTTTGGACCTCAAGAGGAAACCAGAGTAGACATAGGATACCTGTGTAGATACAAGGAGAACCTGCAAACTCCCACAGACAGTCACCTGAAGCTGGAATTGAACCAGGGTCATTAGTGCTGTGAGGCAACAGTGCTAGTCACTGAACCACAATGTCTCCTGCAATAACTGTGTGAGAAGTCCTGCATTTGATGAATTAAAACAGGAAACATCGCCTGGCTGCTAACTGAATGGCTGGCTCCCAGATAGTATTCATTCCTTTATTACAGAGATGCAGCTTTTGCATCAGGCAGTATGGTACTGGAGGTTATTGTCAATAATGTTCAGTATTCTGAGCAGCTTACTGAGTAAGATATCATCATCATTTCTGGCAGAGAATGTTTGATTATTTTCTGTACTGGTATTATACCAGAATGATGAATTTATCTTTCTCTTATCAGGTAATGAACCCAAAGCAGGAAGGCACCACTTAAGGGTGGCATGGTGACTCAGTGGTTATCACTGCTACCTCATAGTGCCAGGGACCCGGGTTCAATCCCAGCCTCAGGTAACTGTCTGTGTAGAGTTTGCACATTCTCCCTGTGCCTGAATGGGTTTCTTCCCACAATTCAAAGATGTGCAGGTTAGGTGAATTGGCCATGCTAAATTGCCCCATAGTGTTCAGGGATGTATAGTTAGGTGCATTAGTCAGGGGAAATGTAGGGTAATGGGTCTGGGTTGGATACTCTTCAGTGGGGTGTTGTGGACTTGTTGGGCTGAAGGGCCTGCTTCTACATTGTAGAAATTCTAAACCTTAAGAACAACCTGATAGATTTTAAAGGTCTTTTTTCTCAATAACGTATGTAATTTTGCTGACTTTACCTTGTTCTGATGCTCAACCTGAACATTAGACCTGATTGTCAGTTGCCAAGGTAAAGCAGCTTGTGAATGAATAATTTGACTGTCATTAAAAAATGGGAAAGAGCCTGCAGGAAGGTATTTTCAGGAAAATTCTCAAGAGTGCATGCATTTGTTTTTCACTGAAGTATGTAACTTTTCCAATTATTGTTTTAGGCATGAAGTGTACATTGGGGAAGTTATTTCTGTGCATGTTTGATTTTCTGTCGACTATTAAAATGTTAATTTTGAGGAGAACTAATCTCCTTGAAGCTTTTCTGCATTCTCCTCCATCCATCCCTTTCCACCCCATGCTTTCATTTTCTGTCCTTCTTTTGTTTTGTTTTAACTCATTCCGGGGAGAAGGGCATCCCTGATAGAGCCAGTATTTATTGCCCATCCTTATGATGTTCATGTGGAGTGAATTGAATTGACTGAAGCTTGGCTTCTGTAATGTTGGGGATCTCCAAAGGAGACTGATATTGAACTCAGTACTTCTGGCTGAAGATTACTGCGAGTGTTTCAGCCCTATCTTTCGCACTGATGTCCTTGGCTCCTCCACTATTGAGGCTGGGGATATTTGTGTGTTGCTGTTGAATTGTCCACCATGACTGGATGTGGAGGGATTGTAGAACTTAGATCTGATCAGTTAGTTGTGGGACCACTGAGTTCTGTCTATCACTTGCTACTTATGCTGTTAGGCAAGTCATCATTTTTTGTAGCTTTCCCAGGTTGCTACTTGACTTTTAGGTATTCTTGGTGCTGTCACTGGCATGCCCTTCTGTGTACTCCATTGAATCAAAGCTATTTCTATTGGTAGATAGGAACTTATAGCAACTTCTGATGGAAAAGTATATTTTTTTCAGATTTGAGGTTTTCAATGCAGGATAAAAGGAACTGCCCCTTTCTTTTTGGAGGCCCAACGTTTCTCCCCAAACTGTTCAGCCAATCAAATTATTAATAGCAGGCAGAAGACCATTGTCATTTATTGCTGGTCACCATATCATAGACCGATCAGCTACTAGTTGCTGACTGAATCTGAATTTGTACATGCTCTTTGGCTTCAACTTGTTTGCAGCTAGACTTGCACCCCTGCTTGCACCAATAGCTGTGAAAATAGCGCTCACAATGAGTGTCAGGCTACTTGCTTTTAAAAGGTGCAACAATCCTTCGACAATCCTCTGCTTTTAAAACAGTGCATTTACCATTTCAGTCCTCCATCAAAAACTACATAAAATGCTTGTTAACCAAGCCCTAGTACAACTTGTTATGGACCAAACAAAACCCCCTTCAGAAATATGAAGGAGATAGTCTAGACCCTTATTTTTTCTTAATTTAGGTACTGTATATACTTGAGTAATAGTCAAACTTTTTTGACTGCTTTTTAAGGTTAAATTTATGAGGTTGGCTATATATGGATACTACTTTTGAGGGGCTGAAATTCATGCCCGTTAAAGTTTATATCTTGTTGTTAGCAGCAGCCCAATTAATCTCTAAACAAATTTTAAAAAATGAATTATGGTAATTCTGAAAACCCAGATCGGAGTGCAACAGTCAGAACTGGAAGACCAGGAGCAGAGAGGAACAACCAGCAGATTGGAAAGCTGGAGCGGGATGTGATGGCCCCACGCTGACTCATAAACATTGACCTGTTATCTGTGAAGAACTAGGGACAACTTTTCTATGGGATACATGGAAAATTCCAGGTTATTTGGCCAAAAATAGGGGGTCGACTTTTACATGAGATATCTATTACTCGGGTACGTATGGTGAGTGTAATGGGCTGTGTTCTAGATGTAATTCAATTGGTCACACAGCTCAGCTTTAAGCAAAGTACACTTTATTCTTACTCTACAATTAAAATATAAACAAAAGAAAGAAGAATTGGTCTGACTTTATCTCTTTTGGAAAACTTAACAGAATAATAGACAATTGAGCTACTAAAGCAAGCTCAGTAAAATAGACTGACTCATAGGTAATGTTTCTTCAATCCAAGAGAAAAGAGCATCAAGAGAAAATTCTGGCAGAGAGAACTCAGGTATTTTTCTGTAGCGAGGAGTGATGGTACCAGAGTTTTGTGATTCATATACCAGGACAACAAGATCCCTCAGTACCACAGATTTCTGCAGTCTCTCTCTGTTTAAACAGTACACTGTCATTTAACAAAGTTTTGTTGATTATTGCAGGGGGAATGGAATAGGCTGGTCCTGTACCTACTGAGCTTTAAAAGAGCAAGATACTTGATGCAGAAAGGACCTTTCCCCTTGCAGGAGAAACCAGAACTCACAACCATACTCTGAAAATAAGGAAACATTCATTTAGGACAGAGAAGAAGAGAAATATGTTTTCCTAAAAGACTGTGAGTCTTTGTGAGACTCCCTTCTACACTGATAGATTGAGACATTGAATATTTTAAGACAAAAATAGATAATTTTTTTAACTAACAAGGGTGTCACATTTCATCGGTTGAGATTACAAACAGATCAGACATGATTATACTGAATGGTACAGTAAGCGGACGGGGTCAAATGGCCTATGCTTGTTCTTAATATGTTTGAACATTCACATTTTCCCTCATTATTCTCTATCTGCCAAACTTTTGCTCATTCACTTAACCTATTTAAATCCCTTATACATCCTCTTGAGAACTTACTCTCCAATCCATCATTAAGTAATTGGCAAGTGTAGCTCCCAAGTATTCAGTCACATCATCCCTGCCATTGATGTAGTTTGAAAGTAGGTATGAGCCCTCAGTGTGACATTGTGTGTGATAGACGCCTCATTCTTAATGTGTTATTCATTCCTGTCTCCATTAAGTTCATTTTTACAGAGGTTCCAAGTTCATACACAAAAACAAGACTCCAAGATGATGACAATCTTTTACCCAGCAGAAAGGATCTCTCTCATCAACTTAGAATCAAAATGAAGGGTACGGGACTTCTCCAGCTTCACAGGTTCATTTAGAATCATAGAATCCTTACAGTACAGAAAAAGAACATTCAGCCCATCAAATCTGCACTGATCCTCTGGAGAGCATCCCACCCAAACATAACCCCCTACCCTATCTCTGTCGCCCAGCATTTGCCATGGCTAACCTACCTAGCCTGCACATCCCTGCACACTATGAGCAATTTAGCATGGCCAATCCACCGAACCTGCACATCTTTAGACTGTGGGAGGAACCTGGAACACCCACTTCAGGAAAAACTGACAAATATAAATCTGTCCTCAATAAATTTAATTAAATGAAAAAATTGCTGGCTCTATAAATCACAAATGTTGTTTTTGTCTGAGAAAATATTAAGGAGCAAAAAACAGATGGATGATAGTTAGTGTTGTAAATGTGAATTTTTCTTAGATCAGAATGTTGTGGTGTTGCAGCAGGGAGGGAGAGCAGTCTGAGAATGAACAAAAGGCCTGTATCATGGAGGTACTTTCTGTCAGAGAATCATGTCTGATATCTTACCAGATTAAACAGTTAATTGAGGGAGTGGAGGAGAACAAGGGAGTGCGGCAACCAAACAGCAATAGAATTAATATGAGGTGCAGTGGTTAAAATTGACTCAGGTCACCTATTTTCTGTTGAAAATGTACTTACTGTTAAAGTTTCCTTTCAGTAACTTTCTCCCATTTTAAAATCTCCACCCTCTCCTCTTCCCAATGCACTCTTAGATGTAAAAGAACTCTGGAGGTCTTGCTGGACAATTAACAGGGATTACGCTGTTTCTCAGTCCCCAGATACTGGCAACACAGCTGAAAGCTTCCAGTATTATCTGTTTTTATTTCAAATCACTATCATCTGCAATATTTTGCTTTGATAATAAAAATTAAGTGGCAATTGTGAGCCCGAGGTGACTAACCCTGACAGTAATGATATAAAAGTGCTTTGATTCATCAATAATATATTTTATTAATGTCTTGTTTCTTGGCTCAAAGGGTATAAAATCTAACAGGAGTGAAGTATGCATAATGAAGAAAATTATAGGGATATCCATATACCAGTTAAAGAGAGAAAATGAACAAAGTATTTATAAGAATGCATCTTATAATTTCTGTTTAATTATAAGCCCACCTTTAGTCTATTAATCACCTGAGTGTTTCCAAAGTGTCAGAAATGATTTTACACTGATTAGATCATTAGAGTTTCTCTAAATAACCTTGCGTATTTTCTGCCAGCACATGGATCTCAGGGTGACAGACGGCTGAAGCTGAAAACCATTGCACTATTAATGGTTTGGAGAATGACTGATGGATGGAGCAATTCAAATTCACAGATCACAGCTCAGCTAATGAGTTCTGTAATGTTCTGACACCATCTTCCCATTAACTTCTTTGCCAGTCACTAACTAAGGCATCTTCCACTTCATCTGCAAGTCTAGCTTAATTATTTTTTAACTCTCTCAAAATTGCTTTCCATGGAATTTTCACATTTTGCAATGATTTCTTTTGATTATTGCCTTTATTTCTCTTTTGTTGAGTCTTTTAGATTAGACTTACAGTGTGGAAACAGGCCCTTCGGCCCAACAAGTCCACACCGAACCGCCGAAGCGAAACCCACCCATACCCCTACATTTACCCCTTACCTAACACTACGGGCAATTTAGCATGGCCAATTCACCTGACCCGCACATCTTTGGACTGTGGGAGGAAACCGGAGCACCCGGAGGAAACCCACGCACACACGGGGAGAACGTGCAAACTCCACACAGTCAGTCACCTGAGTCGGGAAATGAACCCGGGTCTCAGGTGCTGTGAGGCAGCAGTGCTAACCACTGTGCCACCGTGCCGCCCAACTGTGCCACCGTGCCGCCCAACTGTGGCTTCAAACTAGAAATCTTGGAGATACAAAGTACAGGAAGTAGGAAAGATACAAGTTACATGTGAAAAGGGAAAATCTCCAATTAATTATTTTTAGGTGAATGTGATTTTACATCAACATGACCTCCATTTTATTAAAATAAAAAAAACAAAGAATTGCGGATGCTGGAAATCTGAATCAAAAACACAAATTGCTGGAGAAACTCAGCAGATCTGGCTGCATCTGTGGAGAGACAAAGAGAAACTTAATGAAGGCTTCGAGTCCATGAGATCTGAAGAAGAGCCACTCGACCATAAATGTTAATTCTGTTTTCACTTGGCAGATGCTATCAGGCTTGCTGAGTTTCTCCAGTAATTTCTGTTCTTACTTCCATTGTATGCTTTAAAATGAGAAAACATTCTTGCACAGAATGAGGCCATTTACAATATTAAGATTAGAATTACGTAAGAATATAAGATCCAGGAGCCAGGGTAAGTCATCTGGCCCTTCAAGCCTGCTCCACCATTCAGTAAGATCATGGCTGATCTTTTCATGGACTCAGCTCCACTTATGCATCCTCTCATCCTTCTCTGCTTGAATCATATTGAGGTTGTTCATCTGATTTCACATGTTAGTTTTGTTTATTGTGAGCAAATCACAATTTCTCAATTTTCAATGAGTTCCACAAGTGCAGAGCTCTTGAAAATTGTCTTTCCAGTCTAATTTCATCTCCAGACTTTTAATCAGTAATTAGCACCATCCAAATGTCTATTGATGCCATGCTAAAATTGTCCATAGTGGTCAGGGATATGTACGGTGGGTGGGTTAGCCATGGTAAATATGAGGTTAAGGGCATATGGTAAGTGGTTGGGTCTGGATGAGATGCTCTTCCGAGGATCGATGTGGACTCAATGGGCCAAAAGGCCTGCCTTCACACTGTAGGGATTCTATGACACTTCGATGGAGATATCAAATTAAGGCTTCTTCTGCCATATCCGATGAACTTAATAGATCATATTCCTGGTTGAAGATTTGTAGCTCGGGTGTCTGTTGTTGTGGTTCTGTTCGCCGAGCTGGAAGTTTTTGCTGCAAACGTTTCATTCCCTGGCTAGGGAACATCATCAGTGCTATTGGAGCCTCCTGTGAAGCGCTGCTTTGATGTTTCTAGAAACATCAAAGCAGCGCTTCACAGGAGGCTCCAGTGGCACTGATGATGTTCCCTAGCCAGGGAACGAAACGTTTGCAGCAAAAACTTCCAGCTCGGCGAACAGAACCACAACAGATCATATTCCTATATTTCAAAGAAAAGTAGGGGAGTTCTTTTGTCTCTTGGCCACTGTTTATTCCCCAATCAACATCGCTACAACATATTATCCAGTCATTCTTCTGAGAAAGTGATAGTTTATTGGCGTTATTGGTAGTGTATTAAACTAGAAGTCCAGGAAACGTTCTAGGGATGTGTGTCCAAATCCTGCCAATGCAAATGGTGGAATTTGAATTCAATTTTTTAAAAATCCAGAATTAAGACACATTGAAATGATTTGCTTCATGAATGTGCTTTTGAAAAGAAAACTGAATTCTTTCCCTTGTCTGGACTGCATGTGACTCCCAGAATCACAATAGTATGAAATTGCATCCAGACAATAAATACTGACCTGGTCATCGATGCCTACATCTTATAAGTTTAAAAAAATTGCACTGCTGTTTGTGTGACCTTTATATTAAAACAGCGACTGTATTTCTAACCATGTAATTGGCTGTGAAGCTCATTGGGAAAGCCCAAGGTTGTAAATTGTTTGCTGTCTTTCCTCCCTCTTTGTGTTAGACACCTGTGCCTGATTGTTTTGTTGATGCAATATTTTCCTCCGTAACCACACTTCAGGTAATCACCTGCAATAAAGACAGAGAATATTGGAGAAACTCAGAATGTTTGACAGCATCTGTTGAGAGACGATCAGAGTCAAGGTTGTGACGTCAATATTACCAGTCCTGATGAAGGGTCCTGCCTGAACCATTGACTCTCCTGCTCTTCGGATGCTGCTAGACCTGCTGTGTCTTTTTCAGCTCCACCTTTTACCAATTCTGACTTTCCAGTATCTGCAGTCCGCACTATCTCCAGGTCATTATGATTTCTTCAGTTGAAATTTGCTATTGGAAAAAGGGGATCAAGTAGAAAAAGGAAGGACAATAATAGGTTACAGGAAAAGGAAAAAAGTGGAAGCCAGACGGAAACAGTAAAAGGAGCGTGCAGCCACAATGCCCCACCCAGCTCTTCCCGTAACCACCAACAGTCCCAAGTGTAACAGAGCCCATGGTGGCCATGTCGGTCTGTACAGCCACATACAGACTCACCCTGAGAGTGAACAAGAGTCATCCTCATCTCTGAGAGACTGCCATTGATGATGATGGGAAAGAGGAGATTAAGTACCAAAGATGTCACAGAACAAAAGGCAAAAGGACTTGTGATGGAAATATTAAAGAAACAAATCATTGATTCAGAGTAGGTCTTTATAGCAGAATAAACATGAGTTCTGTTAGAATGCAAAACATGAGAGTAAATACAGATTGGCACTTTGGGGGACAGAGATCAAGACTCACATTGTTAAGCTTAATGTTGAGCCCAGAAGTTTGTAAAATGCCCAATCAGAAGGGAGCTGAGCTTCGCTGGAACATTATAGTGGACTAAGGACAGAAATGTATGGGAGCAAAGTGGTGGATCAAAATGGCAAATGACTCAAAGATTGGGGCATTGCTCACAGTGCAGGGATGTTCCACAAAGTGGTCAACCAGTCTTGTGTTCCCAAAGAAAGAACCGTGACTGGGAATGGGATTTTGGGAGATCTAACAGTTTGGATCTAACAATTGGCTTGCTGAAAGAAGACAGAGGGTGCTGGTTGATGGGAAATGTTCTTCCTGGAGTCCAGTTACCAGTGTGTACCGCAAGGGTCGGTGTTGGGTCCGCTGCTGTTCGTCATTTTTATAAATGACCTGGATGAGGGTGTAGAAGGGTGGGTTAGTAAATTTGCAGACGATACTAAGGTCAGTGGAGTTGTGGATAGTGACGAAGGATGTTGTAGGTTACAGAGAGACATAGGTAAGCTGCAGAGCTGGGCTGAGAGGTGGCAAATGGAGTTTAATGCAGACAAGTGTGAGATGATTCACTTTGGTCGGAGTAACCAGAATGCAAATTACTGGGCTAATGGTAAGATTCTTGGTAGTGTAGATGAGCAGAGAGATCTCGGTGTCCATGTACACAGATCCTTGAAAGTTGCCACCCAGGTTGACAGGGTTGTTAAGAAGGCATACAGTGTTTTAGCTTTTATTAATAGAGGGATCGAGTTCTGGAATCATGAGGTTATGCTACATCTGTACAAAGCTCTGGTGCGGCCACACTTGGAGTAGTGTGTACAGTTCTGGTCACCGCATTATAAGAAGGATGTGGAAGCTTTGGAAAGGGTGCAAAGGAGATTTACTAGGATGTTGGCTGGTATGGAGGGAACATCTTACGAGGAAAGGCTGAGGAACTTGAAACTGTTTTCATTGGAGAGAAGAAGGTTGAGAGGTGACTTAATAGAGACATACAAGATAATCAGAGGGTTAGATAGGGTGGACAGGGAGAGTCTTTTTCATCAAATGATGACGGCGAGCATGAGGGGACATAGCTTTAAATTGAGGGGTGATAGATATAGGACAGATGTCAGAGGTAGTTTCTTTACTCAGAGAGTAGTAAGGGTATGGAATGCTTTGCCTGCAATGGTAGTAGATTCACCAACTTTAAGTAGATTTAAGTTGTCATTGGACAAGCATATGGACGTACATGGAATAGTGTAGGTTAGATGGGCTTCAGATTGGTATGACAGGTCAGCGCAACATCGAGGGCCGAAGGGCCTGTACTGCGCTGTAATGTTCTATGTTCTATGTCTTGACTTTTAAATATTAATCTTGCTTCTTTCTCTGCTGCCAAACCTCCTGAGTGGTTTAAACACTTCCTATTTCTTATTTCTTTTTCCAGTATCTGTATTACTTTGCTTTTACCTGTTTTGCCATTGTCTGATATCCAACCTCTATAAAATAACTCCCTCAGCATCAATTATCCTCCTCCAGATAATTATTCTTCCAATATTTTCCACAACCTCACTCTCAAATACCTATTATTCTCTATGTAATTATTGCACTACATTAATTATTCACATGTGGTCTGAAGGTCAATCCATTATTGTCTAGATAATTATCCCCAGGTGTCCAGTATTCTTTATGCATTTTAGAACTCTCTATTGTAATTAATTTGACTAACATAGCCATCTGTACAAAGAGGCAATTCAGTCACTTATGTATGGCATTAAGCACTATGCATTAATTCACAAGAAATTGTCTGGGTCACTAAATATATGGAGTATTATGAAGATAGGCCGAACCAGACATAGACATATCAAATCCAGAAACTAATGCAGTGAAGGGATACATTGAATAAAACAAACTGAAACTATTTTACGTAGTTGTGATTATTTTATGGAATCACACAGTCGATGCTGTTTTTATTTTTACAGTTTTGTATAAAATTTTATCTGATTTGTTTGCAGCTTTTGCAACTGTCTGTCAAAAACAAATCATTAAGATTCTGGTTTTCACCTCTGTCTTAGAGAGTGCAGTTAGGTCGGTTATCTCTGTAAACTGGAGTCAGCAGGAAAGGTTCAATTCTGATTGAATTAGCTCTCTTTTTAATATCAAAGCAAAATACTGCAGATTCGGGAAATCAGAAATGAAAACAGAATTTGTCAAATAAAAACTGTGCAGGTCGGGCATTTGGATGTGAAGGTAGGAGGTATGGTTATTAAGTTTTCAGATGGCACAAAAATTGGATGTGTAGCGGACAGCAACAAAGGTTACCTCATGGGATCTTGATCAGATGGGCTGATGGGCCGAGGAATAGCTAATGAAGTTTAAAATAGCTAAATGTGAGGCGCTGCATTTTGATAAGGCAAATAATTTATACTCTTAATTGTAGGGTCTGGAGGTGTGCTGTCGATCAAAGAGACTTTGGAGTGCAAGTTCATTATTCCTTGAAAGTGGAGTTGAAGGTACACAGGGTGATGAAGAAGGCAATTGAAACACTTGCCTTTATTGGTCAGTGCATTGAGTATAGGAATTGGGATGCTGCTGAAAATGTGTTGCTGGAAAAGTGCAGCAGGTCAGGCAGCATCCAAAGAACAGGAGAATTGACGTTTCGGGCATAAGCCCTTCTTCAGGAATCATCGACGTTTCGGGCATAAGCCCTTCTTCAGGAATGACTCCTATAGGAATTGGGATGCCAGGTTGTGGCTGTACAGGACATTGGTTAGGCCAGCTTTAGAATACTTGAAAGGGTTCAGAAAAAAATTACAAGCAAGTTGCCAGGATTGGTGGGTTTGAGCTATAGAAAGAGGCTGATTAGGCTTGGGCTGTTTTCCCTGGAGGATCAGAGGCTGATGGATGACCTTATTAGAGGTTTATAAAAACATGAGGGGCATGGGTAGAGTAAATAACCAATGTCTTTTTCCCAGTGTAGGGGAATCCAAAACTAGAGAGTATAGGTTTAAGGTGAGAGAGGAAACATTTATTCGGGACCTGAGGGACACCTTTATCACACAGAGGGTATGGAATGTCTGAGGAGGTGGTGGAGGCTGGTACAATTACAATATTTAAAAGGCATCTGAATGGTACACGAGTAGGAAAGGTTTAGAAATGCTGGCAAATGGGACGAGATTAATTAGCATATCTCATTGACATGGAAGAGTTCGACTGAAGGGTCTGTTTCCATGCTGTTCAGCTCTACATGTCTATGATTTATTGAAGGAAGAAACAGAGTTAATGGATTGGATATTAATGCCCCCATCAGTTGTGTTTTTGGGGAGAGGTAATGTTGAGTAAGACAGGGTGAATACCCTGGTCACCTCATCTTCCCATCACCTCCGTGCTGACTGCTATAATATGAAAAGTAGGCAGGTGTTGCAATTGGTAGCCCATCCTCCTGTACATAAATAAATAATTACATGTCAATAAATAATAAACAAATAATTAAGCTTTAAAGAAGCTCAAAATTATTCCAGAAACTTCTAAACTTACCACATCCTAATTTGGGTTAATGGACAGGCAATTGGAAGTGGATGCTCACCTATTTCTTAAAAGTTTTCAAAACTGAAAGAAGGAAGGTAGTACTCCCTTCAGAAAATGCACTGCACCCCACCATCATTCCTGCAGGAAAGTCAGATTAAATACTCTTATTGGATTCTCTGTCATCGGAGGAAGTGGATTGGAATCCACAATCTACAGTTACTGATGTGACATCACTTGAAGAGGTGGAGATGATTGAGCGTGTAATCATCATGTCGAGATGTAGAATGAATGGTCCCATTAAAAAGGATATTGGTGACACCACATCTGCAGTAGTCTGTAGAGCAGGCATCTCCATCAGGCAACACATGGACCACAATGTGGCCAATCAAGGGGTGCTATTCAGTCCATTGTGGAGGCTCCAAACACAGAAATTAAAATTGGGAGATTCTGCAAAGAAATTCTTCTGCAATCAGAGATCATTTAATGTTGACAGCGTGAATGTGTGCATTGTATTCAGTCACCAGATTTCCATTTGTTGCAGTCAAAAATGCGCCAAAATCTATCACAAATACAATAAAACTTAAGAAAGAATCTGAGCTATTTTAGCCTGAAGCTGGAGTTTTGAAGCTGCTAAAAGCACCTCCACTGACATAGTACCAAGGAACTGCTCTGATGAATAGATTTTGTGATTTCACAATTAGTTATTCTCATGCAATATAATTAGAAATCATATAGGTGATGGGCAGATCAATTTTTTAATACAGCTACTAGTTAAAAAGGTGATTGGGATTAATTTGTTAATTTATTAATTAGACAGATATAATGGAAGGACAGAGCTGTGGAGTCCATGGATCATGTGTGGGCACTTGCACTCCCTTATTGATTTTCTTAAAAATGCTCTCCTCTGTTTTTGATTGCACTTCAGTCCCACTCTCCTGATCTTTGGGCACCCGGTGTAGAGCGGAGAGGATAGGTCAGAGGATTTCCTTGTGGGTCTGGGAGCTACTGGGCATTGTCTAACTGGCCATAAACATGTCCAGGCAGTGGTCTGTGGAGGGGGTCATTATGGTTGATTGCCTGCCCTTCTTCCATGGCTACGTACCAGCCCGGGTGTCCCTGGAGAAGGAGCACGCGGTGTCTACCAACACTCTCAAGCTGTTCAGGGAGAGGTGGGAACCACAGGGAGTGGAATGCCTTATTTTCCCTCCAACTCTATTTTGATTTAATCCCTGCCCTCCCCGTCACTTTTTTGATCACACAGCATTGCCCGTTGATGTGAAGGGCACTGCTTGTCGCTGACAACTTGGGTGTTTCCTTTCTTCCTGGTGGTGGAAATCGAATAAAGATTTGTACACCTTGTGTCTTTCACTGTGTCTCACACCTGCACACACACAACATGGGTGCTGGGGAAAATATAAGCACAACCGCAGTTAAGCGGTATTGTGGGGGTAAAAAGAAATAAGTAAAAATGGAAGGACAGATGGGACTGGGTGCTTTGACAGGAGTTGGAAGACTAAGAAGTTAATAAACTCTATCCACAAGCAAAATTGTCTTTGTTTCTATCTCACCAATTGATTGAATCCAAATTCACAGTCTCTGGATGGTGACAAAGTTGGGGGATGAGCAGTGAGGAGCTTGCTGCTGCTGAGAGCAAAGTGCGTAATTTTCCAACCAGGTGAGATGAGATTATTGCTAGTGAGTGTAAAAAGGCTATTTTCATGCATAGCATCCTCATTCCATCATTGTGACTCAGTGATATAAATTTTCATGTTCTCTGAACTGCCAGATAAAATCTAAATGCCGATAATTCCCCCGATATGAAAGTCAGAGTGGGAACTGGTGACTCCAGCTGACTGCTCGTTCTTTTAGATGTCCATCTCAGGACATGCTCAATGGATAGTGACTGTCATGCAACCTCAGTTCAGCAGGATCCAAGGATTGAATGGTTCACTTGCATTTCTGTGTCCAAAGTGGATTATAAGAAAAATAAAATTATCTAAACAGTCAAGTTGAAAATTGATGTTCATGAGTAGTACATTTTAATAATTTATTGAAATTATTTTTTACTGAATTTATACAGTAAAATTGACTATTTATATTATATTATTTTCCCAATATTCCACAATGGAATGTGGAATGGAGGGGACGACACCATTTCATGGCTTGGAGAAAGGCAGGAGTGCAGATGCTGGAGATCAGATGCAAGACTGTTGTGCTGGAAAAGCACAGCAGGTCAGGCAGTATCCGAGGAGCAGGAGAATCGACGTTTCGGGCATCAGCCCTTCATCAGGAATAAGCCTTCCATCCTGATGAAGGGCTTATGCCCGAAACATTGATTCTCCTGCTCCTCGGATGCTGCCGGACCTGCTGTGCTTTTCCAGCAACACACTCTCGACCATAATTTTATGGCTTATTTGAATGAATATTATTTGCATAATATGTGGGGGGCACAGTGGCACAGTGGTTGGCATTGCTGCCTCACAGCGGCAGAGACCCGGTTCAATTCCTGCCTCAGACAACTGGCTGTGTGGAGTTTGCACATTCTCTCTGTGTCTGTGTGGGTTTCCTCCAGGTGCTCTGGTTTCCTTCCACAGTCCAAAATGTGCAGGTCAGGTGAATTGTCCATTCTAAATTGCTAGGTGAAGGGTTAAATGTAGGGGAATGGGTATGGATGGGTTGCTCTTCGGAGGGTCAGTGTGGACTTGTTGGGCTGAGGGGCCTGTTTCCACGCTGTAAGTAATCTAATCTAATCTTCTTTATTTTATTTCATATTATTTGAAAAGTTGACTGTGAAATTTTCTGTTAAAAATGTGTTGCTGGTTAAAGCACAGCAGGTCAGGCAGCATCCAAGGAATAGGAAATTCGACGTTTTGGGCATAAGCCCTTCATCAGGAAACTGTGAAATTTTTACCCTGTGAAATTTTCTGGACTGGTCTTAAGAAATAGCATTCAAAAGGCACTTCTTATATGATAGTATTGAAGAAAATTATTGGAAATGAAGAAAATATCCTTATGAATAGTTTAAGGGGTTTAAAAATGATTTTGTTTTTGGTTCTATGACAATCTGTGACTAATACTATAAAATTGCATTTGCATTACCATCAGAGTAACCTTTCCGTTCTGAAGGTTTGTGAAGGTGCTGATATTACGATTACAGTTCAGGCTGATTTCTATCTGTGGCTTTTACTCATAGTCATGGAATCAGTGTGCTTCGAAAGGCAACGTTTCCTCTCACTTTACTGTGCCAGAGGCACAACAATATGTTTTGTCTTAAAAAATAAGGCTAAGGCTTACAACATTCATTACAACCATGGCTCAATTCACTGTCTCCTTGAATCAGGAAGGTCCCAGTTTAGATCCCACTTCATACATTTTGAGTGTAATATCTAGGCTGACACTACAGTAAACTACATTGAGAGTGTGACACTGGCAAAAGCACTAAGATGTTGAACAAAGGTCCTGTCTGCTCACTCAGGTAGAATATCCTATGGAACAATATCGAAGGGAAGTGGGGCAGTTCTCTCCAACAATGTTTCCACAACCAATATCACTAAAACAGATGATCTGGTCATTATCAAGTTGCTGGTTAAGGAAGCTTATTGTGACAGGGAATGTCTGTGACATTTCCCATATTACAATATGACCATATTTCAAAAATGCTCATTTTTTTGAACAATTCAATCTTGCAGCCTTCTTCTTTCATGAGAGAAAGATCCCAACTCCTTTAATCTATCATCATCATTACTGAAATTTCTCATCCCTGGAACTGTTATAGTAAATTGCTTCTGCACTCTCTCCTATACACTTCCTCTACAATGGGATGCCCACAACTGTACACAATACTTTAGCTGGAGTCTATCAAGTGTCTCAGGAGAATGGCATGTTATAATGTGAGTTTAAAACCATTGCCCATACTTAAAGTTGGGAACTGCACTGAGGGAAACATCAATCTCAGAACAAATTAGAAGCAAATTGGTGCAAATGCTGGAACCTGGACTGAAAATAAAAAAGTATTGGAGACCACAATTAGGTTTGGGAGCAACCATGGAGAGATAGCAAGCTGATGTTTCAAATCTAGTTGACACTTCGTCAGAGCTGATGTAAGTGAGGAGTGGGCAGCATTTAAAGTTATAGAGTCATAGAGATGTACAGCATAGAAACAGTCCCTTCGGTGCAACTTATCCATGCCAACCAGATATTCTAAACTAATCCAGTCCCATTTGCTAGCACTTGGCCCATATCCCTTTAAACCCTTCTGATTCATATACCCATCCAGATGCCTTTTAAATGTTGTAATTCTGCTAGTCCCTACCACTTCGTCTGGCAGCTCATTCCATACGCACACCACCCTCTGCGTGAAAAAGTTGTCCCTTTTAAATCTTTCCCCTCTCACCTTAAACCCATGCCCTTTAGTTCTGGACTCCCCCACCCCAGAGAAAAGACCTTGTCTGTTTATGCTATCCATGACCGTCATGATCTTCTAAATCTCTATAAAGTCACTTCCCAGTCTCTGATGCTCCAGAGAAAATATCTCCGGCTTATTCAGCCTCTCCCTATAGCTCAAACCCTCCAATCCTGGCAACATCCTTGTAAGCCTTTTCTGAACCCTTTCAAGTTTCACAATATTCTTCCAATGGGTAACTGTGGAGGGGGAAGGGTTTGGAGGGCTGTGGGAGAAAGGGTGTAGATAGTGCAGATTAAGTGGTCACGAGTATGTACATGCAACATCAAGCCCACCTTGCACTTAGAAAGCATCTTCAGCTAGTAGAGTGAGAATGCTGAATCACTCTGCCATTAATCAATACTGGAAGTGTCTAAAAGAAAAAATCTGAAGGATGTGCATGTTAAATTTGAACAGCTAAGGACGGAATGTTTTTTTTTACAATGGATTCTGTGACAAAGACTCATTGTTACATGAGTCAATGATAAAAGATAAAAGCAATGTGTTCTGTATAACTACTCCATATATGCTCTACAACCACCTGATGAAGGAGCAGCGCTCCAAAAGTTAGTGCTTCCAAATAAACCTGTTGGAATATAACCCGGTGTTGTATGATTTTCAATTCTTCTAACTGCTGTAATTTAGACGGACCAACTGAACAGTTTATTCCATCTGATGTGGAATATTCCACATTTCACAATATATTTCAAAATTTTGTACCTGCCAGATAAAAGGAGGCTTGCTGGACAGAGAACTTAAACATAAGGCATGAGAAGGTGCAAGAGTTATTTAGGTCTTTATATGATTTGGTCAATGTCACCTGGCAACCATCAGGAAGTAAAACATTACCAGAAGCAATTGAAGAGACAAAACTTTGAAAATCCAAGCAGCAAACCAAATGGCTCAATGCTTGTTTTTTCTGTGATTCTATCCACTCAAAGGCTACTATCTTGATACTAAAAACAGCAGAACACTTGACTGAGCGGAAACATCTGCAAATGTGTTGCTGGTCAAAGCACAGCAGGCCAGGCAGCATCTGGCCTGCTGTGCTTTGACCAGCAACACATTTGCAGCTGTGATCTCCAGCATCTGCAGACCTCATTTTTTACTGAGCGGAAACATCCTCCTGTGACATGTGACGGCTAATATTCAGGACAATATACTGGCTGTGCATCTACTCTAAGCTTACATTGATAGACTAGTCACCATCAACACTGAGAAGATCATTTTCTTTGTAATCTGTAAGTTAGATATGGGGCACACTGCACAGAGTTCCATCTTAAAGTAGAACCGTTAATGAAGTGTCTGTCAGGATTTTGTCTAGACTTCAGAGGAAATCTGGAAGGCTCTTTCTTTCTTCACAGCTTGATAGAATTTTACAATTTCCAACTGCATAAAACTCTGCATAAATCATCCTCCTACTTTCTGAAGAAAGTAATTAGTTATCTTCCTGAATTTTCTGATTTTATGTAATGTCTAAACCTGATCTCTAACCTCAGTAAGGCAAAAGTGAGTGCTGCAGATCCTGGAAACCAGAGTTTAGATCAGAGTGGTGCTGGAAAAATACAGCAGGTCAGGCAGCATCTGAGGAGCAGGAAAATGATCAGGATTCTTGACGAAGGGCTTTTGCCGGAAATGTCGATTTTCCTGCTGCTTGGATGCTGTGCTTTTCCAGCACCACTCTGATCTAAACCCTAACCTCAGTAACCTAGCCATTTGAAATACTCAGTCCACATATCACAATTTATTTTGTTAGCTTCAATTAAACCACCCAAACCTGCACAAAACTGAAACATAATTCTCATGTCTACATTCTTCAAATGACAATAAGCCTCACCTTTCACACACAAGTAACAGAAAGAAATAATTCATAAAATAATTCAGGTTTGCACTACTTATTCAAGAAAGTATCAGTTGTGTTCAATTACATTTCCTTCTTCAAGTATTACAATTTTTTTCAGTAGCTTAACTATACAATGAATAATGAAATTATTAGTCTGGAAAGAATCTTTCATTGAAAAGCATCCTGAACCCCTTAGGTAAGTTGGTACGTGTGGAATGGAAGAATGCAGAAATAGCACATTGTCCTGTTACTGCCAGGGTTTCCACTGCTGATTGTGATCCTGAGGCCCCTGTTGGAAATGGAATGTGCATGAAGACTGGATGAGAATGGAATGTGATTAAAAGATGAAGCCATTGGCAGCTGAACAGTCTGCTGACAATTGACAGACATTCATGAGGCACTTGGACCCTGTTATGGACTAGGCCAGACCACTCAAAACATTGTTGAGCAGGCAACCCAGCATAACTTTGCAATTTGTTTTGGTAAGGACACAGCTAAAATTACCCAGAGTAAGTTAGCTAGGTTGACTACTAGCTTTTAAAACAGACAGAAATGTATTCACAAAATTACACAATGAGACACACAGAACAGAATAAAGAATCCCTACAGAACTCACTCTATCCCAACTAGACTTAATTATATTGTTCCAAATATAAGACTTCGGAAGACTTCGCGACGGCTGGTGGGTAAGTTTGGTCGTTTATTTAATAGTTAAAAATTTAAAGTTTTCTTTCAAAAAAAGCGGTAGCAGACCCGGAAGGCGCGCTAGGTTACTTGGGTAAGGTTTTTTTTCTCCCCTTATTTAAATGCGGGCTCCGAGTTTTAGGCCTCAGTCTCTCGGAAGACTTCGCGACGGCTGGTGGGTAAGTTTGGTCGTTTATTTAATAGTTAAAAATTTAAAGTTTTCTTTCAAAAAAAGCGGTAGCAGACCCGGAAGGCGCACTAGGTTACTTGGGTAAGGTTTTTTTTCTCCCCTTATTTAAACGCGGGCTCCGAGTTTTAGGCCTCAGTCTCTCGGAAGACTTTGCGACGGCTGGTGGGTAAGTTTGGTCGTTTATTTAATAGTTAAAAATTTAAAGTTTTCTTTCAAAAAAAGCGGTAGCAGACCCGGAAGGCGCGCTAGGTTACTTGGGTAAGGTTTTTTTTCTCCCCTTATTTAAACGCGGGCTCCGAGTTTTAGGCCTCAGTCTCTCGGAAGACTTCGCGACGGCTGGTGGGTAAGTTTGGTCGTTTATTTAATAGTTAAAAATTTAAAGTTTTCTTTCAAAAAAAGCGGTAGCAGACCCGGAAGGCGCACTAGGTTACTTGGGTAAGGTTTTTTTTCTCCCCTTATTTAAACGCGGGCTCCGAGTTTTAGGCCTCAGTCTCTCGGAAGACTTTGCGACGGCTGGTGGGTAAGTTTGGTCGTTTATTTAATAGTTAAAAATTTAAAGTTTTCTTTCAAAAAAAGCGGTAGCAGACCCGGAAGGCGCGCTAGGTTACTTGGGTAAGGTTTTTTTTCTCCCCTTATTTAAACGCGTAGGCGAGTCACCCGAGGCACTACACGAGTAGTGCCTCCCACCCTTCCACCTCCTCTAACCTAATAATAAGACCAATTGTGACTAGCGGGTAAGTGCTGCATTTTCCTTGTTTGTTTCTTTAGATTTAGTTGGTTTTGTTGTTTTTTTTAAGGAAAGCTTACTTTTAGAGGGATGGCAGTGCAGAGAGGGCAATGTTCCTCTTGCAACATGTATGAGGTGAGGGAAGCCATTAGCGTCCCTGCTGAGTACACTTGCAAGAAGTGCACCCATCTCCAGCTCCTCCAAACCCGTGTTAGGAAACTGGAGCTGGAGTTGGATGAACTGCGGATCATTCGGGAGGCAGAGGAGGTCATAGATCGGAGCTTTAGGCAAGTAGTTACTCCGAAAGTTCAAGATAGATGGGTGACAGTGAGGGGGAGTGGGAGGAGGAAGCCAGTGCAGGGACCCCCTGCGGTCATTCCCCTCAAGAACAAGTATACCGTTTTGGATACTTGTGGGGGGGATGACTTACCAGGGGCAAGCAACGAGGTTCAGGCCTCTGGCACGGAGCCTGGCCCCGTTGCTCAGAAGGGTAGGGTGGAGAAAGGTAGAGCAATAGTTCTTGGGGACTCGATAGTGAGGGGGTACAGACAGACGGTTTTGTGGGGGCGACAGGGACTCACGTTTGGTATGTTGCCTCCCAGGTGCAAGGGTACGTGATGTCGCTGATCGTGTTTTCCGGGTCCTTAAGGGGGAGGGGGAGCAGCCCCAGATCGTGGTCCACGTTGGCACCAACGATATAGGTAGGAAGAAGGGTGAGGATGTCAGACAGGCTTTCAGGGAGCTAGGTTGGAAGCTCAGAGTTAGAACAAACAGAGTTGTAGTCTCTGGTTTGTTACCCGTGCCACGTGATAGAGAGTCGAGGAATAGGGAGAGAGAGCAGTTAAATGCGTGGCTACAGGGATGGTGCAGGAGGGAGGGATTCCGGTTTCTGGACAACTGGGGTCCTTTCTGGGGAAGGTGGGACCTCTATAAAAAGGATGGGCTACACCTGAACCTGAGGGGCACCAGTATCCTTGGGGGGAGGTTTGCTAGTGCTCTTTGGGAGGGTTTAAACTAACTCCGAGGGGGCATGGGAACCAGGACTGTAGCTTTAGGGTACAGGACCTTGAGTGTAGGGAGGTTAGGAATAATGCAGTGATCTCTAAGGAGGGTGCCTGTAACCAGAAGGGTGGATTGAAGTGTGTATACTTCAATGCCAGAAGTATAAGGAATAAGGTAGGTGAACTTGCAGCGTGGGTTGGTACCTGGGACTTCGATGTTGTGGCCATTACAGAGACGTGGGTAGAACAGGGACAAGAATGGCTGTTGCATGTTCCAGGGTTCAAATGTTTTAGTAGGATCAGACATGGGGGTAAAAAAGGGGGAGGCGTGGCATTACTTGTCAAAGATAGTATCACAGCAGTGGAATGGACGATGGAAGAGGACTTGCCATCGGAGGTAGTTTGGGCTGAGGTTAGAAATAGGAAAGGTGAGGTCACCCTGTTAGGTGTTTTCTACAGGCCTCCTAATAGTCCTAGAGAAGTAGAGGATAATATTGCGAGGATGATTCAGGAAAAGAGTGAAGGTAGCAGGGTGGTTGTTATGGGGGACTTTAACTTCCCAGATATTGACTGGGAGAGCTATAGCTCGAGTTCATTAGATGGGTCGGTGTTTGTACAATGTGTGCAGGAGGGTTTCCTGACACAATATGTCGACAGGCCAACAAGAGGGGAGGCTATATTGGATTTGGTTCTAGGTAATGAACCAGGCCAGGTGTTAGACTTGGAGGTAGGTGAGCACTTCGGGGACAGTGACCACAACTCGGTGACTTTTACTTTAGTGATGGAGAGGGATAATCGTGCGCCACAGGGCAAGAGTTATAGCTGGGGGCAGGGAAATTATGATGCAGTGAGGCATGACTTAGGATGTGTGGATTGGAAAAACAGGCTTCAAGAGAAGAACACTAATGAGATGTGGGGATTGTTCAAGGAGCAGCTACTGCGTGTCCTCGATAGGTATGTACCAGTCAGGCATGGTGTAAAGGGCCTTGTGAGGCAGCCGTGGTTTAGTAAGGAATTGGAGTCCCTTGTGAAAGGGAAGAAGGCGGCATATGTAAAGATGAGGCGTGAAGGTTCAGTAGGGGCGATTGAGAGTTATAAGGTAGCCAGGAAGGAGCTAAAGAGGGAGCTAAGAGAAGCGAGAAGGGGACATGAAAAGTCTTTAGCTGGTAGGATTAGGGAAAACCCAAAGGCTTTCTATAGGTATGTCAAGAATAAAAGGATGACTAGGGTAGGTATCGGTCCAGTCAAGGATAGTAGTGGGAAGTTGTGTGTGGAGGCGGAGGAGATTGGAGAGACATTAAATCAGTACTTTTCATCAGTATTCACTCAGGAACAGGACACTGTTGCTGATGTGAATATGGAATCACAAATAATTAGAATGGATGCCCTGGAAATATGCAGGGAAGAGGTTTTGGGAATATTGGAAAGGATGAATATAGATAAGTCTCCTGGGCCTGATGGCATTTACCCCAGGATCCTATGGGAAGCTAGGGAGGAGATAGCAGAGCCATTGGCCTGGATTTTTATGTCGTCATTGTCAACGGGAATAGTACCAGAGGACTGGAGGATAGCGAATGTGGTCCCATTGTTCAAGAAAGGGAGTAGGGATAGCCCTAGTAACTATAGGCCAGTGAGTCTGACTTCAGTGGTGGGCAAAGTCTTAGAGAGAATGGTAAGGGATAAGATTTATGAACATCTGGGTAGGAATAACGTGATCAGGGATAGCCAGCATGGTTTTGTGAAGGGCAGGTCGTGCCTCACAAACCTTATTGAGTTCTTTGAGAAGGTGACTAAGGAAGTGGACGAGGGTAAAGCAGTAGATGTTGTGTATATGGATTTTAGTAAGGCGTTCGATAAGGTTCCCCATGGTAGGCTAATGCTAAAACTACGGAGGTATGGCATTGAGGATACATTAGAGGTTTGGATTAGGAATTGGCTGGCTGGAAGGAGACAGAGGGTAGTAGTTGATGGATTATGTTCATCTTGGAGCGCAGTTACTAGCGGTGTACCACAAGGATCTGTTTTGGGACCATTGCTTTTTGTTATCTTTATAAATGATCTAGAGGAAGGACTTGAAAGCTGGGTAAGCAAGTTTGCGGATGACACAAAAGTCGGTGGAGTTGTGGATAGTGAGGAAGGAAGTGGTAGGTTACAGCGGGATATAGATAAGTTGCAGAGCTGGGCAGAAATGTGGCAAATGGAATTCAATGTAGCTAAGTGCGAAGTCGTTCACTTTGGTAGGAATAACAAGATGATGGATTACTGGGCTAATGGTAGGCTACTTGGTAGTGTGGATGAGCAGAGGGATCTTGGTGTCCATGTACACAGATCTCTGAAAGTTGCCACCCAGGTAAATAGTGCTGTGAGGAAGGCATATGGTGTACTGGGCTTTATTGGCAGAGGAATTGAGTTCCGGAGTCCTGAGGTCATGTTGCAGTTGTATAAGACTCTGGTGAGGCCTCATCTGGAGTATTGTGTGCAGTTTTGGTCGCCATACTATAGGAAGGATGTGGAAGCTTTAGAACGAGTGCAGAGGAGGTTTACCAGGATGTTGCCTGGAATGGTAGGAAAATCTTATGAGGAAAGGCTGAGGCACTTGGGGCTGTTCTCATTGGAGAAGAGAAGGTTTAGGGGAGATCTGATAGAAGTGTATAAGATGATTAGGGGTTTAGATAGGGTAGATACTAAGAACCTTTTACCGATAATGGAGTCAGGTGTTACTAGGGGACATAGCTTTAAATTAAGGGGTGGTAGGTATAGGACAGATGTTAGGGGTAGATTCTTCACACAGCGGGTTGTGAGTTCATGGAATGCCCTGCCCGTATCAGTGGTGAACTCTCCTTCTTTATGGTCATTTAAGCGGGCATTGGATAGGCATTTGGAAGTTATTGGGCTAGTATAGGTTAGGTAGGATTCGGTCGGCGCAACATCGAGGGCCGAAGGGCCTGTACTGCGCTGTATCCTTCTATGTTCTATGTTCTATATACAACAGTCCCAATAAGCAAACATCCTTAAAAACCAATACAAATAGAACAGATGTTTCCAGGTTGAAGTTAGAAGGGCAGTGAGAGAGAGAGAGAGTTTCCACACAGCTCACTGTTGAACTCCCAACCAGTTCTGGACTGAACTAAACAGCTAAAGAGCTGACTATTCCCCTTTCATCACACAGGTCACTTCTAAAACATGACCACTTTGGCCTGAAGTCTCATCTGTTTACATAGAAACAAAATCCTTTTCATCTCTGTACCAAACCAGTCTGATTGGAGCCCGGCCTGGCTTATCACCCCTCTGAAAAAGAAACAAGGACACAGTATCCTTGAGAAAAGGAACAACTTTTAGAAAAAAGGGACCAGCTTTGTGACAACTCAGTACTGGAGAATGGCTGGGGCTCAAGTTGTGTTTACACTGACAAGTCTGCAGGTGAGTGAAGAAACGTGGAGAAAATATCAAAACAAACAATTAGGTAAGGTCGAGGAAAACTTTGGAAAGATATTTTGGAGATATTTGTCATACTCTGGGATCTAGCATTATTATACAGAATGTTGCACTTTTCAAAGTCTCATTCCAGTAAAGTCAAGGTCTTGTCAAAAATAAAATTTATCATTTGACAAGTTTAAATATTTGTTAATCATCGCCATAAGACAGCAATAAATGAGCTAGGCTTGCTGCCTTACTTTATATGCTCACTGTGGGTTAACATGCAGATCTGTCAATCTTGCAAAGCCTGACAAGTTAACATTAGCTTGCAGCTATATTGCACATGATAACAACCTTTCAATTCCAAAATTTAATTGCCACCTTCAGCTCATGTTACATCTGAGCAATGTTACTTACAATCTTGTGTAGGCTTGTGATCTCTGCTGATCCTCTAGAGATAGTAGGAATATTTACTTGTACTGTTTAGTGCCTACACAACGAGAAAGACAAATGCGTACCAAGAAGGAAACTGGCAAGAAGAGGCAGCTCCAGTCACTGAATCAATTAATAAATAATGTTACTCTCAAGAGGGTGATGAAGATAACACATTAAGACTTTTCCTGGTATCAGGAAAATGAGTTTTGAAGAAATGCTGAGGAATTTATTTATTTTCAATCTTCATGACAATTGAGGTAAAGGTTTGGAGGTTATGATGTAGCGTGATAAATTTTATCTTGGTCAATTCCTCACAAATGCTTGAAGTTACAGGGCAGACAGCTTGCAAAGGTTAATGGCTGCAAAACATAACAAGAACAGACCAGTTCTGGTCTTTGTGCTAAAGACTGTGGGGAACTGTTATGGTCATGCATAGTGACTCAACTCATGACATACGAATGTTTTGCACTGAAGTCTCTGTCTTGACTTGTTTGGATCTGATGAGAACCAGTTAGCTACATACCAAGCAAATGGATTCGCCCTTCAATAGATATGTGTCAATCCTCAATGGATACACATTGTTATCATTAATATTTCATGTAAAATCTTACAATTACAGTCCTTTGAAAAAGCTGACCACACCATCCTCCTTCAAAGCCTTTCACTTATTGTCCAACTTGATACATTTGTTTAACTTAGTTCTATTTTTACCAATCTGATTACAGCCAGAGAATCCTCGGTAACGGTTTCTCATCGCACTCATACTGTTCAATCTGAAGGCCCCCTGAGTCTGTCCTTGATCCTCTTCCATGACAATAGCATCCAAAAATACATGTGGTCTCACATAATGATGAGCTGATGATATTCACCTCCTTGGACCTTCCCTCTGATCTGGCACTATGTTTGTGCAATATCCAATATTGATTGAGCAGAACCTTCCCATAATACAATATTAAGAAAACATTGATGCCTTTTGATTTGCTCCCCAGCAGAAACACGATTTCTGAAGGAACAGCTTCTCATTTCACTTCTCAGTACTTTATAGCCTTTTGGACTCAACACTGGGTACACAACCTCAGGTGATTATCTCCATCCTCCTCAGTACGTTTTTCCTCAATGATCCTTCCTTTCAAACAGAGCAGAACTTCATTCTCCTAGTAACACCTACTCAGCACTATTTTCCTTCCTTTCTTGACAGCAACCGTTACTCCTCCCTTCACCATTTGCTCCATTACACCTGTAATAAAGATGTGGGTGTACTGTACCTTTAAGAGAGTTAAAAGCTGTTAGAGCTACCTGACAGCACTGACTGCTCTTAGTAGGATATAATGTAACACTTGTTCAAAAGCTAAATTAGCTGGTTGACTAGAAACAACAAAACAGATTCACATTAGGTCAATCAGTTTAAATTATACCCTGAAAAATGCAAACTCCAATCCAGTTTGAATTGAGTATATTGACGATCTTAAAAGCCAATGACACAATCCAATGCTTTGGAGGTATAAGACTGGGGAAAATTGAACAGTTCAAAGGAGAATTGCCAAGCCAATGACATCTGCACACTGCCCAGAAAAATAACTCTCTTAAAAAGTACCTTTATTGATCAGTAACCGCGTATTAATGGGCCAAAGTGTACCAGATTGCGTTGCTGGTTTTGAACAGACAGGGGGTGTTACGGGTAGCAGATGAACTACCTGTAGGAGGTCACCTATGGGTTCAAAAGATTCAGGCTAAGGTACAAGAACATTTTTATTGGCCTGGAATGCACAAGGATGTGGTTAACCTTTGCCGTATGTGTCATACATGACAAATGGTAGGTAAGCCACAGGTGGTAATAAAACCAGCACCTTTGTTACCAATCCCCCCCATTTGAAGAACTTGTCGCGTGGGTTATAATTGATTGTGTAGGTCCCCTCCCGAGAACTTAAAGTGGGAACTAGTACTTGTTAACCATAACGGAGGTGTTTACCAGATTTCCAGAGACAATTCCATTATGGAGTATCAAGGCAAAAAAGATAGTAGAGAAGTTAGTAGCTTTCTTCACACTGTATGGGCTATCCAGAGAGATTCAGTCGAACCAAGGGTCTAATTTTACTGCTAGGCTGTTTAAGGAGATTATAGATAGCTTAGGTATACAGCACTTTAAATCCAGTGCGTATCATCCTGAATCCCAGGGAGCTTTCGAAAGGTGGCATCAGACCTTGAAGACCATGTTAAGAGCACACAGTCAGGATTACCCGAATGATTGGGATAAATGTATCCCATTCATATTGTTTGCCATTAGAGATGCCCCAAATGAATCTACTTATTTCACTTCATTCGAGTTAATATTTGGGCATTAAGTGAGAGGTCCTTTAAAGTTAATTAACGAAAAATTGACAAGACCAAAGTCAGAGATCTCACACTTAGATTATGTATTGGAGGTGAGGGAGAAACTAAATCGAGTAGATTAGTTGGCTAAACAACATCTAAAGAGGGCACAGTACAGAATGAAGCAGGTGGCAGATAAAAGCTCTGAAACAATGACGTTTTCCCAAGGGGAGAACGTATTAATACTGTTATCAGTGATAGGAGATCCTTTCAAGCCTATCAAATTGAGAAAAAGTTGAGTCAGGTGAACTATTTAGTAAAGATGCCAGATACAAAAAAAAGGTATTGAGTATGTCATGTGAATATTAGAGAAAAACTTGGAGAAACAGGTGTTAGTTACTGCCCCATGGAGTGAGGAATCAAATCTAGATGATGTGGATTTTGATGTGCCTCAAAATAGATTAAAAAATGAAGAAGTCCTTGAGATTGATAAATTTTTGATGTCACAAGGAATTAAGGGCTATGAGGAGAATGTAGGTAAGTGGAGTTGAAATGCCATGATTGAATGGCGGAGTGGACTTGACGGGCCGAATGGCCTTACTTCCATTCCTATGTCTTATGGTCTTATGGATTGGGATAGGTTAGTAAGCTATCTGTCTCAGGAGCATAGAACACAGTTGAAAGATTTGTTACTGCAGTATAAGAGCATTTGGAAGAATCAGATGAAGAGGATTAATGCTATTGTACGTGAATTAGACATCGGGGATACTGCTCCAATAAAACTATCACCCCTTTCAAAGCCAGACAGGTCCAGATGGAGGTGGAGGTCATGCTCGACGCGGCCATCATTGAACCAAGTGAGAAAGAGTGGAGTTCGCTGATTGTCTTAGTTCACAAACCGGACAGGACTCAATGATTCTGTGTGGATTATCACAGAAGGTCAACACCATTACAAAATTGGACTCAGATCCAATTCCTAGATTGGAGGACCTGTATCGAGAAAGTTGGACAAGCCAGTTACATCATCAAGTTGGACTTAATGTGTGGTTACTGGCAGGTACCTTTACCAGAGTTGATGAAACAAATTTCTGCGTTTGTAACCCCAAATGGGCTATATCAATTTTAAAGTGATACCACATTCCAAAGACTTATGAAGAGAGTTGTGGCTGGGTTAACAACTGTGCAGTCTACCTGGACGATGTAGCGATCTTTAGTAAGTCCTGGAAAGATCACATGGAACAGTTAGCAGAGCTCTTTGAATGACTACGAAAAACTGAATTTGCAAAATGTTCTTGGGACATAAGATCAGTCAGGGAAGGTTGACCCCATGGAACACAAAGACAAAGGCCATCAAGGACTTTCCATGACCAACCGTGAAGAAAGAGATGCTTCGATTTTTAGGACTCGGAAGATTTTATCGAAAGTTTGATCCAACCTTCAGCAGTGTAGTGGCACTGTTAACTGAGTTGCTGAAGACGAACACAATGATTCGGTGAACAGAACCATGTCAGGAGGCATTCAACTATTTGAAATCAATATTAACCACCAAACAAGTTTTAGCTACAACAAACTTTTCAAACTTGCCATCAATGCCAATGATGTAGGAGTTGGAGCTGTACTGTGACAGGAAGATGAGGATGGGATTGAACTGCCAGTTGGTTACTTTTCGAAGAAGATCAACATTCACCAGAGGAAATACTCCACTAATGAAAAGGAACTAATGAGTTTGGTCCTGGCCTTACAACATTTTATTGTATATGTCACAAACAATGTGTTGGAGACGGTTGTATATACAGATCACAATCCACTTACATTCCTAGAATGTTTTAAAGACAAGAATGTGAGACTATTTTGTTGGAGTCTCATGTTACAGACTTTTAATTTAAAAATCATACATGTTTTGGATCGGAGGAATCTAATCGCAGATGCGTTATCGTGGATTTTACTGAAAGAGTTCAGATGAGATTTGTCTTTATTTATATATATGTATATATACAGGTATATGGGAAGAAGTTAAGGTGAATTATTACTGAAGTTACCTGTATGTTAGGGTTATATGTTTAAAAACTGGCGAAAGAAAACGAAGCCATCTTTACATTATGATGGTGCATATTTTTCCTAAGAGGGGAGGTGTTATGAAGATGTGGGTGTACTGTATCTTTAAGAGAGTTAACAGCTGGTAGAGATACCTGACAGCACCAATAGGCAAGCTAAATTAGCTGGTTGCCTGGAAACAAAAAAACAGATTCGAATCTGGCCAATCAGTTTAAAGTATATCCCGAAAAACACCAAACTCCAATCTGATTTGAACTGAGTATATTGACAATCTTAAAAGCCAATGACACAATCTGACATTTTGGGAGTACAAGACTGGGGAAAATTAAACAGTTGAGAGGGAAACTGCAAAGCCAATGTCATCTGCACACTGCCCAGAAAAATAACACTGTTAAAAGGTCCCTTTATTGATCAATAACCTATGAATCAGTAAACCCAAGGAGAACAAAAGGAGGCCAAAATACAGAGAAGAACAAAAGCTGCCTGATTTTAGATAAGAAGTTTTGATTTTTTAAATAAATCTTAATGGAGGGTTTATTGAACTAGTATTATAGAGGGGAAAGTAAGTTAGAGGGAAGAATTGTAAATAGTTGTTCATTAATTATTTTCTGTTATACTTTAAGAAATAAAGTTGTTAATTTTTACTTTAAATAGTCCATGGCCTCTCGAACTTTTCACAGACTACTGCACGGGATAAATCTTTTCCGTGCTGTGGTTTTACATTAAGCAAGAAAGTTTACCCTGTGTCGTAAAACACCTTTGATCTCAAATCATGTTTAAGCTTTAACCTTTTCCCTGTCCTTCTCCCCCTTTCTCAGCAACATTAAACCCATCCACCCTCTTTTCAATTCATCCATCACCATCTCTGACCTCACACAACTTCACTGGCTCTACATCTAACAGCATCTTCAATTCAAAATCCCAATCATTCTTTTCAAATCTCTCCACACCCTCACTCTCACCATCGCTGTACCATCTCCAGCATACACAACCTTTGAAATCGCTCTGTTTCTCCAAGTACAGCCTCTCCCACATCCCTGATTTTGATTGCAACACCACTGCCTGTGTAGGCCTTAGACTCTTAAAAACACTTCCTTCACAACCCTACAATTCCTGACCTGCCCCCCTCTTACATTGAGTTTTTGTCCATGTGTTCAGAGAGCCTCCCTGTGGTTGCAAGTCAAAACCCTTCTGTTGTATCTTTCTTTTTAACCATCTTGGACATGCACTATATTAAGTAAGCGCTAAATTTAATTATTTATTGTTGAAAACAGAATTATACAATTATTAAAACATCCTAAAACTATCAAATATCAGAAACAAAAACAGAAAAGCTTAGCAGGTCTGGTAGCATCTGCGGAGGGCAATCAGAGGGACAGGGGAGGTGTGAGTGTGTGTCATATAACACTTAACACACTTAGAACAGCTATGTTGGTAATTTATTTGCAAACGGATGACCTTACTTCCCTTCTTTGTAAAACACATTTTGTTACATAACCCCATATGAAACAATTTTTATTTGCAAGCTCATCTCGGTATAATGGACAAACACAGCAGTTAGTTGATGGTGAGAAATATTAAACAAATGAGATATGCCTGCATTGAAGGGGAAGTGTGTGCCTCTATGTAGATAATGATATAGGTTCACAGCAGAAAGAAATACAGCATATGTTTCTCTTCTTTGTGGCATGTTGTTTATTAGCTCAAGCTGTTAGGTATCCGAATTTGGATATTAAAGGTGAAATTCACACCTGGACAGTTGGACAGAACATAAAGGTCATTAGTCACAATCTGAAGGACTCATTACTTATCAACAGGGATAATAAGAAGGTGTCCTTCAGAAAAACAAGATTATTTGGTTCTCTGTTAAAATCCAGCTCACCATCTTTACCATAGCACAGAGGTATTCAGGCTAGGAACTACTCTCCACCTCCAGCTACAAAAGGCAGAAGTTAAATTTTGGAAATAAGAGAGCTTAGTCACTAACTTTGGCCAGACTCTAACTTGACAGAAGTGCTCTCTTGCAGGTCATAAGTTGGACTGAAGTCTCATCTATCTCTGAGATAGTTGTCAATGATCCAATGGCGTGATTCGAAGAAGAACACGGATCTTCTCTGCAGTAATCTAGTCAATATTTATCACTCAATTGACAGCGACATAGTATTTTAAAATGTAAGTATTTCTATAAATTTCCAATATGTTTGCTTGCTTTTATTTGCGCGTTAAATCATCTCTTGAACACAAGTTCATATTGAGTAATGTGTATCATGGAAGGTGAAGTAAACAAATCAGCCATGATCTTATTGAATGGTGGAACAGGCTCAAAGCAGGCTGTGAGGTCTAGGCCTACTATTGATTCATGTGGTTGCATTCATCTTTGTTCTGAATTTGTTGTTGTCCCTGAGTCTGATAGCATTAAATCAGAGGAGTACCATAAACACTGTGATGATGTTGTTGGACGTGTGGGCAGGAAGGCTTAAGATCTTGAAAAAGTGAGGCCTAATGTCTGGCCCTGCTCACAGTCTCTGTAATAATGTCAATCATGTCAATGTAATCTGTAAGTAGTTGATCACATGCAATAAACTATAACCTGTTAGCTACGAGAGTATTTCCTAGTCAGACTAATGTTTCCGTCTCTCACACCATACCAAGTAGGCCTTGTACATTCCCAACACCTTGAAGAGGATGGTGGCAACAGATCTTAATCTGAGCATCAGCTCATACAGCGAAGCGAGATGGCGAGCCCATGACCACTTGAAATTGTAGCATGCAAAGACATAAACGTGAGGAGTCTGTTCTGCTCCTTGTATCCGCTCCACCATCCAATAACCTCAAGGTTAATCTGCATTTAAAGCACATTTATAATCCTTTGTTCTATATCCCTTCATTCCCACTTTAAAAAATCTTACCAATTATAATGATGAAGATTTCAACAGATCACCAACATTCGCAGCCTTCTGTCAAAGGGAGTTCCGCTACTCTTTCTGTGAATTAGAAATGCTTTCAGATTTTATTCCTGCTTGGTCTTTATTAACAGTAGGACAGTGGGCCTTTATTCTCAACAATTCCGCCCCCCATCCTGAGGAATTAGATTATCTCGAGCTGCCTTATCAAATTCCATTATAATTTTGAAGATTGAAAGAAAGTTTGTGGTGCAATGATTTGGAGATGACGGTGTTGGACTGGGGTGTACAAAGTTAAAGATCACACAAACACCTAATGAAGGAGCGTCGCTCCGAAAACTAGTGCTTCCAATTAAACCTGTTGGACTATAACCTGGTGTTGTGTGATTTTTAACTTTGTGGAACATCTTAGTCTGTTGACTCCTATCACGCTGCCCTCATGAATACATATTAAAGAAAACATGAGATGGCACACTAAAATGGAGTAAAAGTACAGGTCAGAAATGATAATGCATCTGGTCACAAAGATTCTCATGTTCTCGAGTATCACAAGGCAGAGAAAACTGGGTTCTGACCTTAGTTTCCAAGCAGTTGGGCCCCAGGCAATGGCAGAGTTCACACAATTCATCTTCCAACTGTCTTCATCTACGTGCTGAAGAAAAGTTCAAGCCTTTCCTAAGATCACTGAAAATGCCAGGAATAACAGATAATGTTGAGAGACAGCAACAGTAACTTGAAAATTTGGTTAGGCATTTCCTCACCAAGAGAGAGAGGAAAGAATATGCATTGTACCAATTGTATGACTAAATAATTGCTTGTCTCCTTAAAATTAACAATCAAAAATTATTTATCCTCTATGGATTCATTTGAGGCAAATCACAAAGGATTGTGTTTCTGATAGATTGCACACGTATCTCCGGTTTAGATAAATACCGCTCATCAAAGCGCTGGTTGTCAATGCTGTTGCACCAGCAGCTGCTTCACTGCTGTCGAAGTTACTCACTCCCTATCAGGGTGATGATCTCCATGCTGATTGGTTTGTTGCAATGAACTTCTACCTCCTTATGTCAATAGCACTCAGCCTCAATTCTTCCTTTGGCCACTACACAGGCTCGACATGGATGAGCTCACTGTGTAAAAACATGCTCAGCAAGTCTGGTACCCCTTGGGCAGGACAGCAGTCATTTGCACTTCTTTGTTTTAAGAGAAATTTGACAAATCTGAGCTCTGATTTGAGAGATAGCATCCTGGTCTGAAAGGGCTCTTGTGATGCAGTTGTAGTGTCCCTACCCTTGAGCCGCTGAGAGCTCCTGAGCTCATGTCTCACCTGCTCTTGAGGTTTACAATAACATCTTTCAATAGGTCAACACAGAAAACATCTATAACAAAACAAAAAAATCTAGAGTGAATTTAAAGAGTTGCCTTTGATATAAGCAACTAAGCCAGACAATTGGACTTACCCTCTTTAGCATCTTTGACCTGTAGGATTGCTCAATCATGCTGATTATTTATATAGATTATCTTAATCGGTTTTCCCTTTGGTAGCATACAGACCACCAGCTAACATGCAGGAAGGATCTGGCTATAATCAAGTTCTATTAAGTCTGTGATGTGAACCAGTAGTCCAGGCAGCCTGAGGCCAAATCTCACCATAGGAGGTTGAGAATTTCAGTGCAACTGGAAATGGTCTGGAAGCAAAAGTGACCATGCAGCTAATTGGTTCATCCTCTGAATGTCTGACCTACATATGACTCCAATTACACACTCACATGGTTGAATAGCCTCCAAAGTGACTTAGAGTTGAAAAGTGTGGCACTGGAAAAGCACAGCAAGTCAGGCAACATCGAAGGAGCAGGAAAATTGACATTTCGGGCATAAGCCCTTCCTGATGAAGGGTGTTTACCCAAAATTTCGATTCTCCTGGTCCTCAGATGCTGTCTGACTTGCTGTGCTTTTCCAGTGCCACACTTTTCGGATCGGAACTCCAGAATTTCCAGTCCTCACTTTCACCAATGTGACTTAGAAAGCCATTCAGTTGAGTCAAACAAAGGACTCGAAACCTCTTTCTCAAGATAACAAAAGGTGCACAATAAAGAGCAGCCTTGTCTGTATTACCACATCTCAGAAATAACTTTGACAAAGGGTCAGGTAGACTCGAAACGTCAGCTCTTTTCTTTCCTTACAGATGCTGCCAGACCTGCTGAAATTTTCCAGCATTTTCTCTTTTGGTTTCAAAAATGACTTGCTAAGCATTTGACATGGCAATTGTAATGTGGGCATGGTTTTACAGTAACACTGCAGGATAAAGGTCAAGGTATCAATGTCTCTGCTTCCTCAGTGATCTGCTTCCTCAGTAGGATAAGGACATTTGGCATGTTCACAAAGACTTTCATCAATTTTTTTAGATGTACCACAGAAAGAATTCTATCAAGATGTACCACTGTATGACATGGCAACTTCCCAAGACCAGAAAAATGTACAGAGCGTCATGAACCAGCCATCACACAAACCCACCTTCCATCCATTGACTCCATCTACACTTTCCGCTGCCTCAGCAAAGCAACCAACATCATCAAAGACTCATCCCACCCTGGTTATACTCTCTTCCACCCTCTTCCATTGGACAGAAGATATAAAAGTTTGGATACACATATGAGCAGATTCAACAACAGTGCCTTCCCTGCTACTAACAAACTTTGGAATGGGACTCTCAATGTTAATTCTGATCTTTCTCTCTCCACACTATCTCTGCAGCTGCAATTCTGCACTCTGTTTTGCTACCCTGGTGAACTTTGTATAGTATAGCTTGCCTGTAGAGCATGCAAAACACCACTCCTCGCTGTATTTTGGTACATGTGACAACAACATATCAAACTCAAGTTTCATTAGCAACATATTACTGTTGCTTTTTGATCCATTTTAAAATCAACCTGTTTGGATATATTATGAAATACCACGTGAGCAGTGGGACTTGAACCCAGGCCTTCTGGTGCAAAGGTAGGGACACTATCACTGTGCCACAAAGAAAAACCACATAATGCTGCAACAAATACAGAGTATGCCAGAGAAACTCAGCCAGTCTTGCTGCATCTGTGGAGAAAGAAAGAGAGTTGACATTTCAAGTCCGTTATAAGCCTTCTTCAGAACTGAAGAACGTGGTACTGAAGAAGACTCATATTAAACTCAAATCTTGTTTCACTCTCCACTGATGCTGCCTGACTTGCTGAGTCGCTCCAGCATTCTCTGTGTTGGTTTCAGATTTCCAACATCTGCAGTATTTTGCTTTGATCCCAATTTTTCCTCTCTTTAGCTGAGACCTTGATACCTTTTTACCATTAGCTGCAAGCTTTTCATGATCAATGAGCTGCAGAATCTCCACTTCAAGTGTTCAATGAGTGCCTTGACATCGTGATGATGGGGCAGGAACTTTATATGATCTCAGTTTTCTTCAGGTTAATGGAAAATTTGTAGTTCTTCAGAATCACTCTAGATACATCCCATTGTAATTGAAAGTCCTTCTATATATTCTGTTGAACTATAATAGAATAGAAATTTATTGTTACATGTACTTTTATATGAAAAGTACAGTGAAACATTTTATAAATTACCCTAACAACTGTTCAGCCTTGAATGGAAATATGAGCTCAGCAGTAACGGACTGATTATTTTGTTAAACTGTTTTGTATTAATTCTCCATTGCTGAACTTTTTGCAGGAAGTATGAAAGGAGAGGGAACAGTATGGAATCCGACCTTTACAAGGTCTTTTACTTCCTCTATTGCCTATGTTTGAAATGGATTTCTGTCTTTTATATTTGTTAATAATCTATCAGGTATATATAAAATCAGTGACTACATTGATTTCCATCATTGAATGCGATCATTGTATCTATCCATGCTGTTCTACAAACTCAATAATATATCTGTATCAGTACAAGCTCTGCATTGCAGATTAGTTATTCCACTTTGCAGCACTGTATCCATTGTTTTAGTTGATAAATTCTGCTGCTACTCTTTATTTAGAATGCAAATCTTTCAAGCTGCTCCGTCTAACACCAGCTGTACCAAAGAGAAAAAATTACTTGGATGGAAATTTCAATCACACAAATGAAAGCTGAGATTTACCTTCCAACATAACATGGATGACATGGCCACCTCTGAAAGCCTGTCATTTGGAACACTGAATCAGAACGTCATCTGTTCAGTTCTCACTGCAAAGCGCTGCACACCAAAATCAAATCTGACGGGCTAGTGTAGATTTGAGGGAGTGCTGCACTTTCAGAGGTGCTGCTGCTCTGATCAGACTCTGAGATGCAAATAGAAGATACCATGGCACTAATTTTAAGTGGTGCAGGGAGATATCCATAGTCGTCTGGCCAATATCTATCCCTGAACCAACATCACAAATACATAGTATCAACTCAATATCTCTCTGCTGTTAGTAGCAACTTGGTAAAAACAATGACTGCAGATGCTGGAAACCAGATTCTGGATCAGTGGTGCTGGAAGAGCACAGCAGTTCAGGCAGCATCCAACGAGCAGCGAAATCGACAGTCGATTTCGCTGCTCGTTGGATGCTGCCTGAACTGCTGTGCTCTTCCAGCACCACTGATCCAGAATGTTTGTAGCAACTTGCTTTGTGCAAATTAGTTGTTACATTTCCTACTTTACTGGAGTACACTATATTACCAAAGTGGGTTGGTTGGCTCATTTGGCTGGATGACTAGTGTATAATGTGAAGCGATACCAATGGCAGACATTCAATTGCCACATGAGCTGAGGTTATTGTAAAGGGTTTTCTCTCTCAACCTTGCCTCTCACCTGGGATCATGGTGATGGAAAGAAATAGGTATATACTGCAGGGCAAAAGTTATAGCTGGGGAAAAGGCAATGATGTTGTGATTAGGCAAGATTTAGAATGCATAGGATGGGAAAGGAAACTGCAGGGGAGGGACACTATTGAAATGTGGAGCTTACTCAAGGAACAGCTACTGCGTGTCCTTGATAAGTATGTACCTGTCAGGCAGGGGGGAAATGGTCGAGCGATGGAACTGTGGTTTATGAAAGACGTTGAATCTCTTCTCAAGAGGAACAAAGTTAAAAATCACACAACGCCAATTTATAGTCCAACAGGTTTAATTGGAAACACACTAGATTTCAGAGCTATCTCCCAAAGCTAGTGTGCTTCCAATTAAACCTGTAGGACTATAACCTGGTGTTGTGTGATTTTTAACTTTGTACACCCCAGTCCAACACCGACATCTTCAAATCAAGAGGAACAAGGAGACATGTGTAAAGATGAGACATGAAGGCTCAGTTAGGGTGCTTGAGTGTTGCAAGTTAGCCAGGAAAGACCTAAAGTGAGAGTTAAGAAGAGCCAGTAGGGGACATGTGAATTCTTTGGCAGGTAGGTCAAGGAAAACCCTAAAGCTTTCTATCGCAATGTCAGGAATATAAGAATGACTAGAGTAAGATTAGGGCAGTCAAGGATGATAGTGGGAAGTTGTGTGAAGTCCGAAGAGATAAGAGGTGCTAATTTGTCAATATTCACACAGGAAAAAGACAATGTTGTCAAGGAGAATACTGACATACAGGCTACTAGACTAGGTGGGATTGAGATGCATAAGGAGGAGGTGTTAGCAATTCTGGAAAGTGTGAAAATAGATAAATCCCCTGGGCCAGATGGGATTTATCCTAGAATTCTCTAGGAAGCTAGGGAAGAGATTGCAGACCCTTTAGATTTGATCTTTATGTCATCATTGTCTACAGGAGTAGTGCCAGAAGACTGGAGGATAGCAAATGTTGTCCCCTGTTCAAGAAAGGGAGTGAAGACAACCCTGGTAATTGTGGACCAGTGAGCCTTACTTCGGTTGTGGGTAAAGTGTTAGAACAGGTTGTAAGAAATAGGACTTATAATTATCTAGAAATGAATAAGTTGATTGGGGATAGTCAACATGGTTTTGTGAAGGGTCTCACAAACATTACTGAGATCTTTGAGAAAGTGACTAAACAGGAGAATGAAGGTAAAGCAGTTGATGCGGTGTTTATGGATTCCAATAAGGCATTTGTTAAGCTTCCCCACTGTAGGCTATTGCAGAAAATACAGAGGCATGGGACTGAGGGTGATTTAATAGTTTGGATCAGAAATTGGTTAGCTGTAAGAAGACAGAGGGTGGTGGCTGATGGGAAATGTTAATCCTGGAATTCAGTTACTAGCAGTGTACGGCAAGGATATGTTTTGGGGCCACTGCTTTTTGTCATTTTTAAAAAAGACCAGCATAAGGGTGTAGAAGGAGGGGTTAGTAAATTTGCGGATGACACTAAAGTTGATGGAGTTGTGGACAGTGCGGTTACACTGGATGTTGCAGGTTACTGATGGACATAGATAAGCTGCAGAGCTGGGCTGAGAGCTGGAAAATGGACTTTAATGCAGAAAAGTGCAAAATGATTCACTTTGGAAGGAGCAACAGGAATAAAGAGTACTGGGCTAATGGTAAGATTCTTGGTAGTGTGAATGAGCAGAGAGATTTTGGTGTCCATGTGCACAGATCCCTGAAAGTTGCCACCCAGGTTGATAGGGTTGTTAAGAAAGCATATGGTGTGTTAGCTTTTCTTGGTAGAGGGACTGAGTTTTGGAGCCACAAGGTCATGTTTCAGCTGTACAAAACTGGTGCGGCCGCACTTGGAATATTGCATACATTTCTGCTCACTGCATTATTGGAAGGATGTGGAAAGATTAGAAAGGGTGCAGAGGAGATTTACCAGGATGTTGCCTGTTTTGGAAGGAAGGTTTTATGAGGAAAGGCTGAGGGACTTGAGGTTATTTTCATTAGAGAGAAGAAGGTTAAGAGGTGATTTGATTGAGACATACAAGATGATCAGAGGGTTAGATAGGGTGGACAGTGAGAGCCTTTTTCCTCAAATGGTGATGGCTAGCACGAGGGGACATAGCTTTGAACTGTGGGGTGATAGATTTAGGACAGATGCCAGAGGTTGGTTCTTTACTCAGAGAGTAGTAGGGGCGTAGAACGCACTGCCTGCAACAGTAGTAGACTCGCAACTTTGAGGGCATTTAAATGGTCATTGGATAAATATATGGATGATAATGGAATTGTGTCGGTTAGATGGGCTTCAGATCGGTTTCACAGATAAGCACAACGTCCAGGGCCGAAGGGCCTGTACTGTGCTGTATCGTCCTATGTTCAATGGTGACCCTCAGGTTAAACCACCACCAGTCATCTCTCTTTCTCTCTCTCTCTTTAATGAGAGAGCAGCCCTATGGTCTGGTAGAACAAGGGCTACTTTACATTTCAAGACTACCTCATTGGACGTAACCAATCATTCTTTCTTTCATCACTAACTCCTGGTAAAATATCTTCAACTGTGGTGCACCCCTCATTAAAAGTGTGTGAAAAGTTTAACTTTTTATGATCTTCTTCACGGAAATAGACCCTTCAATCCAACCAGTCTATGCCGAACATAATCCCAAACTAAACTAGCCCCATCTACCTGCTCCTGGCTCACAACCCTCCAAACCTTTCCTATTCATACACCGATCCAAATATCTGTTAAACGTTGCAATTATACTCACATCCATCACTTCCTTAGGAAGTTCATGCCACGCGTGAACCACCCTCTGTAAAAAAAATGCCCCTTATGTCTTTTTTAGCTTAAAATAAGGACACATTAAGGTGAAGCAACTAAGTCTGGACTGTATGTTGGTTCATTAATTATCCAGATTCATTTGCTAGCTTCACAGTTCTTTACATTGACTGTTTTCCCACTAGTTTAAGATTCAAGCTATCGATCCCAATTAGAAGTAAGAACTAAGTGTTTAAATAACAAAACCCTTAATTTTTGTGATTAAGCTATTAGCTAATAAAATCAATTACTGTAACCACTAAAAATGTCCTGGTTTTCAATTTTGGTTGCGAGTCATCATGGTATTAAAGATCAAAGTTGAAGATCAAAATATTATAATTTTCTGAAATTTGCCTGCAGCCTGCTTTCTTTAATCCTTTTAATTATTTCTGCACATTTCAAAATTAACTTTTCTTTAATCCAATTGTATAACGATCCCTTTCTCAGTCTTTAAAGATAGCCTCAACAAAATTTGGCATTGAACTGGAGAGTTGACATGATCGGAAATATTCCCTTCCTTTAAGGAAAATAAAGAAAAGCTCAGGTCAGGCTGAAGTGCTTTATAACCTAAAGCAGCAATCCCCAATTCGCCCAGAGCCAGCTCCTACAAATAGTAACGGGGGCTCAGTCCTTAGCTGCTTCAAGTTCTTTGAAGGGATTTCTATCATGAGGGCTGAAATAACTCCAGAGGGGCCAGTCTCCCATCACAAAGTCACCTTTTATTCACAGTACATCGGCACTGACCAGTCAGCTCCAAGCCAGTCCCTAGAATGAGGAGAATCTCTGAATCTCCTGTTAATATCTGTCAGCCAGGGCTTCCTGACTGCCCCAGGTTCACAGGATCTGATAGTCAGTGAGATCCATCTGGCCCTCAGTTCAATCACTACAAGGGCATGATGAGATTTCCCATTGTATCTTACCAAACTTGCCACATTAACTCTCTACTCCACCCCGAGGGTGTCTGTCACGTTCTGAATCCGATTCTGCCTTGCCATCCGGTGTTTCCAGAAGAATTCATTCCTGAATTGATATCTGTCAAAGGACCAGCATCCCATGTACCTGCGCCATCTTTAAAAGGTCAATGTGCACCCAGACAAGCACTGCCCTGCTCGATCAACGACGGAGTCTGAAGATGTTGGACAAGAGGAAGTGGGCACCGAGAATCTCCGGCAGCGTGCTGGAGATATTGATCAAGTGGGTGTGCAGGGCAAGGCCAGCCTTTTCCTGGAGCACCGTCAGAGGAGTCCATGCTACCCGCACCTGGTAGCTAGGCCTGAGGATGCCACCCAGTTCAGTGTTGTCTCAGTCCCTACTTTTCTCTCATTCTAGGCGAGAACAGCCCATAATAGGGCAGAATGAATCTAAAATTGGGACATTGGGTTCCTCACCCCCTTTGAGGGCAAGGAGCACCTCACAGGTGTGGACAGGACAGTTCCTCCACGCAGAGACATCCATGTCCCCTAGGCTAGTACATACCACTCTGCAGCTCTCACCCCTTGTCTCATTCACAAGGTATAAAGAGGGCCGTGGCTGCTTCAGGCCCACCCCGTGTATCATTTGTATTCTCTCATGCCATCACGCGTCTGTCTGATTCCTTTAGCAGTGTCAGTGGCAGGGGTATGCGATACACAAAGAAAGGGGCAATGCATTTGGATCAAAAAGTGTGGTGCTGGAAAAGCACAGCTGGTCAGGCATCATCCGAGGAGCAGGAGAGTGGACGTTTCAGGCATAAGCTGCCTGACCGGCTGTGCTTTTCCAGCACCAAAATCTTTGATTCTGATCTCCAGCATCTGCAGTCCTCACTTTCTCCCAATGCATTAAGATGGCTAGGGACTAACACCCCACAGCTCTGCATCCTGTACACTGCAATGGCCTATGTGTAATGTTCTTTCCTTATAAACCCTTAACCTTGCTGGGTCCTGCATCTCCTCCCTTCATGGGCCAAGCTATCTCTGGATTTGCTCGCAGCCATTTCATAGAGTCATAGAGTCAAATAGCACGGAAACTGACCCTTCGGACCAACAGTCCATGCTGACCATAATCCCAAACTAAACAGGTCCCACTCACCTGCGCTTGGCCCAAATCCAACATTTTCTTCCCCATTGTGCATGTCGCCATTCCCAGCACAGTGAGCACTCTGCAGCCAATGGCTTGAAGCCTCTACCTCGAAGTGTCAGCCAGCCCCAGAGTATTTGATTCCCTATAAAACCCCGCAGGCCTCTGACCTCCAGGGCCCCACCCAAGCCTGCACCTTCCTTCAACCCAAGCACCTGGTCTTTGAGGGGCATGCCAAACATGGCCATTCACTGATACCCCTCCCCCCCTTCAAGTCTCCATACCCCGTTGTAGCCAGGGTGCTCCTGACGGTGGATGAAATGCCCTCCCTCATGACATTTCTTCCAATCATGCTTTACCATATTGCCCCATCCCCACCCCAAGAGATACCATTCTCCCTCCTCCACAACTCTCTCTCCTTCCCAACTCTCTCTCCTTCCCACCTCAGCCTTGGTGCTGAAGACTAATTTGTTGAGTCTCCTTCCAGGCTGTTCATGACCCATTCCCCCCTCCCCCACTTTCCCCTAAGTTTCTGTGAACAGAATTGACAGACTGGCTGGGGTCCACCCCTTTGAGCAAACTTAACATGCCAGACCCTGAAGAGATGTTCCCAGAGCCCTGATTGATGGTTGTAGATTTTCTAAAGCTTGTCACTTTATCCCATATCCCAACCTGGTCGCTATGGCACCACTGGACTGACCATGCCCCACTCTCCATATTACAGAAGCCCTCACTAACCTCTCTCACCAAGATCACCCCAACAGGGAACCTGATTGTGTTCAATGCCCCAGGAGGATATTCTTGACTAACAGTGCTGGGACCTCCTGACTGATGGATGCCTTTATGAACCTTGGTAAGGACTACTCCCCTCAGACTCTGAGACATGGCTACTTGCTTGCTGAACCCACTGTGTCTTTGCCGTGTAACATATTAACCAGTGAGACAAGTCACCTGGTTGAATGGTTGTGCTAACTGACATGGCAAGACAAGCCATGGATGGTGTGAGCATGCGGGCAAGCTGCTAAATTAGCAAGTGCTAAAAGAGTGAGCAAGCAGCTCTGAGATGCAGCCTGGTCAAATCTAAGCTGGGTGCCTGTCCCTCCATGTAAAGTGTCCTTGCTGTTGTCCACTTACTGGTGCTGCAATGCCATTCTGTGCTTCCAGAGTGCCGCACCAATGCATTGAAGAAATGCCATCATGATGGTGGTGGGGGGGTTGGCAAATGCTGGATGTCAGTGTCCAGGAATGAGGGGTACATGCAGGTTGTACCTGAGGATCATGCCCCAAAATCAGTTTTGTCAGACGCAGCATGGAGGTTCTTTGGAGCTAAATCTGCCAGGTACCCATTCGGATTCCCATGCTGGGTTTTCTCAACATCTAGCTTGTTTGCTGGGCTGGGTTAGATAAGAAGCTAAGTATTCATGACTGAGTTGGGCCATTAACAAGGCATATGAGCAAGCAATACTGGGGAAAATGATGGCCGTGTGGTATTATCATTCCTCCAGAGACCCAGGTCATGTCGGAGACCTGGGTTCAACTCCCACTAGATGATAGAATTTGAATTTAATGATAAAAAGCTGGATTTAAGAGTCTATTGATGACCATGAAGCTATTACTGAAAAATCCCATCTGGTTCACCTTCAGGGAAGGAAGCTGCCATCCTTATGTGGTCTTGTCTATATCTGACTCCAGACCTACAGCAATTAGGGATTGACAGTAAAAGCAACATCCCCATTCTGTGCATAAATTAAAAAAATCCCCCTTAACTGGCACTCACTGGTGCCAAGTGAGAAACTCACCACACCGTTTGTCAAAATTGTGAAAGATTGTGATTTGCGCTCAATATTGAGATGGGAATTGAAGGAATTATGTTTGTAATTTTAACAGGGAAGGAATGTCAGTTCCAGTAAAACCCAAGAGTAATATTCAGCACAGCGAGATTCTCTGTGGTTAAACATTGTAGAATCTGCTATATAATCAGCTGTGTCTCAAACATATGGACTTGCCAATTCCTTGGGGTAGAAGAGTCGATTGTTCTCTCACAAAGTACTCTGTGGAGGAGTCTTCTCTATCCTGGCAACATCAATGAGTAGAGTCTCTCTGGACGACCAAGGCAACAACAAAACAACAATGTGTGGTAGTGTCGAAATGGGCTTTGACTTGTTTTCATGTCCACAAACCCTGTCCTAGCCCACATCGTTCAGGCTCCTATAAGATTCACCTCAATATAGAGTCATAGAGTCATAGAGATGTACAGCAAGGAAACAGATCCTTCGGTCCAACCCGTCCATGCCAACCAGATATCCCAATCCAATCTAGTCCCACCTGCCAGTGCCCAGCCCATATCCCTCCAAACCCTTCCTATTCATATACCCATCCAAATGCCTCTTAAATGTTGCAGTTGTACCAGCCTCCACCACATCCTCTGGCAGCTCATTCCATACACGTACCACCCTCTGCATGAAAAAGTTGCCCCTTAGGTCTTTTTTATATCTTTCTCCTCTCACCCTAAACCTATGCCCTCTAGTTCTGGACTCTCCAACCCCAGGGAAAAGACTTTGTCTATTTATCCTATCCATGCCCCTCTTAATTTTTTAAACCTCTATAAGGTCACCCCTCAGCCTCCGACGCTCCAGGGAAAACAGCCCCAGCCTGTTCAGCCTCTCCCTGTAGCTCAGATCCTCCAACCCTGGCAACATCCTTGTAAATCTTTTCTGAACCCTTCCAAGTTTCACAACATCTTTCCGATAGGAAGGAGACCAGAATTGCACACAATATTCCAACTGTGGCCTAACCAATGTTGTGTACAGCCACAACATGACCTCCCAACCCCTGTACTCAATACTCTGACCAAGAAAGGAAAGCATACCAAATGCCTTCTTCACTATCCTATCTCCCTTCGACTCCACTTTCAAGGAGCTATGAACGTGCACTCCAAGGTCTCTTTGTTCAGCAATACTCCCTATGTGACCTTACCATTAATTGTATAAGTCCTGCTAAGATTTGCTTTCCCAAAATGCAGCACCTCGCATTTATCTGAATTAAACTCCATCTGCCACTTCTCAGCCCATTGGCCCATCTGGTCCAGATCCTGTTGTAATCTGAAGTGACTCTCTTCACATATTAATGACCAGATAATATCTTTTTTTTGTGACATTCATTGATGTCTGAATATTGACAGGACATTGAGAGAACTCTCTTGCTTTGCTTTGAAATAGTGCTGTGTAATCTTTTATAACTCAGTCTGAAGTCTCATCTGAAAGATGATCTTTCTGAAAGAACTACGGAAAAATACATTGCTGTAACAAATTGGCTGTTTAACACCACTTTCACTGTAACAGCTGGCACCTCTCAAAGCTCACCAAGTGCAAAGGCTGAGGTTACATTAGAGGTCGGTGAAAGAACAAGCATTGGTTAATTTATCCAGATCAAAAACATAACGTCTCCAGGAATCTACTAACTTGCTATCCATCACAGCAGGGACTGTTATTCAGCACAGAAACCAAAGGCATTAGCCCTTTGACAATCTCAGAGATATGAGTGATGTAGAAAAAGTATGTTAGAAATCTGTAAAAGAAATCAGAGGATCAGAATGTATCCTGTTGGTCTGTCAGCATCTTGAAGAAAGAAAATTTGTATTCACATTTTGTGTAGAGACCTTTCACTAAATTATGATTGAGGCTCTTTTGATATCAAATAATTTGTCTTTTCCCCTCTTAGATGTTCAATGAGTCTGTTCTGAATTTGTTTTTGCATTCTGATCTAACCAGTTGGGTATATTTGTAGCTCGTGCAGATATGATCATAAGTTAAAAAAAAATGCACTACCGAGAATGAAGTTAATCTTCACTTCCCAAAGTAAACACAGAAACAGTTTTAAGTAGTGTCAGTGCAATAGTACATTGGTGTTGCTTTCTGTATCCTGGTGCATGAGTTGACAATATGTGAAAATGATTACTTTGGAAAGGCAGACCCACATTTCCAAGTTCATTTTTTATATCTATTAGGAAGCTAATAGTTAAATAGTGAAGATTAATGAAGATCTAAGCTACATTTACAACACTATATTAATTCTTGGAGAAAGTGAGGACTGCAGATGCTGGAGATCAGAGCTGAAAAATGTGTTGCTGGAAAAGCGCAGCAGGTCAGGCAGCATCCAAGGAGCAGGAGAATCGACGATTCGGGCATAAGCGCTTCAATATTAATGCTTCAATGTACTGCATCTGAACAAACAATGGCAAAACTAATTTTGTTACTAATACAAATTTATTATCTGCAGCACAAGTTTTTAAAAAAATTATATGCTGATTGTTGAAAAGAAAAATACAACTGATTTGCTAATTAATTTGCTGCTCATCATTCTTCGAGGAAGTTACTGAACAATTATGTTCTCTGACAGCAAGCAGCTCTTAGGAAGTATTGGACTACTAATGAGGTCATTGTTTCAATTAGCTGGCTGAGAGTTTATGTGTCACTAAAACTCAATAAAAATCAGTGTATAGGGAGATGGAATAAGAATAGTGTGAGTGAAAGGAAACTACATGCAAAACCTTAAACTGAAGTATTTAGTCTCAGATTACAGGGCTTGGACAATTAAATCATTTGAATTATACTCACAATGGCCAAACATCTTGAAGGTAGGTGGATCTTCAGAATTCTCCACCCCAGATGAATTATTAAGCCAGTTCAGGACAGAGATTGGGAATCATATGGGAATTGAGATAAATGATGATCTATGATCTAAAAGGTTGGAGCAGGATGGAGAGTCAGACTGCCTCCTCTTGTCCTTATGGGCGAAATATAATCTTCAGAAGAGAAACACACATTTTTCTATATATAAAATCATAATTATATGTGACGATAAAACTAATTTATTTAATTCAAAATCATTGACAAGTAAATCGCAGATTTACTTCGAGGCATAACAGTAATGTGAAGCATACTGAAATGCAATGCCACTTTATTTTTATGAAACATCATCATGAATAAACTCTGCATCGTGTTCTACATAAGGTTTACCTCCACGACAATTCCACTTTAAGAAACTAAGCAGAATATTTATTCAGAAAGTGTGCCATTGAATATTCCCTTGGCTTACATTGCCTCGGAATCCCTAGAAAGAGGTGATTTGTTGATTAATGGTATCACAACATCGGATGAAGCGTTGACAAAAGTCTTACATTACTGTGCTTCACAACACATTAATCTCGCTGGTGTGTTAACTTATAATTCATCAATTAATTAAATCTTTGTTTGGAGAACAAATGGCTGCAAGTAATAAATGCAGAAGAATTTAGAGATCTCATTAAAAAAATGGAATTAAAGGTCTATGCTGCACTTCTGATTTCTGGTGAATGGAAGTGTCTGCAGTTCTGTGAGCAATTATCTAGCCTGTATTTTCTGTTTGTGCCTCCATTTATGCTTCTCTCAGCATTATAGATTAATGAAAGGGAGTGTCTAGGTTATAAGAACATAGAACATAAGAACTAAGAGAAGGAATGGGCTGTCTGGCCCTTCGAGACTGCTCCATCACTCAATAAGATCTTGGTCAATTTTTCCATGGACTCAGCTCCACTAACCCGTGTTTTCACCATATCCCTTAATTTTTTTATTTTTCAAAAAAGTATCTGTCTTAGCTTTAAAAGAGATTACTTGATTAAACTTGTTAGAAGCGATTAATTACGTTTATCAATGAGGTCTAAATCAAATGTGTTCCTGTACCAGATAGCAGCTGAGGGATAACTGGTCGGAGATTTCTCAGGCTACAACTATTTCTTCCTTCCTCTGGATGTGAGCAATCTTACTTTGCAGTCCCCAGACAGTTTAAGGTGCCAGCTTAATAGGTCACACTCACTCCTTCAAGTCAGAAGACTATGTTTCTCATCTCACCTGAAGACTTAAACAAAATCAAAGCTGACTCTTCTGGTCTGGTGCTGAGGGAGTGCTGCATGGCCCTAGGCACTGCCATTTTGAAAGTCTAAATACACGACATCAATCTTTTCCACTTTATCAATTCTGCTTGCTGCATCTTCAAAGAATGCCAATAAATTTTGAAACATGATTTCCCCTTCACAAAACCAATTAACCCTTTTGATTGCATTAAACTTTTCTAAATGTCCTATTTCTTCCATAATGATGGTCTGTAGCACTTTCCCAATGACAGATGTTAAACTAACTGACTTTTAGATTGGATTCCCTACAGTGTGGAAACAGGCCAATAGGCCCAACAAGTGCACACCAACCCTCCGAAGAGTAACCCACTTAGACCCATTTCCCTCTGACTAATTCCCTCACGCTACAGGCAATTTAGCATAGCCTGCACATCTTTGGTTTATGGGAGGACACCCACACAGGCACTAGGAGAATGCGCAAATTCCACACAGGCAGTCACTTGAGGCTGGAATCGAACCTGGGTCTCTGGCACTGTGAGTCTGTCGTGCTAACCACTGAGCCACCATGCCTCCCATTATTTCATGTTTTTTCATGCTTTCTGTCTCTCCCTTCTTGAACAAGGATGTCACATTACTGGTTTGGAATTTGTTGGAACTGTCCTGGAATCCAGTGAGTTCTGGAATATTTTGATTCATTGGCTCCACTATCTCTACAGCCACTTAATTTGAAATCCTTGGATGCAGGCCCACAGATCCTGGCCACATCTCTGCCTTCCGTCCCATTAGTTTGTCAGATATTTTGCCCCTTGTAATAGAGATGGTTTTTAGATATTTCCTCCCATTACCACCTGATCTGTTATCTTTGGGATGTTTATAGAATTTTCCACCATAAAGGCTGGTGCAAAGTATTGGTTTAAATTATCTGCCATTCTCCTGTCTCTCATGATCAATTCCACAGTCTTGCAATTACTTTAGAATCATAGAATCACTACTGTGTACATTAAACCCCTGAAGAGCACCCCACATTCCCCTACATTTCCCATTGTTAGTCCACCTTGCCTGCACATCCCTGTTACTATGGGGCAATTTGGCATGGCAAAACTATCTAACCTACACATCTTTGGACTTTGGGAGGAAACCAGAGCAAATGGAGGAAACCCACACAGACACGGGGGAGAATGCACAAACTCCACACAGACAGTCACCCAAAACTGAGAATTGAACGTGGATCTCTGGCGCTGTGAGGCAGCAATGCTAACCACTGAGCCACCATGCCATGCCAAACAGGAGGGCTGTGTTCTTTTTACGTTTCATTTTTACTTTATACTTCATTTGTATGTTTTATTATAATAAATAAAGACTGGATTTTCACATCTAAAATGATCAGAAAACCTACTTTATCTCCTGTATGTTTATTGAAATAAAGTACAATGCAATCAATTACATTGATCTGGCACATATGAAAACAATTATTACTACAATTATTATTTGAAAAGATAAAGTCACCACCGTCTTAACAGACCATAGAGCTACTTCTCTCACTAGAGAGGAATTGCTGGTGGTGGTTTAACCTGAGGGTCACCATACATCAGGGATGGGAGGAGGTTGAGAAAGACTATCCTTCATAGTGGACTGCAGCGGTTCACAAAGGCAGCTCACCGCCACTTTCTCGAGGACAACTAGGGATGGGGCAATGAATACTGGCAGAGCCAATGATGCCCAAGTCCCATGAGTGAATGTTAAAAAAAATAACCACAGCCTGTCCAGGAATTGAATCCACGCGGTTTGTGTTACTCTTCATTGAAAAAAAAACTGCCCAGTCAACTGAACTAAAACACTCCCAACTATCATTCTAAGCCTCCATAAAGTACTTGTTAGTAAAGTTAAAAATCACACAACACCAGGTTATAGTCCAACAGGTTTAATTGGAAGCACTAGCTTTCGGAGCGCTGCTCTTTCATCAGGTAGTTGTGGTGTTCAAAGTTTGGGAGAAGATTTGTAGCTCGGGTGCTCGTTGTTGTGGTTCTGTTCGCCGAGCTGGGAGTTTGTGTTGCAAACGTTTCTTCCCCTTTCTAGGTGAGGATGTCACCTAGAAAGGGGACGAAATGTTTGCAACACAAACTCCCAGCTCGGCGAACAGAACCACAACAGGTTGTGGTTATCCACTGTGGTGCCAGGGTGGGCTTCGCTAGTCCTGGTGAGAATGCCAAGTTTCTCTAGTTTTTTGTTCTCTGTGTGCATGTAAAGTGGTGTAGTTTTGACACCTGTTTGGCAATGTCGCGTAATTATACTACTGTATCATGAGCGCAGGCTGAGAGTGTGGACTCCATCTGAATTTCAAGGTTGTGGCGCATGCTGTAGAGTTGGTGTATGAGATGATTGAGGAGTTTGTGAGAGGTGCGTTGGCAAAGTGTCTCTGTGTAGTCTGTGTTGTAGGTCGACTTGAGTGGGTTCGTGATCCGTCATCCTTTCGGGATCTTTCCTGCTTGCCTGCATTCCTGTAGAAACTTGATGTCTGTGTCGATATGTACGATCTTCTTGGAGAACCTCTCCACTTTAAGCCGGCGGTTAGTGGTGTCGATGGTAGTCATGATTTGGAGATGCCGGTGTTGGACTGGGGTGTACAAAGTTAAAAACCACACAACACCAGGTTATAGCTCAACAGATTTAATTGGAAGCAATAGCCTTTGGAGTGCTGCTTCTTCATCAGTTGGTTATGGAGTCTAAGATTGTAATACACAGAATTTATAGCAAACGTCTACAGTGTGATGTAACTGAAATTATATATTGAAAATTAACTGGATTGTTTGTTAAGTCTCGCATCATTTAGAATGAACATGTTGGTTTTAGTTCTTTCATTCGTAAATTGCAGAACACTTAAAAGTTACATCTCATGTGAATTTTAACAATTGGTGCAATTGGTACACACACACACACACACACACTCTCCGACAGACCCATACACTCAAGTAGACCCTCTCTGATACGCTTACACATACATTCCCACACACAGGCACCCTCTCACAGACTTATACCACTTTACACTCACACACATACACCACTCTCTTACAGACATTCATAACATCGGCACCCAAACACCCAACACACACACCCACATAGACATATAAGTTTTTGGGGTGAATTTATACTGGCAGAATTACATTTAATTTTGCTCAAAAACTGCATGAATCCTTGCAAGATTCTATAAATCCATTTTTTAGGTTAGAATCAGTCAGAACATTGTGACACAGACAGTCTCTCACAGGGCAGCTCACCCCTTAAGTGCATTATCTGGGCCGACATGACACAAGTTGTTAAAGTTCACTTGAGAATGTAACTTTTAAAAGTTCTGTGATTTACATATGAAAGAACTGAAACCAACATGTTCATTCCAAAAAGTAAAGAGACTTAACAAACAATCCAGGTCTTTTTCAATATATAGTTTCAGTTACATCACATTGCAAACTTTTGCTATAAATTCTGTGACCTACGATCTTATATTCCACAACCACCTGATGAAAGAGCAGTGCTCCGAAAGCTAGTGCTTCCAAGTAAACGTGTTGAGCTATAACCTGATGTTGTGTGATGTTTAACTGTGGTACAATGTGTTCTGCAAAAGTCAGCACTTCCAGGAGAGGAGAGAGGACAGAGACATACAATAACCTGAGATACTTTCTTAAAATTTCAGGCCTGAGGAGAGGGACTGTAATTACCAGACTAATGAGAATGTGTAAGCTTCGAATTACACAGCCATTTGCCATTGAAATGGACAACTGAATCTAATAAGCCTATGTGCTTGCCTGGTGCTGCAGTGCTGTATTACATGTTAAACTTTGACTTAGAGCAGTCAGGTTACTTTAGGCCATTGGTGCATTTAATTTGTGCATTTAAACCTCTGTAGGCATTAACTAACAAACTGCAAAATTAATTCGGTCTCACTAGGCTGTGTTTTGAGAAATTAGCTGTGAAGATATTGGACTTAAATTTTCCAATTGCGGCACTAAGGCAGTCTGGCAGGACTTAAATAGAAGGCATTGCGTGAGTTGGGGATGCAATGAAATCTCGAGGCATCTGCTCTTCTAGTTCTTGCAGACACTGAGATCACAGCATCTTCAGACTCATTGGCACTTTCAAAGAAAAGAGACCCCTGAAAGCTGGATGCAAAACTCACCCACCCAGAAAGGAATCCACAACTGTGTACATTCTCATCAGGTTAACCCATTTCAGAGATGGGTTGACTTCAGCAGGCCCATTGAGCTGACGCAAGTGAGGTGACCTTTGGCCCATTGTGATTTCTCGTTACTTGCGGGGGACTATATAATCTTGAGGCAATGAAAATGATGCATACTACTATCATAGAATCATAGAAAACTTACAGTTTGGAAACAGACCATCTGGCCCAGTAAGTCCACACCGACGTTCTGAAGAGTATCCTACCCAGCACCATTCCCCAACCCTATTATTCTACATTTCCCTTGACTAACGTACCTAACCTACATATTCCTGATCACTATGGGCAATTTAGTGTGGTCAATTCACCTAACCTGCATATCTTTGGACTATAAGAGGAAACCCAGCATACATGAGGAGAACATGTAAACTCCATCCAGACGGTTGCCGGAGGGTGGAATCGAACCTGGGTCCTTGATCTCTGAGTCACCATGCCACCCTATTGTCTGTCGCTTTCTTCCATGCACACCAGCCATTAACTGGGCCTCATTACCTTTGACATTCCAAATATTCCAATACCCTTCCTCTCCTCTCCCCTCAATCATGTTTGATCCCCACTCAAAAAAAAATTGGACTCAATAACTGCCACCATCTATGTGCCTGTGCTCTCCTATGAGTCCATGTCTGTCAACATCTCCATGCCGATCTGGATCCTGCAATCTTCCATGATTGGGAAGATGTCCTCATTCTCCTTTCTCATACATCAGACAGTCAGTTCTTCGATAACGCAATGGTTGCATTCTTGTGCAATCCTGCATTATAGGAAAATCATGCTTTCGAAACAGCGCTTAAAATGCTGGCAAGGTAATCACGTTACTTTGTAAATTTGTGCTTTTAAGCCTCTGCGGGCATTAGCTAACAAACTGCGAAATTAAAAGTTTGCGCTACAGAAACAACATCCTCAAATTGTCAAACACGTTATTGCGAATTCGTGTTGACGAAACATGCGTTATAGCAGAGCGACCTATACTATTCACTTTCTCCTCCGAGCCTGGAACTTACACCGTACCCTGTCACATGGCTATTACTATCCCAGAAACTTCAAAGTACACATAGTTCCATCCCCAGGAACCTTTTAGGAAGATCAGCAACTCCACCCTTAAAATTCAATCGTCGGCCTCTCCACCCCGCCATTCCTAGTATTAAAAACTTTAGCCTTTCCTGCACACTTTGCTTCAATACAAGTTACTCACTTCATGACTTTCCTAGTCACTCTGCCTCCCATGGCCAGGTCCTTACCACAGATAGACTTCCAGTGCTTGCCTGCCTCAATGCTCCACTCGTCTATGGATCGCTGGCAACCCATCTTAAACAATAGCCCTGGATGGACGCACTGTAACACAAAAAAATGGAAGCAGTTAAACTCACCTGAACGACGAGGCCTTGCCTGCTGTATGCTGCTTCTTTACAGCTGGGTTTCTAAAGGCATATCCTCTTTGAATGAGAAAAGGGTATTTAGTTCTTGTGGACTAGTCTTTCAATGAGAACGTAAGAGATGCAAGCATGTAAAAGGGGTTTGTGCTGATTACTGCTGGAGCTGATATTAAAATTGAAAAATGTGATTCGAGGAGCTCATTCTGTCTTCAAGATTTGGAATTTCTATTTAATTAAGATACCTTGTCCATCTTTCTTCCTGATCCTGGGATGAGCGATTGCCTTATGAGGAAAGGCTTGACAAGCTAGGCCTATATAGAACATTAGAACATAGAACATAGAACATTACAGCGCAGTATAGGCCCTTTGGCTCTTGATGTTGCACCGACCTGTCATACCAATCTGAAGCCCATCTAACTTACAAAATTCCATGTACATCCATATGCTTGTCCAATGACAACTTAAATGTACTTAAAATTGGCGAATTTACTACCATCGCAAGCAAAACATTCCATACCTTACTACTCTCTGAGTAAAGAAACTACCTCTGACATCTGTCCTATATCTATCACCCCTCAATATTAAGCTATGCCCCATCATGCTCACCGTCACCATTCTTGGAAAAAGGTTCTCCCTGTCCACCCTATCTATCCCTCTGAGTACCTTATATGTCTCTATTAAGTCACCTCTCAACCTTCTTCTCTCTAATGAAGTTTAGTCAGGAGTTTAGAGGTGACCTAATTAAAACATTTAAGATCCTGAGTGATCTGACCAGATTGATGTTGAAAGGATGTTTCCTGTTGTGGGAAAACCTGGAATCTAAAAGTATTATTAAAAAAAACGGGTAGCATTTAAGACAAAGATGAGGAAGCATTTTTTTTCTCTCAGAGAGTTGTGAATCTTTGGAATTCCCTTCCTCAAAAGGCATTAGATGCAGAATTTTAAATACCTTTAAGGCAGATTTTTGATTACTATGAGAAGGAAATATTATTGAAGATATGCAGGAATATAGAATTGAGGTCAAAATCAGATTAGCCATGACCTTATTGAATGGCAGATGAGGATCAAAGGGCTGAGTGGTCTATCCTTGTTTGCAGCAGAAAAAGTTTATGTTTTGAGAACCTTGAGGTTGTGAAAGTTGCTATATAAATGCACGTTGGTCCTTTCTTTTATCCCCCAGGAGGTTATTGTATTTGTTTTATGAGGAGTTTATCGGGCAAGAACTTGGTCCTCCCCTTGCCTCTAGGTTCCTGATGACATTGATGGCTGGCACCTCCAGACTCACCTTTCATGCTCCTCACCACTCGACAGTGACAGTTCCAGATCCAGTTTAGGTTTGTTTTGAAGAGGGAGATGGCACTAGGCACACAGTCACACAAGATGGCCACTGAGCCGTCAGTTGGCAAACTTGACACATAAGATGGCCGCCAGATCACAATATGGAGAAAAACAGCAGAGCAGATACAGACACTGACTGAGGTCACCAGAATGCCAGCACAATGCATTTGATTAGTTTAGGGCGGGTGGGGGAGAGTATACACATGAGTAATGAACACTGCCCACTGAAGTGTCTGGGTCCAGCCAGCACCACTTATAGAAGTGTTAACAATTTGATACGGATTCAATACAAAATGTTAATAGACAGGGCCGCAGCAATCGTCCTTCTCAGGAAGAGTGATTATCGCCCATTACTACAGCAATGGACTTCCGTGCAGGCATTGAAACAGACAATGACTGCATTGAGACTGACAAAGACTGTGTCAAAACTATCACTGATTCTGTAACAATTACTATAAATAAACTATGTACAAAGATAATAATCTCATCACTGACCTATTGTATCACAAGATGAATAAATATTTCTCGACATGTGCTCCTGGTCGAGACAGCTGACCACCGTACTGTTGTCCTCCTTCTCTCCCCGGAGCTCCGGTATTTCCTTGTGCAATAAACTCTGTCATTGAACCCCCGACTCTGACTCCGAGACTGGTGATTTTCCCCAAAACAGTTTATTATTCATTCACAGGAATTGGGCATCACCATCTGAACCATTTAAGGGTTTGGGGTCGCATGTGGGCCAGACCAGGTAAGGACAGGAGATTCCCTTCCTCAATGGACAGCAGATGTGTTTTTCCCTAACAACTGGCTCTAGCTTTATGGTCACTAGGCACTTAATTTCAGATTATTGTTGAATTCAAATTCCACCATCTGCCAGAGTGGGTTTTGAACCTGGATCTCAGGAACATGAGCTGAATCTCTAGTGTTATGAGGTTGAAGGTGTGTACTGTACCTTTAAGAGAAAGTGAAGGCTGTTTTGGCAGTGAGAGTTTGCAGGTACCTGCGATGTGACTGACTAGCAGTCTCAGAGTGTATAGAACATTGAAAATATGCAACATTTGGCTGTAAAATAGATACTTCAGTTGTCATGACCACCATTTCAATTTAACAAAATAGTTTAAATAATGCTTGAGGATAATAAAACCAAATTGAATTTTTTTTTTACAGTTTTGACAGTTAATGAGATGGTCTGGTCTGACGTTTGGGGTATAAATAAGCTGGCAATTTGAAAGTTAGCCAGAGGGAAACAGCACCAACTGCCATTGAGAGACTGCCCAAGAAACACTCTCTATCAAAGATATCTTTTTCTTATGAAACATCTTTGCAGCAGAAGACCAAACATGATCGAGGGAGATCGACAAACTGAGGAAGACAGTCACTGGAGATGATAGCCACTGTCTGGTTTTGAAAATTAAGTTGCTGTAATTTTAATAGGCGTTTTTATTGGATCAGTATACTATTCTAGAATGGGAGGTAGATAACAAACCTTTAAGAGAAAGGAGGTATAGAGTTGTTTTTGTTTAATGTTCACTTTTAGAGTTAAAGAATAAAATCAACATTTTTTTCTTTAAATAGTGGAATTTGGGTAGTTCTGTCATTCATACTTTAACAGATTACAAGGGAAGGTGAGCTTTTCTGAGTGTTTGGCTTAATTAGCAGCAGGGTTTACCACCATGTTGTAACAGTCTGGGGGCTTGGGTCTGTGATTTGGACAGGTTTAGACAGATCCAGTCTGAGATTTGGACAAATTTAAACAGTTTTGGGATATGAAAGATCCTAGAAGATTTAAACACTTGCCAATTAGTGTCCCAGATCTTTAAATAAAATGTAGGTGAAACATTTTGTTTAATTTTGATTACTTGTGGCTAGTTAAATTCAAAGTGAGAGAAATGCCTCTTAAAATTATGGAAGAGGTTCTGGGGTTTGAAGATGATACCCAAAATTGCCAAGAAAATTTAGAAGAAAAGAGAAAGGTTATAGTTTAGAATTATCAAAGAGGTTAAAAGTGAGTTTAACTAAGGACAAAAGTAAAGCTTAAAATATAAAGCCAGCTACTCAAGCACTTAGATGTGTCAGAGAAATAGACAAGTAGAGTTAGAAAAACTCAAATTACAATTGAGGAAAATGGAATTAGAAGATAAACAAAGGGAGAGAGAAGAGAAAGAGAGAGGAAAAAGAAAGAGAGAGAAGGTTCTTAGCTGAGCAAAGAGAGAGAGAGAAGAAAGAGAAAGAGAGAGATAGAAGAAAAGGAGAGAGAAAAGAAAGAGAAAAGGAGAGAGTATTTGAACTTCAGAAGTTGTGACTTAGTCAGGAAAGTCAAGTCCACGGGGTGGAGATGAAAAGAGAAGGTAACAATATACATAAATATATTGAGACACTGTTACATTTGATGAGAAAAATGTTGAAGCCTTCAGAATTTCATTTGAAAATTTGGCTAAGCAGATGGAGTGGTCAAAGGACGTATAGGCAATGCTAGTTCAAACTAAACTGGTGGGCATAGCTAGTGAGGTATTTGCAGTGCTGTCAGATGCTGTGTCAAGAGATCATGAAGATGTCAAATAGGCTATATTGAGTGCTTGTGAATTGGTACCAGAACTGTATAGACAGTGAATCAGAAACATAAAGAAGGAAGCAGGTCAGGCTTATATTGAGTTTGAAAGAATTAAACATAGTCATTTTGTTAGATGGATGCGGGCCTTAAAAAAAAGATAAGACCTATGAGGCTATAAGAGATTATTCCGTTGGAGGGGTTTTAAAAGCTCCCTTCCAGAGATTATAAGAATTCATGTGGATGAACAGAAAGTTCAAGAAGTCAGAACAACAGCAGAGATGACAGATGAATCCACATTGGTGCATAAGGCAAAGTTTAGCTTCCAGCAAGAATTTCATCCTGTGAGGGATAGAAGTTATGAGAAGGTGAGATCCTACATGACAAAACAAAGCGTAGAGTACACTGATAATTGTTTACCACAGGTTTAAAAAGAGGCCCATGAGTGTGGACAGGAGGTGAAAAGCCTCAGGTGTTTTCACTGTAATAGAGTGGGACACAGAAAATTACAGTGCCGGTGGTTTAAGAAAGACACTGGGAAAAGGTGTTTTCACTGTCAGGAAGTGGGACATGTAAAGCCACAGTGCTGGTCATTAAAGAAAGGCACTGTGGGAAAAGCTGTGGTAAAAGAAGCTAAAGCAGTGGCATTAATGAAGGTAATAAAGGAGACCCCAAGAAGAGCTGAGGAACTGCAGGAAAATGCACAGCCTAGGCAGGGAATGGGTATGGAGTTAGTACCTGATCTCTACAAAGAATTCGCCTCTGTGAGTAAAGCTTACTCAGAAAGAACAGGGGAGAAGGACAAGAAGTTATAATTTTGAGAAATACAGGATCTAATCAGTTTCTAATAGTAAGAGATGAATGTACTTGCACCATTCCTGACCTTTTACCGAGACAGTGTTAATTTGTGGGATAGATGGACAGCGTTTAGATGGGACAGAAGTTTAGCGTTTCCCTATGTAAAATCAGGTTGGATTTCCAACTCAAGACTGGGACAGTAACAGTGGGAGTGATGGACAGAGTGTCCGTTCCAGGAATTCAGTTTGTTCTTGGAAACAATTTAGCAGGATCCAAGGTGGGAGTGACACCCCTTGTTGTGGAGAAGTCCAAGGAAGACCAGGGAACTAAGGAGTTAAAAACAAAACTCTAGGATTTTCCCAGGCTGTGCAGTAAGTCACAGCACAAAGCAGGAACTAAAGCAAAAGATGAAAGAGTTGAGGTTTAATCAGTGGATACCCTGTTTGACATAATGGTGTAGGAAACACCTGAACAGTCAGAAGCTCAGGCAGAAGCGTTTAGTCTTGAAAAGCTAATAGACTTACAACAGAAAGATGAGACAATAAAAGATATATATGTTGATGCATACTCAGGAAAGGAAGCAGAGAATATTCCGGAGAGTTAGTGCAGAGGGGAAATGGGCAGAGTGCACCAGATAGATTTGCTAGCAATGTATGGGTGACACATGTACTACCTGTAGGAGGTCACCTAGGTGTACAGAAAATTCAGGCTAAAGTGCAAAAGTATTTTTATTGGTCTGGAATAGGAAGGATGTGGTTACCTTTTGCTGTACATTTCATACATACCAAATGGTGGGTAAGCCACTGGCGGTAATAAAACCAGCACCTTTGTTACCAATCCCCCCATTTGAAGAACCTTTCACGCAGGTTATAATTGATTGTGTAGGTCTCCTCCTGAGAACTTAAAGTGGGAAACAGTACTTATTAACCATAATGGATGTGTTTACCACATTTCCGGAGGCAATTCCATTACGGATTATTAAGGCAAAAAAGGGTCATAGAGGAGTTAGTAGCTTTCTTCACATGGTATGGGCAACCCAGAGAGAATCAGTCGGACCAAGGGTCTAATTGTACAGCTAGGCTGTTTAAGGAAGTCATGGATAGCTTAGGTATACAGCACTTTAAATCCAGTGCGTATCATCCTGAATCCCAGGGAGCTTTGGAAAGGTGGCATCAGACCCTGAAGACCATTTTAAGAGCATATTGTCAGGATTACCTGAATGATTGGGATAAATGTATCCCGTTCATATTGTTTGCCATTGAAGATACCCCAAATGAATCTACTCAGTTTACTCCCTTTGATATTCAGACATGAAGTGAGAGGCCCTTCGAAATTATTTAAAGAGAAATTGACAGGTCCAAAGTCAGATATCTCACACTTGGGTTATGTATTGGAGGTGAGGGAGAGATTAAATTGGGTAGGTGGGTTAGCTAAACTGTACCTGAAGACAGCACAGCATAAAATGAAGCAGGTAGCAAATAAAAACTCTGAAATTCGGATGTTTTCCTGTGGCGCTGACATTTTAGTATTGTTACTAGAGGTAGGAGATCCCTTCAAAGCCAGGCTTCGTGGTCTCTATCAAATTGAGAAAACTTTGAGTGGGGTAAACTATCTGGTAAAAATGCCAGTTAGAAAAAACTGTATCGGGTAGGTCATGTGAATATGTTGAAACCTTAATAAATAGACAGATTTTAGCTACTGTCCTGCAGAGTGAGGAATCCAATTCAGATGTTGTGGAGTTTGATGTGCCTCAAAATATGTTAAACAATGATGAAGTCCTTGAGGAGTGGAATAGGCTAGCGAACTACCTGCCTCAGGAGCAGAGGACGCAGTTGAAAGGTTTATTGCAGCAGTATGAGGATATATGCAGGAATAAGATGGAGAGGACTAATGGTATTGTGCATGAGGTAGAAATAGGGAATGCTGTTCTGATAAAACAGCACCCCTATAGACTTTATACTTTTAAAGCCACACCAGTCCAGAAGGAATTGGATGTGATGCTGAACAAAGATATCATCAAACCGAGTCAGAGTGAGGGTTATCTCCCAAACCTGACAGGATTCAATGATTTTGTGTGGACTATTGGAAGGTCAATGCTGTTTCAAAATTGGACTCATACCCAATACCAAGATTGGAAGACAGTATAGAGAAAGTCGGACAAGGCAGTCACATCACAAAGTTGGACTTACTGCTTGGTTATTGCCATATACCATTACCAGAGAAAGTGAAATAAATTTCTGTGTTTATCACCCCAGCTCATAGAATCCTTACAGCATGGAAACAGGCCCTTCAGCCTAACAGGGTCACACCAACCCTCTGAAGAGTAACCCAACTAGACCCATTCTCCTACCCCATTTACATTTTACCCCTGACTAATGCATATCCCTGATTACTATGGGCAATTTTAGCATGGCCAATTCACCTAACTTGCACATCTTTGTATGTGGGAGGAAACCACAGCACCCGGCAGAAACCGATGCAGACACAGGGAGAATGTGCAAACTCCACACAGAAGGCACCCGAGGCTGGAATCGAATGCGTGTCCCTGGCACTATGAGGCGGCAGTGCTAACCACTGAGCCACTGTGCCATCCCCATCACAGTTCAAAGTGCTGCCCTTTGGAATGAAGATTGCATCCGCCACATTCCAAAGACTCATGAACGGAGTTGTGGCTGGGTTAACAAACTGTGCAGGCTTTCTGGATGATGTAGTGATCTTTAGTGAGTCATGGAAAGATCACGTGGTATAGTTGGCAGAGCTCTTTGAATGATTAAGAGAAGCAAAACTGGTAATAAAGTTAAAGAAAATAGAATTCACAAAAGCAGAGTTGACGTTCTTGGGACATAACATCTGTCTGGAAGGTTGATCCCCTGATATGCAAAGACGAAAGGTCATCGAGGAATTTTCATGACCAACTTCAAAGAAAGAGGAGCTCCAATTTTTGGGACTAAGCAGATTCTCCCAGAAGTTTGTTCCAACCTTCAGCAGTGTAGTAGCACTGTTAACAGATTTGCTGAAGAAGAACACAAAATTTCTGTGAACAGAGCAACGTCAAGATGCATTAGATAATTTAAAAGGAGCATTAACCACCACATCAAGTTTAGCTACACCAAACGTTTTGAAACCCTTTAAAGATCGATGCTAGTGACATAGGAGTAGGAGCTGTACTGTTACATGAAGCTGACAATGGAATTGAACTGCCAGCTGTTTACTTTTCAAAGAAACTCAACATCCACCAGAAAAAATACTCAATTATTAAAAAGGAATTATTGAGTTTGGTACTGATCTTATAACATTTTAACATTGTCACGAACAATGTGTCAGAAATGGTTATGAACACGGATCATAATCTTCTTACATTCTTGGAATGATTTAAAGACAAGAATACGAGATTATTTTGTTGGAGTCTTATGTTACAAACTTTTAATTTATAAATTGTACATGTTGCGGGTTGTAAGAGTATGATAGCAGTTGCTTTATTGCGAATTTAACTGATAAAGAATAGATAAGATTTAACAGATACCAATGTTATATGTAAATATGTATTTCATTGTAATGGGGTTACAAATGAGAAAAAAAAAGCCATCTTTTTTTCTTAAGAGGGTGAGATGTTATGAAGTTGAGGGCGTGTACTGTACTTTAAGAGAGAGTGAAGGCTGTCTTGGTAGTAAGAGTCTGCATTCCATTCCTGATGAAGGGCTGATGCCCAAAACATCGATTCTCCTGCTCCTTGGATGCTGCCTGACCCACTGTGCATGACCAGCACCACACTCTTGACAGTGAGAGTTTGCAGCTGAAAATGTGTTGCTGGAAAAGCGCAGCAGGTCAGGCAGCATCCAAGGAACAGGAGAATCGACGTTTCAGGCATAAGCCCTTCTTCAGGATTCCTGAAGAAGGGCTTATGCCCGAAACGTTGAATCTCCTGCTCCTTGGATGCTGCCTGACCTGCTGCACTTTTCCAGCAACATATTTTCAGCTCTGATCTCCAGCATCTGCAGTCCTCACTTTCTCCTCCAGTGAGAGTTTGCAGGCAACTGTGATGTGATTGACTAGCAGTCTCAGAGTGTATAGAAAATTGAAAATATGTAACATTTGGCTGTAAAATAGATACCTCAGTTGTTTTGACCACCATTTGAATTTAAACAATCAGTTTAAATTATGTTTCAGGATAGTAAACCCCATATCAAATTTGAATTGTACTGTTTTGACAACATTGTACCAATGAGACGATCCATTGTTTGAGGTATAAATAAGTCAGCATTTTGAGAGTTAGCCAGAGAGGAAGAGCACCAATTGTTAATGAGAGACTGCCTGAAAAACACTCTGACAAGGGTACTATTTTCATATGAAACATCTTTGCAGCAGAAGACTGAGATGATCCAGGAAGATTGACAAACAGAGGAATATGGTCACTGGTGATGACAGCCACTGTCTGGTTTTGAAAATTAAGTTGCTGTAATTTTAATAGGGGCTTTTATTGGATCAGTATACTATTCTAGAGTGGGAGGTAGATAACAAACTTTTAAGAGAAAGGAGGTATAGAGTTGTACATAGTTTTTGTTTAATGTTCACTTTTAGAGTTAAAGAATAACATTGATATCCTTTCTTTTAACTAATGGAATTTGTGTAGTTCTGTCACTCATACTTTAGCAGATTACAAGGTGAACCTTTCTGTGTGTTTGGTTTAACTAGCAGCAGAGTTTACTACTGTGTTGTGATTCTAGATAAATAGTCCGGCAATAATAGCACTAGACCTCCACCTCCCCATTATTCCTAATCCTGGTCAGGCAGTGATTCCAGAAAATTAAAAAAAAACCTGGGACTTATATTATTTGAGTTAAAAGCTCAATGTGAACTTGTGACTTGGCCATTTGCCTCCCCTTTGCAGTACCTATAGACCAATTCCTGCCCACTAAAATTCAGGCCTTAATCAATATGTTGACCAGTCATTTATCACTAATCCTAACTTAAATTATTTTGCCACTGCCCTCACTATTCAGTGTTAATGCTGTCGCATTGATTTTATAATCTTGCCAAAATGTATTTGGCAGAACAGGAGCATTGCTGATATGCTCAGCTTCATTTCTTGTTTACAATGCATTCATGTTCTTAAGATAATTGGAAATGCCTCATAAGCAGAAGTAGTTGGTATCTGAGTAATAACATCTGGGACTGTTTTAGTAACATGACCTTTTTTGTCACTAAAGAGCTTGTAGCAGAAATTAGCCGCTATCTTGTTGACCATAATTAACAAACAAATGCTACCTTTCCTCTTTCCTGGGATTCAATTTTGATTGTGTTTTCTTGCTTTTTTGTTTTATCAATTCTGTAATGCACTTTCTACAAAACAAGAATCAGTGCAATTAAGAAAGAGAGAGTGGCCCAATGGTTAGCGTTGCTTGCTCACAGCACCAGAGACCCTGGGTTCAATTCTACCCACTGGCAACTGTCTGTGTTGAGTTTGCACCTTCTCCCCTTCTGAGTTTCTTTCAGGTGCTCCAATGTCCTCCCACAGTCCAAAGATGTGCAGGTTGGGTGGGTTGGCCATGGGAAATGTAGGGTTACAGAGATGGGGTGGGATGCTGTTTGGAGAGTTGATGGGCCTAATGGCCTGTTTTCACACAGTAGGGATTCTGTGATTAAATTCATGCAGTTGTTCTCAGAACTGAGAGTCTGGTGATATTTTGCAAGAGTTCTTGGGGAGACATTCTCAAGGGCTCCTTTTTGATTTTTGAGGCTTTTTTATTGTTTGCGTTGAATCTTTTTGAGGACGTTTCTTCAGAGTTGCAAAATAGCACAAATACCAACTCTAGTGCACATATGTTAGATTAATTTGTAATGTGTAAATAAGATGTTGTTAATCAATCATGTATAAAATTCTCCCACTGTTTCTGAAATGGAATCATGAGAGAGCCTGAACTGACAACTGAATTCAATAAGGGGTTACTCAGTTGGGATAAAAATAAGGAAGAATTCCTTCTTTCTCGGTATAGTGAGTCTGTGGAATTCTTGACTGCAGAGGGCTGTCAAAGGTACATTCAAAGCTGAGATATAGATTTTTAATCAGGGAAGGCAATCAAGGTTATGGGGAAAAGGGAGGAAAGTGGAGTGAGGACCATTAGCTGAGTCATGATCTCACTGAATGTTGAGCAGAATTGATGGGCTGAATAGTCTAGTCCTGATCCCATACCTTATTGTCTTCAATGATCCAAATTTAGATGATTAACTAAGCCAGGAGTTTCCAGTTGAAAATCTAATGACTAATTATGAAATAATTGCATTCCATGCATTTTCTTTGATAAAGTATCAAACCAGTATAGCATTATTGGTTTCACACAGTATTCAGTCCCTCTCATTCTGTCCCATTCTGCCTCACTTGGCCAACATTTTTTTTTCTCTCATTTTTTTCTTTCCAGGGCAATGCTGTGTGATCAAAACAGTGAAGTAAACTCCTATTTATTTTTTTAAATTTTTTTTTCTTTAGCCCCGCACTACCGCCTAACTACGGTGGTGCTTGTTTTCTCCCCAGCACCCATGGTGTGTGTGTGTGCGAGTGCGAGACGTAGTGAGAGACACAAAGTGCACAAATCTTTATTTAATTTCCACCACCAGGAAGAAAGGAAACACCCGAATGGCCTGTGACAAGCAGTGCCCTTCACGTCAAAGGGCAATGCTGTGTGATCAAAACAGTGAAGGGGAGGGCAGGGACTAAATCAACATAGAGTTGGAGGGGGAAATGATGCACTCCACTCTCTGCAATGCCCACGTCTCCCTGAACAACTCCAGAGTGTTGCTGGACACTGAGTGCTCCTTCTTCAAGGACACCCAGGCTCTAATGCAACTGCGGAAAAGGGGGACCAACATTTATAATGGGACACAGGCCTCACCTGATGATTGGCCCATTTCTGTGGCCTCCTCAAACTCTGCCCAACGGCAGCCTTGAGATTGGCTAGTGTATGTTTTCCATCATCCAATCAGTTTCCCTCCCACCCTCTCTTACTGCTCGTCCAATCATGGATTCTGTCTCCAGGCCTAGCAAGAATTGGAGTGAGGGAACCTGTGACTGGAGATGGGAGCAGTGGAGACACAATGTATAATTGGTGGAGCAGATTCTCTCAGATTCTGTTTCTCCAAAGTAGGAAGGTGACCTTTTTCTGTTTGGTTTTTCCAGTGATTTGTTTTCAAAGTTCCTTTACTATTCCTGAATGACTTTTAATTTCTCCTTCAGTTTCAGACTGCAGGCTTTACTTTTGTCAAAGCACCAGTTTGCTTGAAAATTAAAAGCTACTGGAACAAAATTCAGCCCCTTTTTATTCTATTAGAAGCTTCCAGGCTACCAATATTTTTAGTTTGAAAATATGTTGCTGGTTAAAGCACAGCAGGTTAGGCAGCATCCAAGGAATAGGAAATTCGACGTTTCAGGCATAAGCCCTTCATCAGGAATGAGGAGAGTGTGCCAAGCAGGCTAAGATAAAAGGTAGGGAGGAGGGACTTGGGGGAGGGGCGATGGAGATGTGATAGGTGGAAGGAGGTCAAGGTGAGGGTGATAGGCCGGAGTGGGGTGGGGGCGGAGAGGTCAGGAAGAAGATTGCAGGTTAGGAGGGCAGTGCTGAGTTGAGGGAACCGACTGAGACAAGGTGGGGGGAGGGGAAATGAGGAAACTGGAGAAATCTGAGTTCATCCCTTGTGGTTGGAGGGTTCCCAGGCGGAAGATAAGGCGCTCCTCCGACGGCTGGAGGAGGAGCGCCTTATCTTCCGCCTGGGAACCCTCCAACCACAAGGGATGAACTCAGATTTCTCCAGTTTCCTCATTTCCCCTCCCACCTTGTCTCAGTCGGTTCCCTCAACTCAGCACCGCCCTCCTAACCTGCAATCTTCTTCCTGACCTCTCCGCCCCCACCCCACTCCGGCCTATCACCCTCACCTTGACCTCCTTCCACCTATCACATCTCCATCGCCCCTCCCCCAAGTCCCTCCTCCCTACCTTTTATCTTAGCCTGCTTGGCACACTCTCCTCATTCCTGATGAAGGGCTTATGCCTGAAACGTCGAATTTCCTATTCCTTGGATGCTGCCTAACCTGCTGTGCTTTAACCAGCAACACATTTTCAACTGTGATCTCCAGCATCTGCAGACCTCATTTTTTACCAATATTTTTAGCAATCCCAGTTGAGCTGCAGAATTTGTAGTGATTTGATTTAGAAGTTTGAAATGAGTCCAAGTCCCACTGGGCTGGCTTATGGTTTCAAAAATTAGAAAGAGCCCATAGTACAGTCAGCTGTTTGTTCTCTTTGGACAGAAGGCCAGGAAATAGGAAGTGTTTTTGTACTGACTGAAAAGGATGATAGTTTAATTCAGTATCTCTAGACAGCACTCTAAAACTGCTCAACACTTCCTGAAATATTAAAAATTGGTTCAGGGATAGGAAGCAGAGAGTAATGGTTAATGAGTACTTCTCAGGCTGAAAAGAGATTTGTAATAGAGTTCATGTTTGGTCAAAATTAGGACCTTTTTCTTTTTCTGATGTACAATGTATAATCTAAATATTGGTATGCAGTAGACAACTTCAATGTTTGCAGATCATGCAAAAAATGGGAAAATTGTAAACTGTGAAGGTGGACAGTTCAAAAGGGCATAGATGTGTTGGTGTAGTGAGCTGCTAGATGGCAGATGAAGTTTGATGCAGAAAAATGTGAAGTGATGCACTTTGCTACAAAGAGTAAGGACAGACAGCATAGAATGAAAAGGGTGTGCAGGGACAGAGAGATCTGGATGTATGTTTGTACGCACATCATTAGAGATGGCAGGACAGATAGAGAGAGCAGTTCAAAAAGCATATGGTATTCTAGGCTTCATAAATATGTTCCTAGAGGACAGGAGCAAAGAAGGTACAATGAATATATAAGACACTGGTTAGACCTCAGTTGAAGTAGAGTGAATGGTTGTATGGTTTAAGAAGAATGAGAAAGGTTCCAGGGATGGTTTTCCAGAATCTGGGGTCACAGTCTCAGGAGATGAGGTAAGCTGTTTAGGACTGAGAGGAAGAGAAATATCTTCATCCAGAGAGTGGTGAGCCTGTGGAATTCTGTCACTGGAAATGATTTAAGGCCAAAATACTGAATCCTTTCAAAAAGAGTTCAGGCGCATAATTCTTTGAAGTTTGTCATGTGTAGACAGGGTGGTTTAAAAAGCATTTAGGACATTTGTCTTTATTGCTCAGTCCTTTGAGTACAGAAATTGGAAAGTAATGTCAAAGTTGTACAGATCATTGGTGAGGCCTCTTCTGGATTACTACATCCTGTTCTGGTCATCCAGTTAGAGGAAGGATATTAATAAAGCTAGAGGGCTCAGATTTACCAGGATGTTGCCAGATATGGAAGATGTGAGTTATAAGGAAAGGCCGGATAGGTGTCTTTTTCCTTGGGTTGGGGAGAGGGGGGGGTGTTTCAAGATTAGGGGACACATTTTTAAGGTGAGAGGAGAAAGATTTTTAAAAGGGGGCATTTTTTTTACACAGAGTGGTTTGTGTGTGGAATGAACTTCCTGAGAAAGTGGTGGATGTGGGTACAATTGCAATGTTTAAAGATAAAAATCACACAACACCAGGTTATAGTCCAACAGGTTTAATTGGAAGCACACTAGCTTTCAGAGCGTCGCACCTTCATCAGGTGGTAGTGGAGAGCTCGATCCTATCACACAGAATTTATAGCACAAATTTAGTGTGATGTAACTGAAATTATACGTTGAAAAATTGATTGTCTGTTAAGCCTTTCATCTGTTAGAATATCATGATAGTTTCACTTCTTTCATGTGTAAATCACAATTTTTTTTAAAAGGTTGCATTCTCAGGTTAGCTGTAACAATGCTAGACAATATGTTTAAAGGTATTAGCCCCCTGTGTTCTCTGTCTATGCCATGATGTTTAGATTGATTCTAATTTTAAAAAGTGAGATAACGGAGTTTTACATGAATTCAGTGACATCAACAAGTTTCATCCCACTATCAAACTCACCGTAGATTACTCTCGACTATCTGTCTCATTCTTGGACACATGCATCCCTATCAAGGATGGACACCTCAGCACCACACTCTACTGCAAACCCACAGACAAACTCACAATGCTACACTTCTCCAGCTTCCACCCAAAACATATTAAAACAGTCATCCGCTATGAACAAGCCCTACGCATACACCAGATCTGCTCAGATCAGGAGGAACGTGACAGACACATGGAAGTACTCAGGGATGCCCTCAAGAATGGGGTACAATGCCCAACTCATCGACCGCCAGTTTGAGCGGCACGGTGGCACAGTGGTTAGCACTGCTGCCTCACAGCGCCAGAGATCTGGGTTCAATTCCCGCCTCAGGTGACTGACTGTGTTGAGTTTGCACGTTCTCCCCGTGTCTGCGTGGGTTTCCTCCACAGTCCAAAGATGTGCAGGTCAGGTGAATTGGCCATGCTAAATTGCCTGTAGTGTTAGGTAAGGGGTATGGGTGGGTGGTGGGTCGGTGTAGACTTGTTGGGCCGAAGGGCCTGTTTCCACACTGTAAGTAAGTAATCTAACTTGCTTTGTGGGCGGCACGGTGGCACAGTGGTTAGCACTGCTGCTTCACAGCACCAGAGACCTGGGTTCAATTCCCACCTCAGGCGACTGTCTGTGTGGAGTTTGCACATTCTCCCTGTGTCTGCGTGGGTTTCCTCCGGGTGCTCCGGTTTCCTCCCACAACCCAAAGATGTGCGGGTCAGGTGAATTGGCTATGCTAAATTGCCCGTAGTGTTAGGTAAGGGGTAAATGTAGGGGTATGGGTGGGTTGCGCTTCGGCGGGTCGGTGTGGACTTGTTGGGCCAAAGGGCCTGTTTCCACACTGTAAGTAATCTAATCTAAACGTGCCACAGCAAGGAACCGTAATGACCTCCTCAGGAGACAGACACGTGCTGCAACTGACAGGGTACTCTTCATTGTTCAGTATTTCCCAGGAGCTGAAAAACTACATCATGTTCTTCATGACCTGCAACACATTATCAATGAGGATAAGCACCTCACCAAGACCTTCCCCACACCTCCACTGCCTTTAAACAACCGCCAAACCTTAAACAGTTCATTGTTTGTAGCAAGCTGCCTGGCTCTCAGGGCAACTCCATACAACCCTGTCACGGTAGGCGCTGCAAGATGTGTCAGCGTGTGGACATAGATACCACCATTACACGTGGGGACACCTCCCACCTTGTAAATGGCAGGTACTCATGTGACTCAGCCAACGTTGTCCATCTTATACGTTGCAGGCAAGGATGCCCGTAGGCATGGTACATTGGCGAAACTGAGCAAAGGCTACGACAACGGATGAATGGGCACTGCACAACAATCAACAGACAGGAGGGTTCCCTCCCAGTTGGGGAACACTTCAGTGGTCCAGGACATTCGACCTCGAACCTTCGGGTGACCATCCTCCAAGGTGGACTTCGGGACAGGCAGCAGCGAAAAGTGGCCAAGCAGAGGCTGATTACTAAGTTCAGTACCCATAGGGAGGGCCTCAACCAGGACCTTGGGTTCATGTCACATTACAGGTGACCACCATTGCGCTGTGCTACACAGGCACTCCTGGACACACATACACACGGACATACATATACACAGATGCACACATAGACATCCACACACACCCTTACAGACACACACTCCCACACGCACCCCCTCACAGACTTAAGACACTCTGCACTCACTATATACACACACACACACACACTTTCTCACACTCTCAACCCCCAACCGACACACAGACATACAGACCCACAGACCCACATGCACACATATATTTTGTGGGGTGAATTTGTACTTGCAGGGTTACATTGTGCTTTACTTAAAAACTGCATGAATTCATGTCAAACTCTGTTATCTCACTTTTTAGATTAGAATCAATCTAAACATCATGGCATAGACAGAGAACACAGGGGGCTAACACCTTCAACATATTGTCTAGCTATCACCATTGTTAACAGCTAACCTGACAATGCAACTTTTTTATAAAAGGTTTTGTGATTTACACATGAAAGAAGTGAAGCTATCACTGTATTCTAACAGATGAAAGGCTGAACAGACAATCAGTTTTTCAATGGATAATTTCAGTTGCACCACACTGTAAATTTTTGCTATAAATTCTGTTAGGATTGTGCCCTCCACTAGCACCTGATGAAGGAGCAATGCTTTGAAAGCTATTGTGCTTCCAATTAAACCTGTTCGACTATAAGCTGGTGTTGTGTGATTTTTAGGTTTGTACACCCCAGTCCAACACCGGCATCTCCAAATAATGTTTCAAGACACTTAGATAAGTACATGAATAAGAAAGTTTTGGAGGGCTATGGGCCAGGACCAGGCAGGTGGGACTAGTTTAGTTTAGAATGGTGTTCAGTATGGACAGGAAAGAACAAAGTGTCTGTTTCTGTGCTGTATGACTTTCTGACTTAGATGCTAAAGGGATCAAAGGTAAGGGGAGAAAGTGGGAGTGAGATACCGATTTGGATGATCAGCCATGACAGTATCAAATGGTGGAGCAGGCTCGAAGGGCTGAATGGCCTACCTCAGCTTCAACCTTCTGTTTCTGAGAAAAATTTCAGTTATAAAGAAAGATTGGCAAAGTTTTTCTTGGAGCGGAGAAGGCTAAGAGGAGATCTGAAAGAAATTTTCAAAATCATGAAATGTCTGGACGCAGTGGATAGGGATCTTGTAAACAGATTGAGGACGCAGTTTTAATGTGTTTATAAAAGAAGGAAATGCAAGATGAGATGTCTTCTTAATTCAGTGAGTAGTTAGTGCCTGGAATGCATTGCCGGGAAGTGTGGTGGAGATTGGATAATTATTTCCATATTTAAATAATGTGCAGCATTATGAGTAAAAGACTGGAGACTGGCACTAATTTTAGAATGCTCAAAGCGAATGGTCTCTTTTGCAATAGAACACAGAACAGTACAGCACAGGCCCTTCAGCTCTCTATGTTGTGCTGGCCTTTTTTCTTACTCTAAGAGCAGACTCACTCATATACCCTTCATTGTATTATCTTTCATGTGCCTATCTAAGAGTTGCTTAAATGTCTCTAATGTATCTGGCTCTACCACACTGCTGATAGTACATTCTATGCACCCACCATCATTTGTAAAGAACCTACCTCTGACATCTCTCCTAAACCTTCTTCCATTGACCTTAAAATTATGCCCCCTTATGATAAATATTTCCACCCTGGGAAAAAGTCCTGGTTATCCACTGTATCTATGCCTCTCAATATAGAGTCATAGAGATGTACAGCATGGAAACAGACCCTTTGGTCCGACCCGTCCATGCCGACCAGATATCCCAACCCAATCTCGTCCCACCTGCCAGCATCCAGCCCAAATCCCTCCAAATTCCTATTCAAATACCCATTCAAATGCCTCTTAAATGTTACAATTGTACCAGCCTCCACCACTTCCTCTGGCAGCTCATTCCATACATGTACCACCCTCTGTGTAAAAAAGTTGCCCCATAGATCTCTTATGTCTTTCCCCTCTCACCCTAAGCCTATGCCCTCTAGATCTGGACTCCCCAGCCCCAGGGAAAAGACTTTGCTTATTTATCCTTTCCATGCCCCTCATAAATTTGTAAACCTCTATAAGGTCATCTTGTCAACCATTCTGTGATAACAGCAGCCAAGTCTTTAATTTTACTTGTACCTTCACAATACTAAATTTCTTTGGCTATTCCATTAAATTCTCGCCATATCTCCAGCATTGTGGAGATGTTTCCCTCAAAGCTTGGGAACTGAGTAGATAAGATTCCCATTTCATTTGCAATGTGTTCCTACTAGGTCATTTCAGTAACATAATGTTTGCACTTTTCTTGAAAGAATAGCTGAAGATAGGCACCGAGACTTCCCAATATATATATGAGATTCTGTCATAAGACAGGGAGCTGGGATATCATGACCACAAGACCCTCCAGAAGAGTGCCAGTAAGGCTCTTTGGGAGATGGAATATTATCTTAGAATCATAGTATCCACACGGTGTGGAAACAGGCCCTTCAGCCCAACAAGTCCACACTGGCCCTCTGAAGAGTATCCCACCCTGAGTATTCCCCTACCCTTTTACTCTACATTTACACCTTACTAATTGTTATGAATGTGTAGCTTCTGTAGAGTACTGTACCTTTAAGAAAAGTTAAAAGCTAGCAGAACTACCTGACTGCACCAAGTGTTCTGAACAAGATACAATGTAACCTTTTGGTCCAGCAGCTAGTGTAGCTGGTTACCTGGAGACAAAAACAAATTGGAATTAGACCAATCAGTTTAAATTATACCCCAAAACATACTGAACTCCAATCAAGTTTGAATTGAGTATATTGACAATATTAAAAGCCAATGACACAATCCGATGCTTTGGAGGGTATAAAACTGGGAAAAATGAACAGTTGGGAGAGAACTGCCAAGCCACCAACACATGCAGACTGCCTGCAGAATAGCTCTCTTAAAGGTACCTTTATCGATCAGTGACCTGTGAAACATCATCCCAAAGAAGACAGGAAGTTATAAAGAGAAGATTTGATAGCTGGGTGGCCTTGAAATTTGAATTTTTCAGTAAATTTTAATGGGGTGGAGGAGGGGGGATTATTGGACAGGTATTACATAAGGGAAAGTAAAAGAGGTTAGAGGGAGGAGTTGTAAATAGTTGTTTGTTTGTTAATTATTCTTATACTTTAAGAAATAAAATAGTTAATTTTTACTTTAAATAGTTCTTGGCCTCTCGAATTTTCGGATTACTGCATGGGATAAATCTTTTCTGTATTGATGGTTTAAATTAAGCAGGAGGGTTTACCACACATCCCTGAACACTTTAGCATGGCCAATTCACCTGACCTGCACACCTTTAGATTGTGGGAAGAAACCCACACAGACACAGGGAGAACATACAAACTCCACACAGAGACAGTTGCCTGAAGCTGGAATTGAACCCATGTCCATGGTGCCTGTTAAAAATCACACAACATCAAGTTATAGTCCAACAGGTTTAATTGGAAGCACACTAGCTTTCAGAGCGCCTGATGAATCACCTGATGAAGGAGCGACCTGTTGGACTATCACCTGGTGTTTTGTGAATTTTAACTTTGTACACCCCAGTCCAACACCAGCATCTCCAAATCATCCTATATGATGTTCCTAACAAGAGGCAGATTGAATTCTAAGATGTGCCGCGGCTGCTCTTCTGTTGTCTCCACACTGCTGCAGAGTCAGACTGGAGGGCAACATCCAAGCAAAGCTATTGGGATTATAACCAGACTGACCCCTCTTCTCTCGGCACTTCTGCTAGATGATGTGCACTTTAAATGTGCATTTTTTACATCCTGAACAGCCAAAGGCAAATTCCCAGCCTCCCAGCACACTTACACTGATGAGTAACCTTCAGCTTTTCAAGTCACTTTGCAACTATTTCCCATCTTAAGGTCTACTTAACACAAGGAGCAGTCTAATGTAATTGGTACTAGCAGAATTGTATTGCTATGGGTGTCAAAGGTGCCTAATTAGTGTGTGCACAGACCCACATTATTGTACCTAAAGTGTGTACCATTCAGACGAAGAGCCTCTGCAACATTAATAGGCATCCTATTCAATTATGGAGAGTCACAGACACAATAAAAGGGTGAGATTGGGTGGTTGGTTCTGAAGATGTCATATCAAACTCGAAATGCTAACTGTTTCTCTCTGCACAGATGCTGCCAGACTATTGAGTTCTCCTAGTATTTTGTGTTTCTTTCTGATTTTCAACATTCATAGAATTTGACTTTTGAATGAGATTAGGAGGTTGAGTTTGGAAATGACCTCAGAAACACTGATTTTGTGGCAAATTGTGAAGTAGGCAAGAAGGACGCTGGGAGAACACAACAAGCTGGGTAGCATCAGGAGGTAGAGAAGCTGATGTTTCCCTTCTTGTTTGTTTGAAATTTCATATTCTCAATAATCTTCCATTCTCCTGCCCACCTTCTGAGTCAGAGTTCCAAAGTCTCACGCAATCTTATGAGAGGAACATCTGCCTCCCTCCCACCTTGAATTTCAGGAGGCAGGGTATATATTCTGCTTTTCAGTCTGACGGAACCTTTTGTGAGTCAATGGAATATTGGAAAATTAACACTAATGTATCTACTACCTTTTTAACAATGTCTTTTTAGGCCCTAGGATGAAGTCTATCAGGATCCAGGACTTGTCAGCTTACAGTTCTGGTTTGTTCAATACTGCTTCTCTCATGTTTACAATTTCACCAAGTTCCTCTCTCCTTCCCACTTCCTGTTTAAGAGCTATGTTTGAAATGTATTTTGACATTTGACTCCTTCAACAGCACTGCCAAGAGGAAGTGAAAATATTCAGCATCTTCCAGTTACTCTGTGTAGCTAAAGTTGTAAGAGAAAACATTTTATCCTCCAGTTCAATCCGTCTTTACTCAACATTTCAGTAGAATGTGTCAATAAACTAATGATCCTTGCTTTTGTACAGACCGCATTTGTCAATTCCCTACACCACCTTATTCAAGATTAGGTAGAATTGATGTCAAATATAACAGCAGTTGAAATTAAGTAACTCAACATTGACCAGGAATTGAAACTCTTGCTCCTGGTCAATATCACTCAATGCAACCTAAATTTTGGAACTCGCTCCCTATCGATTATTGTGGTTATAATTACACCTTGTGGTCAATATGGCCAAAAGTCTGGAACCACACCATGTGGACTGCAGCAGGACACCTCCACTTTCTCAAGGGCAATTAGGGACTGTCAATGAATGTTGGTCTGTTTGGAGACACTCATATCAACCCTCCAAAGAAAAAAGTACCCCCAACAGTCCCCCACCTTCTTTCCCTCAAAATGGACAATATTCCCTCAATTTACAATCTCCAAGCTCTAGAATCAGTTCCATGTCGCTCCTAATGCACTTACCATTTCAGAGATCTCCTCCTGCATTTGAAATATTTCATGAAGGATGACAGACAGGAAGCAGCTAAATGTTCATTTAAGTCAATGATAATTTTATGTGTTAAATAGGTCTATAACAATCTGGGCATCAAAATTACTGCTTTTATGTGAGAATTCATCTAGTGTCCAATACAATTCAAATCACACATCACAGACAAATTTCTACAACGTACAGGGACGCATTAGCCTGAAATGATTGAACTTTTATATCTGAGATTAATATTCATATCTATTCATGAAGATTACTGATATCTGTAAAATTTAAATCAGCTTTAAAGGACATGGGGAGATTATTTGCATTTTTATAAATTATTATGCAATCAATAACCACTTTAATCTTCAGCATTTATCTTCTTTGTTTATATATGAATATTTAGTCATTTCATAAAATGTGAATTGATTGTTACATGGTGTCTTCATCAGCTTGGAGTTAATTGGCAATTGGTTTATTGTGGAATACACAAAATTGCTGAAAGAAAGAGGACATTTGTTTGACACAGTTTTACGATGATTTGGAATGTGTTTCCTGAAAGGATGGTGAAAGTTGTTTCAGCAGCAACTTCCAAAAAAAAAGGGCACACTCATGGTCATTTTATGAATTCTGGTCAATGAGGAGAATCCATGGCTATTAAGAGTATACATACATACTGACCATGGATCAGAGCAGCAAATTGATTGGTTAGACAACAATAGGCAGCAGGGGAGCCTGAATCTGGAAAGTATTTTCCTAAAGAGTGTATTTCTCCATCTTCGAAAATTTAATCAAGCTTCAAATGTGCATCTTCAATTACACTTGGCATTCATTTGCTGTTTAATGTGTTTCCTTTTGCCAACTTAAATAGGCACAGATGGACACAGAGAGACAGGACCATAGGAACTGAAGTAGGCTATTTAGTCCCTCAAGCCTGGTTTACCATTCATTGTGGGCTAATACATACACCTGCCTTTAGCCCATATCCCTTAATAGCTTCGCTTCACAAAATTTATTCATCACAGATTTAAAATTAACAACTGTTCGAGCATTCAGCTTTTCTTGATTCATTCACAGGATGTGGGTGTCACTGGCTAGACCAACATTTACTGCTCATCCCTATAAAATCCCCACAGTATGGAAACAGGCCATTTGGCCCAATAAGTCCACACCAATCCTGAAAGAGCATCCCCCCACCCTATCCCTGTCACCCAGCATTTCCCATGACTAACATACCCAACCTATACGCCCCTGAATACTGTGGGCAATTTGGCAGGGTCATTCCATCTAACATACAAATCTTTGGAGTGTGGGAGGAAACCAGAGCACCCGGCAGAAACCCACGCAGGGAGAAAGTGCAAACTTTACACAGACTGTCACCCGAGGCTGGAATCAAACCCAGATCCCTAGTGCTGTGAGGCACCATGCTGCCCTAATTACCCAGAGGGCAGTTAGAGTCAAGCACGTTGCTGTGGGTCTGGAGTCACATGCAGGCCAGACCAGGTAAGGATGGCAGTTTTCGTCCCTAAAGGACATTAGTGAACCAGATGGGTTTATCCAACAATCAACAATGGATTCACGGTTGTCATTAGACTCTTAATTCCAGACTTTTCTGGAATTCAAATTCCACCATCTGCCCTGATGGGGCATCACCTAGGGAAGCAGAATGCCAAATATCTACAACTCTTTGTACAGAGTGGTGTATGGTAGTATGGTAGCTCAGTTGACTGGACTGATGATGTGTAACACAGAGTGGTCTAACAGTGTGGGTTAAAATCCCACAGCAGTTGAAGTTACCATAAAGACGTCTCCTGCTCAATTGTCCCACCACCAACATTGCACCCCTTTACCTGAGACATGATAACCCTCAGGTTTAATTACCACCAGTTGTCTCTTTCAATAAAAGTGGAGCTTTATGGTCCAGTAAAACTATACTGACTTTATTCTTAATTTTTGCTTCCTAATATTTCTCCTGACTACTCTGGCCCTAATTCTTAGACCATGTGTCCTAATTCTAGACTCTCCAACCAATGGAAATAGTCTATCTATCTTGTCTTTTCCTGTTAATATCATGAAGACTTCGGTCAGATCACCCCTTAACCTTCTAAATTCTCCAGAAAACACACATAATTTGTACTATCTCTCCTCATAACTCACCCCATGAAATTCAAGTATCATTCTTGTAAACAATCAAACCTAAATTCCACCAGTGACTACAGCTTTCAGGTGACAGCTACTGTGAATAGAACTTTCTAATCATAAAGGAGTTCACTGCTGGCTAAGCATGCCCACATCAAATTATGATAAGTTCAGCATAGCACAATCTCTGAATTTATCATTACATAGTCACACAAGGCAGGGACATGGGTAGATGAATGTTTAATTATAAACCTTAAGTGATCCATAAGAACTCAGTGGTTAGCACTGCTGCCTCACAGCACCGGGGTCCCAGGTTCGATTCCAGACCTAGGTGTCTGTCTGTGTGGAGTTTGCACATTCTCCCTGTGTGGTTTCCTCCAGGTGCTCCGGTTTCCTCCCACAGTCACAAAGATGTGCAGGTTAGGTGAACTGGCCACGCTAAATTGCCCATAGTGTTAGGTGCATTAGTCAGAGGGAAATGGGTCTGGGTAGGTTGCTCTTTGGAGGGTCAGTGTGGACTAGTTGGGCCTAAGGGCCTGTTTCCACACTATAGGGAATCTAATCTAATCTAATCTTAACAAACAATAATGGTCTGAATTTCCACCTGAACCAATCCACACTTCAACTGGTAAGCAATGAGTCCCACCATTGTCAACGCATGCACTTGAAGTCAGAATGATGGTTAGGAGTTTTATCTTGTTCATAATTAAGTAGAAGCCTATAATGAAGGATGGGCTAGGCAATGAGAAAGGGCAAGCTCTCACTGACATTGCAAAATCTCTCAAAGGTTTCCAATGACTATGGGTAGCATGTGTGGACTTTGTTATAATACATCACTGTGACAGGTGGGACCTCCTAGCTCAGAGCTAGGGACACTTTCACTGCACCACAAGAACTCCTTATAAGTATCATACTCATTATTCAAATGAAATAAATTCTACAGCAACATTTAAAACAATGGAATTCCACAAGTATTCCACAATCAGTTAAATACTGTTGAAATGTAAATATTGAAATCAAGCAGCCAGTTAGTACAACGCAAATGTGAGATAATGTAGCTTTCTTTAAGTGGTGTTTTTAGAGGGTTTTTGAGGAGATCAGCCCCTGCCCCTCTTTGAACTAGTGTCACAGGATCATTTATGTCCCTCTGACAGGGGATATAGGGCCTCAACCAGAGCTAATGTCCCATCTGAAAGCTGACACCATTGCATGTTCAGCATTCGCTCAGTACTGCAGTGTTAGACTCTGTCTAGTGGTGAGGTTGGTTGCTATGAGCCATGCTTTCACCACACCTTTTTATTTTTCTTCACTTTTGATTGTGGACTAAAATAAAACAAAAAAAGGCTCTTTTAAAAATAATCAAGGATCAAGGAAGAGATTGCTGTACTTTTACAAACAAGTTAGTAAAACAAGTTAGTTTTCTCATCGGTCTGTTCAGAGAATTTATGATACACCTCTGGAGCAGGTAGAACTTGAACCCAGAATGCCTGGTTCAAGGTAAAATTGTTGCTTTGCAAATATGGGAGCAGGATATTTCTGTGGAGTGAGATTTGGCCAGCAAGAGACTGCTGATTGTTTTGTGGCCAGTTGTTGATGTTAGAAGTTGTCAACTTGATGACAGCTCTCCAGACTGGAAGAAACAGGGTTCAGTGTATCTCTACAGTAAAAGCACCTGAAATCTGAAGAAAGCCAGGTATTTTCTCGAACCAGTTACTATAAACTGTTGCCTTTAACAAGTAACTAAGAAATTCTGCAGCTAACTTACCAATTGCCCTGTATCTCCTATGAAGAAGGAGGAAAATCCAGGAAGGAAATCAGACAACAAAACATCTTAGGAAGCAAAAAGAACATCTCATTAAATTCTGAGACTGGTGCTATGAAACTGTGTTTCCCAGTATTTTATTCAACCCCCTGTATCATCAATTTTTTTTGTTTCTGTTAAGGGTTTTAAAATAGAGTAGAGTTTCAACTGGTAGAGTTCACGCTTATAGTTCATAGTCTTGTTTACCTGTGGCTAGAACTTTTTTTGTGTAATAAACAACAATAAGTACAGGAACCAAATTAGTGTAACCAGGTAAATGAGTAACTTTGATTTAACCATTAACTTATGTGTAACCATGAATGCAGCTAGGGCTCAAAAATCAGTGCACTTTCCAAAGTTTGTCATTAAACACCTCACCCAAAAACTTCTCAAACAGCTCAAGCATCATTTTCAGAAATAAATTGCAATCAGAAAATCTCCAGAGTCAAAGCAGTTCATTATTTCACTCCCTTACTCTCAGGCTTTCATAAGCATGCTGATCAAATTGGAAACATAAAATGCAAAAGAAAAATCTCAACAGTTAAGGAAGCTCATTAACCAGCTTAAAGAGTAGAGAACTAACTTGCTGATCAAATATTTAACGCAGTGTCCATACCAATGGTGGGACTGTTCACTCATTCTTTATTTGCATCTGGAATTTGCCTACCAAATGTTTCAGGCAAAGCGACAGATTGCTGATTATGTTTGGGTCTTAAGCAATGCAGAAAATGACATAATTCCAGTTTATAATGGCCTTCTGCTTCCTGCTTACCATGACAGAGGCTTAGAAGGCCACCTGACATCTGAAAAGTAAGTGCTCAACAGCAATTTTCGACTGTCTACGTCTCTGGAGTAGAACTGAACCCACATTCCTGAGTTTAAAGTGCAGCTATTGACCCAAGCTGACATTTTGGATGTGAGTTTAACCCAAGGCAGAATTCAGGTTGTGTGTGTGGCTGTTTAACTGGCTCAAGGAGTATCCCTACATTTTAGATGGGAGATTCATGGCTGATGTTTTTCCAAAACATAAAATTTGGGAACTAATTTGTGATTAGGAGCAATTCCATGAATTACTCAAGTCCTTGAAGGAAAATATATGGTACAAGCAAGACACTAAAGTAGATGTTTTTTTCTACATAAATTCTTACAAACTCATGTCTACATAATACCAAATGCTAAGCTCTCTTCTTTCTGAATTATCACATTTGTTGGAAATAATGTTGGAAATAGTGGTTAGCACTGCTGCCTCACAGCGCCAGAGACCTGAATTCAATTCCTGCATCAGGCAACTGTCTGTGTGGAGTTTGCACATTCTCCCTGTGTTTGCGTGGGTTTGCTCTAGTTTCCTCCCACAGTCCAAAGATGTGCAGGTCAGGTGAATTGGCCATGCTAAATTGCCCATAGTGTTAGGTGAAGGGGTAAATGTAGAGAATGGGTCTGGGTGGGTTGCTCTTCAGAAGGTCGGTGTGGACTTGTTGGGCCGAAGGGCCTGTTTCCATGCTGTAAGCCTAAACTAATCATCTTTGTTTTATAAAAATGGCATTTCAATTAGCACTATCACATTCAAGGAACACAAGGAAAAGCAACAGCAGTTTCAGTCTCATCTCTCCTTACTCTTCAAAGTACATCAGTTGCAGAGAACTCAAACTTGTTCATTCAGAAAATAAGGAAACAAGACATTTTTACTGTATTTGTGCTGAGTTCATCATTTTATTGTCATTGCAAGAATTGGCTGACCCATTAAATTTTGATGTTCAAGGAAAATAAAAACTGGCCTTGTCTCTACACCCTGTCCTCATAAATAAACTTGTTTCGACTCAATGTCATTCTTGTAAATCAATGCTGCATTCCTTTCAAGACCAATAAATCTTCCCTAAACTTTACTATCCAAAGTAAATGTAGCACTCCAGATGAGGCTTCATCAGTTGCAACAAAAATCCACTCTTTGTGTCCTCAACATTGGGGTCAATATTCAAGGAACTTTTAAATTATTATTCTTTCTGTTCATGAGCTTTTAGTGATCTTCAAACCATTGGTTCCCTTAAATCGGATTGTTCATCCACAATTCCTACATCTTGAGATTTGCAAATGTTTTTGATCTATTTGTCTTAGGACCGAGAAGGATGACCTTACACGTGAACTCCATCTGCCACAAGTATTCCTGCTCAATTACTCTGTGAATTTCCCTCAGCACCTTTCTGCTCTCATTCCACATCTTACTGTGTCACCTAACCTTGTGTCATCTTAGATTCTTTGGGTATACCTGAAAAAATGTTTTTAGATTGAAGGAAAAATAAAATGATATATCCCTCACTCAATATTACTTAAACCAATTTTCTGGGCCTTATCACAGAAGTATTTGTGCTTAATTTGGCTTCATATTTCCCACAATACAATAGTGATTAAACTTCTAAACTGCTTAATTGTCTGTAAAATGGTCTAGGAGAAAGTGATGACTGCAGATGCTAGAGATCAGGGTCAAAGAGTGTGGTGCTGGAAAAGCACAGCAGGTCAGGCAGCATTCCAGAAGCAGGAGAATCAATGTTTCGAGCATAACCTCTTCATCGAGAATTCCTGATGAACAGCTTATGCTCAAAACGTCGACTCCCTGGCTCCTCGGATGCTGCCTGACTGGCTGTGCTTTTCCAGCACCACACTTTTCGAATGCTCTACACATTCTGAGGTTGTGGAAAGTGCGATATTAATACAAGGTTTTCTTTTTCAAACAGAATGGGACATCTTACTTCCACCAAAAGCTACCACATTACAAAATCTTTTAACCAGATACAACACAATGATTGGAACCATGTGGATCTTATTGATTACACAATCTTTGATTGGGGTTATTAACCTGGGCCAGTCAGGAAGCTCTGGCTGATGAATATTAACAGAGGATAATGGAGTGCTTTATTTCCCCTTTCACCTTTATTTAGATTTAGTCTCTATCCTCCCCTTCAGCTTTTTCAACGTAAACATTTCTCATTCTGGGCTTTGCTTGTCACTAGTGCATTGGTCTCATGGGCGTCTTTTATGGTGGTGGAATATTAATAAACATTTCCACTTTGTGTTTTTCACTGTATTTGCACCTGCACACACGCAAAAAAAAATGAACAGATGATTTAGAATCTCTTCAGTTCAGGGGACTGACTCTGAGTTGGCTGACCACAGCCAGTGTACTGTGCACATGTAAACAAAGGGTGACTTGGTGATGGGATACAAGTTTCTGTGTAGCTATTTCATCATGTTCAGGTCTATTAAGAAAATTAACTGAAATAAAACAAAGAACAGGAATTTCCAAAGAAACTCATCAGGTCTGGCTGCATCTGTGGAGAAAGAAATGTTTTGATTTCAGTGACCCTTCCTCAGAAAATTAACTTGTTTCAGTCAGCACACAGGTACTGGTTTTGTTTTTAGATTTCACGCATTTGTGAAAGACAGCTATCATCTACAGTAAGAGCCCTACAGAAAGATTTCTGGTTTGAAAATAAGAGCTAGTTTTGATCCATTCAATATCTGTCAACCAGTTGAAAAGCAAAAGAAAATAATTGTGCTGATATGGATTTCCCCTCAAGTTTTCAATTTACATTCTGCACAGTACAAGGGGAGGCAATGGCTTAATGGTATTATTGCTGGATTGTTAACCCAGAAAATGTTCTGGGAACCTGGGTTTGAATCTACAGCAGATGGTGGAATATGAATTCAACAAATATCTGGAATTATAAGTCTAATGATAACCATGAATGCATTGCTGATTGTTGGAAAAGCCCATCTGGTTAACTCATGCCCTTAGGGGAAGGAATCTGTCATCCTTACCTGGTCTGGCCTACATGTGAGTCTATACCCACAGCAATGTCACTGACTCTTAACTGCCTCAATGGGCAATAAATGCTGCCTAGCCGGCCACACCCTCATCCCATGAACGAATAATTATTGACTGAGTCAGTCTTTGTGGATTCTTCTTTCTTGAAACAAAGCTTTTTCAATTTAAAATATTTACTGCTCCCCAAAATCTGAACTCAGCACCTGAAGGAGTGAGGCTCTGAAAGTTTGTGATTTCAAGTAAACCTGTTTGACTATAACCTGGTGTCGTGTGACTTCTGACTTTGTCCAACTCAATTCCTGATGAAGGCTTTTGCCCGAAACGTCGATTCCCTGGCTCCTCAGATGGTGCCTTTTTAAGCACCACTCTAATCTTGACTCTAACCTCCAGCATCCGCAGTACTCACTTTCACCTTTTGTCCAAACCAGTTCAGCAGTGGCACCTCCACTTTATTGTTACTTTTCAGTTGTCTTAAGTTCATTTTAAACAATGAATTGAATACTAAATCTCATTATCTGGTGTTTTGGCCAACATGGGTGGCACGATGGCTCAGTGGTTAGCACTACTGCTTCACAGCATCAGGGTCCCAGGTTCAATTCCAGCCTCGGGTGCCTGTCTGTGTGGAGTTTGTATATGGGTTTCCTCCCACAGTCCAAAGATGTGCAGGTCAGGTGAATTGGCCATGCTAAATTGCCCATAGTGTTAGGTGCATTAGTCAGAGGGAAATGGGCCTTGGTAGGTTACTCTTCGGAGGGTTAGTGTGGACTGGTTGGGCCTATTTCCATGTTGTAGGGAATCTAATCTTGTCTTAAGTTCATTTTAAACAATGGATTGAATACTAAATCTCATCATCTGGTGTTCTGGTCAACAATGTGTTATTTGAAGATTTCCTCACATAAATAAGCCTTTTGACTCAGAAATTTGCTCATCAATTAGCTGGGAGGAAATAAACCAGAATAATTAAGCATTTTCATTCTGTTGATCTGATCATGATGAAGAGACACAGTTGGATCATAAGTTTCAGCTTGATAATAAGCCAATGATGTGCAATGAAGGAGGAACTGGAGTGTCAGGAATTTAACTTACAAATATCGTCAAGCAAATTTAACTTAACATAAGGCAAGCTTTGAAGTTCCCCAAAATTATTATCTTCTTCAGGCCACTTGCTTGTCACAGTGAAGAATTCAATGAGCAAATGGTCAGACAAGAGACAGAAGACTTAGAGAAAATCACCAAAAACATGATTGGCAAGATATTGAATTGAATTGAATCAGGTTTATTGTCACGTGTACTCACATGAGTTCAGTGAAAAGTTTATAAGTCAACATTTATGCCACCATCTTAGGTACAAAGGTACCTAGGTACAGATTCTTGAGGACATATTCTTAGGGAAAAATATCAGAAAAAAATAATGAAATAAGAAGTCCAGTATTACAGGCATTCAAAAGTACAGAATTGTAGTAATAAATTAGAAAAATAAAAAAATAAAAATTTCAGAATAATAGTGCTTCCACTGTAATATAAAAAAGAAAAAAGGAGAATTTTTAAAAAAGAGGATGTAAGATGAGGTACACTTACTCCATTTCATGATGACAGGAATTATATGTTTTTAGGAATGGTATTTCAGTTTGAGTGATAGAGGTGTTAAATAAAGGCTGATACTCTGTCCCTTCATCCCAACCCCTGTACTCCTGATCTCTCTCACTGCCTCTCTCCCCACTTTATGTTTTCTGGACAGAAAGAACATGCCCATATTGTTTCATTTGCACCATTGCTTTCCATGAAAGACGTTAGTACATCAAAGGTTCTCCAGATAGGGCAATAGGCCAGCATCAATGGTCAACCAAATCCTCAGCCAAAGGGATTCCCAAAATCTTCTGGAGAAGAATTAAAAGAATGGTCGACATCAAGGTTTACAATGCTCAAGCCAATGACCTATTGATCTTCCCATTCCATAAAAAAATTGTCAAATCATCAATTTGACTTCACAAATTCAAGCAAAGACTTGGGGATGGGCAGAGAAGGTACAGAGGTAAATGTAAGATTGTTCTTTATGCCATAGTACAGGGGAATAACTAAGGAGAGGGAAGGTGAAATGTTGTATGAGGTAATGGATATAAAAGGGTTAATCGAGGTGCTGAGCACAGGAATCGATGGCAGCAGTGTTGCCCAGATTTTATCACAAATCACTATTGTAACTCCGAAACAAAACAGAAGTTGCTGGAAATACTTAGCATCTGTGAAGAGAAATCACAGAGAGTTAAATAGGAGGTCAAATGCACCAGGAAAGTATACAGTAAATGACTGGATCTTTAGGAACATTGATCTTCGGGGGATCTTGAAATACAAGTCCATTGCTCCCAAAAAGTATCAACATAAGTGAATAGGTGGTAAAGAACCCTTTGGTGAAGGGTGACCAGACCCGAATCGTTAACTCATTTCTCTTCACAGATGCTGCCAGACCTGCTCAGCTTTTCCAGCTTTTTGTTTCGGAGTTACAGCATCCCCAGTTCTAGCAAGTTTTGAGAAGATTTGTAGCTGAGGTTGAGGATCTGGATGTAGGTTTGCTCGCAGAATTGAAAGATTAATTTTCAGACATTTCGTCACCATACTAGGTAATATCTTCAATGAGCTTCCGGACGAAGCACTGCTGATGTTTCCTGCTTTCTATTTATATATTTTGGTTGGGTTTCTTTGGGTTGGTGTCACCACGGGACATGACATCACCAACCCACAGAAACCCAACCAAAACATATAAATAGAAAGCAGGAAACATCAGCAGTGCTTCATCCAGAGGCTCACTGAAGATGTTACCTAGTATGGTGATAAAAAGTCTGAAAATGAACCTTCCAGCTCAGCGAGCAAATCTACATCCAGTTCCCCAGTTCTTTTGGGTTTTACTATTGTAACTCCTTTTTCTCCCAACTCCCAGAACCCCTCAAAGCCACAGGCCTGAAGAAATGTTTGTGCCACTTTCCCTCTCCTTTCTAACTCTCCAACAAACTATATTGATTTTCATTGCAACAATATCATGAATCTCCTACAGCTTTTTAAGAAGGAGTGAAATACTAACAAAAAATAGACGACTGAAGTTGATGACCGATACGATCAACTTGAAGTAGGTGAAGCATAAGATTTCAAATAGACAACTTCCAGCACGACCTGTCAAATCTCAATCACAAAGAGTGAAAATCATATTTTAGTTTCCCTATAGGAGAAAGTAACTTATTTTTACATCTGTCACTTATGCACCGCAACACAGATTTATATCTGCTGGATCTATCAGTTGGTGCTAAGAGTCTCTGTTACAATGTTTGAAAATCTTCAAAAATAATCAATGATTTGTTTTATTCTGACATGCATGAATCTCCCAAACAAGTGTTTCCTATATCCCCATCCCTGCCTTTTGGTAAGAACCCTGCTCCCACTAGCGACACAGCCGAAATGAAACAAGTTCCACACTGGGAAACAATTAGTGATTTCCCTACACCAGTGAGGACAGAGCAAGGTGTGTTCACAGACCAACCCAAACAATCAGTTGCTGGAGGAACTGAACAGGTCTGAGGTGATGTAACAGTAAAGTATACAGTAAATGACTGGATCCTTAGGAACATTGATATCGAGAGGCATCTTGAAATACAAGTCCGTAGCTCCCTGAAAGTGTCAACACAGGTGGATAAGGTAGCAGAGAAGGCGTACAGCAAGTTTATAGAATCATAGAGTTGTCCAGCATGGAAACAGATTAATTAGGTTCAACTTGTCCATGCCCACCTGATATCCTAAATTAATCTAATCACATTTGGCCCATATCCCTTTAAACCTTTCCTATTCGTGTACCCATCTAAGATACGTAATTGTACCAGCCTCCACTATTTCTTCCAGCAACTCATTCCATACACATACCATCCTCTGCATTAATAAGTTGCCCTTTAGGTCCCTTTAAAATCTTTCCCCTCACCGTTAACCTATGGCCTTCAGTTCTAGACTCCCATATCCTGAGAAAAAGACCTTGTCTATTTATCCTATCTATGCCCCTCATGATTTTATAAATCTCTATAAGGTCACCCCTCAGTCTCCAATGCTTCATAGAAAAAAGCCTCAGCCTATTCAACCTCTCCCTATAGCTCAAACTCTCCAACCGCGTCAACAACCTTGTAAATGTCTTCTGAACCCTTTCAATTTTCACTATATACTTTCTATAGCAGGGAGGCCAGAATTGAATGCAGTATGTTGTGGTTCCGCTCGCCGAGCTGGAAGTTTTTGTTGCAAACGTTTCGTTCCCTGGCTGGGGAACATCATCAGTGCTGTTGGAGCCTCGTGTGAAGCGCTGCTTTGATGTTTCTTCCGGTATTTATATTGGTTTGTTCTTGCCGCTTCCGGGTGTCAGTTTCAGCTGCAGTGATTTGTAGGTGGGGTCCAGGTCGATGTGTCTGTTGATGGATGTTCTTGCCGTTTCCGGGTGTCAGTTTCAGCTGTAGTGGTTTGTATATGGTGTCCAGGTCAATGTGTCTGTTGATGGAGTTTGGGGATGAATGCCATGCTTCTAGGAATTCTCTGGCTGTTCTCTGTCTGGCTTGTCCTATGATAGTGGTGTTTTCCCAGTCAAATTCATGTTGCTGGTTGTCTGAGTGTATGGCTACTAGAGATAGCTGGTCGTGTCGTTTTGTGGCTAGCTGATGTTCATGGATGCGGATTGTTAGCTGTCTTCCTGTTTGTCCTATATAGTGTTTTGTGCAGTCCTTGCATGGTATTTTGTAAACTACGTTAGTTTGGCTCATGCTGGGTATTGGGTCCTTTGTTCTAGTGAGTTGTTGTCTGAGCGTGGATGTTGGCTTGTGTGCTGTTATGAGTCCTAAGGGTCGCAGTAGCCATACACTCAGACAACCAGCAACATGAATTTGACTGGGAAAACACCACTGTCATAGGACAAGCCAGACAGAGAACAGCCAGAGAATTCCTAGAAGCATGGCATTCATCCCCAAACTCCATCAACAGACACATTGACCTGGACACCATATACAAACCACTACAGCTGAAACTGACACCCGGAAACGGCAAGAACATCCATCAACAGACACATCGACCTGGACCCCACCTACAAATCACTGCAGCTGAAACTGACACCCGGAAGCGGCAAGAACAAACCAATATAAACACCGGAAGAAACATCAAAGCTGCGCTTCACATGAGGCTCCAACAGCACTGATGATGTTCCCTAGCCAGGGAACGAAACGTTTGCAGCAAAAACTTCCAGCTCGGCGAGCGGAACCACAACAACGGATACCCGAGCTACAAATCTTCAATCAGATTTTGAATGCAGTATTCCAAAAGTTGCAACATGACACTTGCCTTTATCAGTCATTGAGTATAAAAGTTGGCAAGTCTTTTGCAACTGTATAAAACTTTAATTATACACTCCTTATAGTATGAATAAAGGTTTTTGAACCCATCAAGTCTGCACTGACCCTACCTAGATCCAGCTCCCACAACCCCTCATTTACCATAGCCAATCCACCTAACCTGCATATCTTTGGACTGAGGGAAGAAACCGGAGCACTTGGCAGAAACCCATGCAGACATGGGGACAACATACAAGTTCCACCCAGTCATCTGAGGCTGTGAATTAAACCTGGGTCCTTAGCACTGTGAGGCAGCAGTGCTAACCACTGAGCCAGACCCATTTGGAATATTGTGTGCAGTTCAGATCACTACACCACAGGAAGAATGTGGAGGCTTTGGAAAGGATGCACAAAAGGTTTACCAGGACGTTGCCTGGATTTGAGTGTGGTAATTATAAGGAGAGGTTGGACAAAGTTGGATTGTTTTTGTTGGCAAATCAGCGACTGAGGGGCAACCTGATAGAAGTATATGAAATTAAGAGAGCCATACATAGGATGGATAGTCAGGGTCTTTTTCCTGGGGTGAAAATATTAAATACTACAGGGGCATAGGTTTAAGATGAGAGGGGGCAGGCTGAAAGAAGATGAGTGAGGAATGTTTTATTACACAGAGGGTGATAGGCACCTGGAATGCACTGCCGGGGAGGTGGTCGAAGCAAATATGATAGTAACATTTATGAAGCATTTAAATGGACATGAACGGGCAGCAAATTGAGGGATGCACACCATGTGCAGGCAGATGGGATTAGTTTAGAAGGGCATCATGTCCAGCACAGACATGGTGGGCCAAAGGGCCTGCTCTGCACTATTCTGTGCACTGAGACAAAAAAAGGACCATCGGAGGCTGAGGGTTGGCCTTATAGAGGTTTACAAAATTATGAGGGGCATGGCTAGGCTAAATAGGCAAAGTCTTTTCCCTGGGGTTGGGGAGTCCAGAACTAGAGGGCATAGGTTTAGGGTGAGAGGGGAAAGATATAAAAGAGACCGGAGGGGCAACTTTTTTACACAGAGGGTGGTACGTGTATGGAATGAGCTGCCAGAGGAAGTGGTGGAGACTGGTACAATTGTAACATTTAAGAGGCATTTGGGTGGGTCTATGAATAGGAAGGGTTTGGAGGGATATGGGCCGGGTGCTGGCAGGTGGGACTAGATTGGGTTGGGATATCTGGTCGGCATGGACGAGCTGGACTGAAGGGTCTGTTTCCATGCTGTACATCTCTATGACTCTATGCTAGAAAATCAAAGGTGGACAAGCAGGAGGCTGGAAGAAACACAGCAAGACAGGCAGCATCAGGAGGTGGAAAAGTTAACGTTTCAGGTGTGACCCTTATTCTATGCTCTGGCAGTGTCTGTGTCATGTTTTCTCTCCAGACCTGCTGAGTTCCAGCATCCACAGTTCTTTGCTCTGTTTTATCCCCTGACCCAGGGGAAAGTGAGGACTGCAGATCTGAAGTGTCTGCTGTGCCACGTGTCTCTTGAATCGCACATCAAATCCTAATAAAGAAGTCATTCCCCCCCCCCCCCCAATCTGTCCAAGCCTTTATTTCAAGCTGAGAACGCTTGTGTGAAAAAATGTTAACTTTCCCACTTACCATTCTGATCTTAAACCTCTATCCCCACCCCACCAAGTAGCGTAATGCTTTGTCTTGGCGGGTCTGAGTTGAGTTTCACTTTCATTTCTGAGACATTTGAAGAGCCCAGGGTGTGGCTGAGTGAGGAATGGCGACCTCGGCCAGTGTCCAGGCTGAGCTCTGTTGTCCAGTTTGCCTGGATTTGCTGAGGGAGCCTGTCACCACAAACTGCGGCCACAATTTCTGCTCCAAGTGCCTAGAGGAGGTTTGGGATGAAGCTGCAAGGCTCCACCATGAGATCCAGTGTCCACAGTGCAGGTACCGTTACACCGAGAAGCCTGTGCTGAAGAGGAACGTGCTGCTGGTGGCTGTCATTGAGCAGCTCACCAAAAAGCCCGATGCATTCACGGGGGAGAGTCATGAAGTTGCCTGCGATTCGTGTTTCGAGACGGTCCATAAGGCGGAGAAGACCTGTTTGACTTGCATGGCCTCTTTCTGTGGCCCCCACCTCTGGCCTCACATACACGGTGCTGCTTACCAGGACCACGAGATAACCAGCCCAATCGGAGACCTACAAAGGTGGAAATGCAAAGAGCACAGAAAGATCCAGGATGTGTTTTGTACAAACCACGACGTTTGTATATGTGCTTCTTGTAAACCTGCTCACGGTCGCTGCAAAACCATCCCTTTGGAGGAACAACGTAAAATGAAACAGGTAAGCCTCATTTTTCTAGGGCTGTATAATGGTACATTTCTTGCTATTGACTGGATAACTCGCCTCTTACTTTGGAATAATGCCAGGTCACGGGTCACACAGCACCAGGTTATAGTCCAACAGGTTTATTTGAAATCACAATCTTTTGGAGAGCTGCCCATTCAAGATCACTTCACCTCGTGAAGGAACAGGGCTCTGGAAGCTTTCGGACTATAACCTGGTATCCTCTGACTTCTGACCTAGTTAGGATTTATATCTGTTGACTTGAGAGATCTCATATAAAAGGGATCTTATAAATCAGAAGAAAGCCATTAACTTCTCAGTGGTTAGCACTGTGCCTCACAGCGCCAGGGATCCAGGTTTGATTCCAGTCTTGGGTGAATGTCTGTGTGGAGTTTGCACGTTCTCCCTGAGGGTTTTCTCCGGTTTCCTTCCACAGTCCAAAGATGTGCAGGTCAGGTGAATTGCCCATACTAAATTAGTGTTAGCTGCATTAGTCAGAGAGAATGGGTCTGGGTGGGTTACTCTTCGGAGGGTTGGTGTGGACTGGTTGGGCTGAAGGGCCTATTTCCATACTGTCGGGATTCTAATCTTAAAAAAAACTTCTCTAAGCCTGCATTATTATTGAATTAGATTTATAACCCTGATCCATTATATCCACTTTTTCTCCCTTATTATCTGCTAAACTTGCCTAACAAAAATCTGTTGATGTTAGCATGTTTGTGAAGAATTATTTTGAGTACACAGCTGCATGACGTAGCTGAGTTGGTAGGTTTGTTGGCAGACATTTTGTCCCCTTTCTAGGTGACACCACCAGTGCTGTGTTGCCTCATGTGAGGCGCTCCTCTCACCTTCTGCTTTGAATTGATGTGGTTCTGTTTGAGCTGTTTCCAGTTGGTGCCGATTCTGGTTTTCCGTTACATCGGTTTGTGTATTGGGACCCAGTCAATGTGTTTGTGATGGAGTCTCCTGTACATTAAAAACATTTTGTGACTGACAACCAGACTGCTCCAACCACTAGGGATCGAGACAGCACACAAATTGGCAACCACTCTCAGACAGCAGCTCACCAGAAAAAAGGACCCGATATCCACTATCTGCAAGATGAATGTAATTTACAAAATCCCATGCAGTGACTGCACTAATCACTATGTAGGGCAAACAGCAAGTGTCCTGCATCCATGAACACCAAGTGACTCGACCAACTCTCTCTGGTAACCATGACAAGAACCATGAGTTTGACTGGGTCAACACAATGGTACTAGGACAGAGCTGAAAATGTGTTGCTGGAAAAGCACAGCAGGTCAGGCAGCATCCAAGGAGCAGGAAAGTCGACGTTTCGGGCATAAGCCCTTCTTCAGGAAATGCTTATGGCATTCCTGAAGAAGGGCTTATGCCCGAAACGGCGATTCTTCTGTTCCTTGGATGCTGCCTGACATGCTGCGCTTTTCCAGCAACACATTTTCAGCTCTGATCTCCAGCATCTGCAGTCCTCACTTTCTCCTCGGTACTAGGACAGGCCAAATAAAGAACAGTAAGGGAATTCCTGGAAGAATGGTACTCATCCTTGGACTCCATCAACAAACACATTGACCTGGACCCAATATACAAACTGTTGTAATGGAAAAACAGAACCAGCACCAACTGGAAATAGCTCAAACAGAACCATGTACATTCAAAGCAGAACAGTACAGCAGTGCATCACAGGAGGCAACACAGCACTGATGGTGCCACCTAGAAAGGGGACAAAACATCTGCCAACGAACCTAGCAGCTCGGCGAACCCACCAACAATGAATCCAAGCACCTCCTGAGCTCCTCACAAAAACCTTACAAATTGATTGCACGCATGAAACAGGTTTTCTTGCTTTGCTCAAGATAACTGGATTTCTAATTTTACTAAGGTGGACCTTCAAAGTATTCTTGGAGAAATATCAGAAGAAGTAAAAGTGACACAAGAGAAACTTGGTGCTCTGGCAAATGAACGCTGTTCTATCAAGGTAAGTGGTAATCTACCACATCTGGTTGAACGGACAAAGATTGTATCCTAATGCAGTTCTGATTGCACAGTGCTTACAAAGCACAAAACTAGGAAGAAACTGAACAGGTCTGGCAGCTTATATGGAAAAAAAAAGCAGTTAACATTCCGGTATGAGTCTTTTTTGAGTCATGCTAAACTCGAAACATCAACGCTGTTTCGAGTCATAGAGATGTACAGCACGGAAACAGACACTTTGGTCCAACTCTTCTATGAGAACCAGATATCCTAAATTAATCTAAGTCAGCACATATTCCTCTAATCTCTTCCTATCTAGATGTCTTTAAAATGTTGTAATTGTACCAGCCTCCATAAGTTCCTCTGGAAGTTTGTTATGAGTCATAGTTCCTGTCTCCACATATTCTGCCAGACCTGTTGTATCTCTCCAGCATGCTCCCTGTTTTAATTTCAGGTGTCTGGCAATTGTGGTACTTCTGTGTAGAGAAGACAGCACTGGTATCTTTGCGTTACAGTCTGGAGTGGTCGGAGGCAGAGATAGGCATAGGGAATAAGTAATCAAAGCTTCAGCCCTTTCAACAGTGGGTTCTGAAGGAGAGGTGGAATTTGCATTTTTTTTCTGTGGGGTGTAATGTGTACCAATCAACTTTTCACTTTTACACATTCTGCAAACTTATTTTGTGACCTTTGTCTCCTGAATTTTATTTCCAATGCTTAAAGGTCAAGATCTCTTTACCAATGCCCCCTTCTCCTACACCATCCATCAACAACCACCACCCAAAGTGTCACCTACGGTTTTCTGGGTGTTTTTTGGTCCTGGCATTGAACGTGTGAAGGTGTGTTAGGCAGTGGAGAGTATACATGAACAAGGCCAGTCAGCTTGTACAAAAGTTTAGAGTGTCATTGTATTTGAGTCATGATTTGGAGATGCCGGTGTTGGATTGGGGTGTACAAAGTTTAAAAATCACACAATACCAGGTTATAGTCCAATGAAGGAGCGGCGCTCCGAAAGCTAGTGCTTCCAATTAAACCTGTTGGACAATAACCATCAAATTATTTTTGCATCCTGTGTTTAATGTTCTGAGCCAGTTTGTCGTCATTTTTTCTTAATATTCACATTTTTTGAAGGACATTCAGAAAGATCCTCTTCAGTGTACAAGCCTGATCTAGATTGTTAACTCCAATTTAGGCACACAATTCTCAAATACAATGTTAAAAATCACAACACCAGGTTATTGTCCAACAGGTTTAATTGGAAGCACTAGCTTTCGGACCACCACTCCTTCATTGGACTATAACCCGGTGTTGTGTGATTT